>NC_073693.1:68172076-68482887 GCF_029784155.1 Uranotaenia lowii | reverse complement strand
TCCTTCCACTCCTCCGGTAGCTGTTCTATGTCCCAGATCCGGATTATCAACCGATGTAGGCAATCGGCCAACCTGTCCGGGCCCATTTTGATGAGTTCAGCTGCGATGCCATCCTTCCCAGCCGACTTGTTTCTATTCAGCTGGCGAATGGCTTCCTTAACTTCACTCATCGTTGGGAGTGGCTCCTCTACGTCGTTGGCTACGCCGGCGATGTACCTTCCCCCACCGTCTTGATCTCCTGCATGTGCGCCGTTCAGGTGTTCATCGAAGTGCTGCTTCCACCTTTTGATCACCTCACGATTGTCCGTCAGGATACCCCCGTCCTTATCCCGGCACATTTCGGCTTGCGGCACGAAGCCTTTGCGGGATGCGTTGAGTTTTTGATAGAACTTTCGTGTTTCTTGGGAACGATGCAGCTGCTCCAGCTCCTGGAGCTCCTCCTCCTCCAGGCGGCGCTTTTTCTCCTGGAAAAGTCGGACTCGCTGCCTCTTCCGCTGTCGGTGATTTTCCACATTTCGACGGGTGCCTCTTTGCACTACTGCCGCCCGCGCGGCATTTTCTTCGTCCATCACCCTCCTACACTCCTCGTCGAACCAGTCGTTCCGTCGAGATCGCTCCACATAACCGATGACGTTCTCCGCCACACTGTTGATGGCTGTTTTGATGGTATCCCAACAGTCCTCGAGAGGGGCTTCGTCAAGCTCGCCCTCTGCCGGCAGCGCTGCTTCGATCGATTGCGCGTAGTCTGCCGCGAGTATGTCATCAATATCTCTTAAAATTTTCCTTTAGACTCTTTCAGAGTTCCTTCATATAAGCTTTAGAATCCTTTTAGAACAACTCTCTGGAATTCTTGAAAATCTCGCTATAAAATCTGATTAGGCAATCTTCAGGAATACTTTTTAGCCCTTTAAGGAACACCCTTGAACTACCTTTCTGTTGCTTTTAAAAAATTGTAATTTTCCTGATTCCATAAAAGAAAATGATTCGTATAGAAATCTTCATAGTCCTCTGAATAATTCTTCCAAAAACAAGACAAACTAGGAATTCATGAACAGAAGCTTTTCAGCAACCTCAAGAACTCTAGAAAGAGCACCTTCTGGAGGTTTTTCGTGTTTCATCCGGAACTCTACAGAGTTTATTAAGGGCGGATAAGGGTCTAACACTTTCAAGAAATCGATATTTTTGATTATTTTATTTTCTTATTGTAAAACATTTCAAGAATGTTGTGTCAATTTTCAAGTCAATCGAAGCAAAACTGTAGAAATTAAAGGCCTTTATCTCCTCTTATCTAATACTGCAAGACTTGAAACGCAGAAACTTCTAACGCGTTTTTCTCGAAAGCACATTTTTAAAGTCCGTGGACATCGTCATTTGAAAACTACTTCACCGATCCTTTTCAAATTTGGAACATATTTTCTACATATAAAATACCAGACCCCAACGTTTTTTTTTTACTTTGGGGATATTTTACAGATAAAAAATGGCGGATTTTTTCGTAAAAAATCGTAATTTTTACTTCAAACACCCACAAAAATTTCATAAAATTTTTTTTATATTAAATAAAAACGTTGGGCTCCAGAAAAACATCTATTAAACATATTTTGCTCTGATTTTTTGATTTCAGATGATTCTGTGCTGAGATACAGTGTCCAATTTTCAATATTTTTCTACGAAAAAATGACTAAATGTTTTTTTAACAATGCTTTGTATAATGCAAAAAATTTGAATACATTTGTTTGAACGATAGCTCTAAAAAAATTCGTGAAAATGGTGTTTTTTTCCGTTAGACCCTGCTCCCCCCTTTAGAGATTCGAAGTTTCTCAGAATCCACGAAAAAAAAATGTTCCGTACGGAAATCTTTATTGTCCTCTGTATAATTCCTCCAGGAATAAAACAAAGTATTCCCATGAACTATTCTGATTTTCTACATGAACTATTCGGAATTACTTCGGAAAAAAAACCAGATTCCCCTGAAAAACTCTGTGTGTTTCCTCTGGAGCATTTCTGTAACCTCAGAAACTCCGAAAAGAGGACCCTCAGGTAATTCATCTGGAACTTTTCAGAGTTTATTCCGGGAAAATTAAGAATGACAGTTTTAAGGAAATTGTTGTAGTTGAACTTTTCACAGTTCACAAACGCTATCCTCAGTCATAAGTATCCCTTCAGTTTATTTCCAAGGGAAGTTTCTGCAGTTCTCATAAACAAAACTCTCTTGAATTGTTAGCTTTTACGAGTCCTCGAGTACGAGTCAAAGTCTTCAGGAATTCTGAAAAGTCCTTTTAAGCTCTAAAGAAGTGATTCTGCAGAGCTGTCAAAAATGCAAAAAAAATAACAAAAACTTAACAAAAATTCTTCGAGTTCGGATTTGGCTTCGGTTGGGCATGAAGAAGTTTGTTTGGAATCGCAATCGTTAATCTTATTGTAAATGTAAACAATTTCGATAAAGTGTTAGGGAAATAGTGTTTTTAAATAAAACAAATAGCTTATCAAAAATGTTGATGCCTTGCGTAAAAATATCTAAACCCTGGTGCTTCAATGCAAGATCGTAAAAAAATTTACTTAAAAGCATCTCGCTGAGGAAAAAAGAGGTGAAATGAGCAGCTAAGTATATCTTGATTTTATAATACTAGATTAAAAAATTCACGAACTGAAACTGTTCAACTAATTAACTAACTTACATATTAAGATTCTTTATTACTTATTAACTTCCTTACTTTCTAAATAGGTGTTTTACTTTTAAAGAAAATTTTCGAGACCGTTCTAATCCAAGTTTAAACCATATTAAATTTTTGTGAAGTTAATTTCAAGTCAATTCCGAAGGTTTTCCGGTATCAGCCTTACAGGACGGAAAATTTTTCAAGAGGTCTCAAACCTTTATTTCAAAAGATGATTTGTCCTGTCTTACTGGAATGCTGTCGGCCACTCATGCTAATCGGGGATGAAACCTTCGGAGTCATTCATTGATGTTTGGCATCCGGAAAACGTTTAAGCTAAGTATTCTCATTTTTTTATGGTAAGTTGATCATAACTTGTAAATTTTACCTAAATACTACAATGTTCTCAATGTGAAAAATTATTCACAAACGTTCGGGCCACATTAATAATGTCGTACAAAAACATTTTGTAATTTTTATAGAATAATTTTAAATGTTTTCAAACCAATGGTTATTTCACAAATTCCAAATATTAATTTAATAAGTTCTATTACTAAATTGATCCCTTTTTTGGTTTAAAAATATATTTTATTCTTGTATCAAACCTAAACTTGGATTAACTTATTCAAAAGCTTGTTTAGAATTACTTAATTTCCCATAAATTCTTTTTTATTCAAATGTCCAAAACTTTTCATGTATATTATGATTAAATTATAAACAAGACACAAGTTAATTCTGAATGTTTCTAATCAAATGGTGGAAGTCGTTACATGAATCTTTCAATCAAAATTGCTTAAAAGTTAACATAGTTTTTATATGTGATACCATTCTCTCCATTTCTCTTTAAACAAAGATAGAATGTTCGATTTGGACTAGATTTCTTCAATGGTTCAATTCACTTTTTTTTTATTTTCAATCTCTTTCTGAATTTTTCTCCAAAAGATTTAAACTTTTACACCTTTCATTCGTTTTTTAATTCCTACATAAATAAGATTTAGAACATCAGATCGAATATAATTTCGAACTTTGAATTATGTGAGCAACAACTATTATAGATACAGATAAAGATGGAAATCAAGTGTATACGATTGACTTCGAGTGTGTTTTAGTCATAATCATCATTCAAAATTGTTGTTTCTTATTTCGCTCAAATGTTTTAATAAAGCTTAGTTCTTTTAGAAATGGGACACTTTCATTTGCTAATAGCTCGTTAACTAGTTATTGGATATTAAAAATTTTGACAGCATTTTGTTGCCTGTAAAAAGTACTATTCGACCTATTTTTTTCAAAATTTAAAATTTACTCGTTTTTGAGATATGTACGATGCAAGAGAAAAAGAAAAAAATAATTTTGCACAGTTTCCTTTAAAATTCGTCATTATCAAATTGATAGCTGACAAAACCGTTGATTATTCAAAGAATTACTGAGTTTTTGTGGTGGATAAGTATGCAAACACTGTCAATAATGTCCACAAAGTTCAAATCAAGTATTGGAGTGAAGCACATGATCGGCAACAACGGTTAAGGGTCATCAAGGAAGTCAAGTCTCATACCAGCCTTTTTAATTTTCAATAAACGAAAAACTAAGGGTAGATCGCTGAAATGTCCAAAACAATTTTCTCCGATAAGCTGAAAGTGTTGCCTAGTGATGACTCATTGAAACCCAACCTCAAACAACCATTTTTTGATAGTTCCAAAGCTCTTAAGCTGTTAAACCGGTACAAAAAAAAAAACGTTAAAAAATGTGATCAAAAATAATCAAATTTGTTCATTTCGAAACAACTGTATATTCACTGAAATGCTTCCAGTTTCTTTTAAAAGAGAAGTATTGGACCGAAAAGTATCAGAAATTGAAGAAGGAAGGTGAAGCCACCTAAAATATAGATTTTACGAAGTATAAGTTGAAGAAACTGATCAATACCATGACTGAGAAAAGTGTGCGCCGGCCAATGGGAGATACCAAAAATAAAGTAGAAATTTCCTTAACAAAAAACAGTAAATATTTTTTTTCAAATTTTTTCATGAAAGATCATAACATTACCTTCATTTTCTTCATAGAAACTATTTCGTTCAAACGAATAGTTTTTGAGATACAGGCATTCGTAACTGTCCCATTTCTAAAAGAACTAAGCTTTAAATAAAAATATATGTAGAGAAATGAATCCAACTTAGATGAAATTTCAGGGACTAGATAAGAGAAAATGACAACCCGTGCAGGATATGAGAAGGCAATGCAAATCTTGCCGTGCTTAAAAAATGTCCAAACTTGATTCCAACTACCGCAAGATGAAATGATGGGAATTGAAATAGACCAAGAAAAATGATTATGATCACATGGGAGAACTATTCCCTTCATTCCGATAGACATCGACACTCAACCAGTATAATATTCATACGCCAGGTTGGTCTTCTGTATTAGAATGTTAATACATGGGCCCCGGAGAAGCGCAAGATGTGGGTTCAAGTCTCACCGGGAGACAAGGCGAATTTTTTTCGCATCAGTTTTGTGCATTGTGAATGTGTAGCCAATCCCAGGTTCCGTTCATTTGACCTCTGAACAAAATTGATGGCCTCGGTCAATCACGGAGTAGCAACCATTGGCGATGTGGAACTCGTTCTTCTGAGCCACGCCTGCGATCTTGGAATCCGAAATGTATTGACTTGTAATTAAACCAAATTTAGAAATCAATCACCGAGTATACTAAAATACTTTTAAATTCTTTATCAAAACATCTTAAGGTGCATTTCGGGTTCAATGATTCAAGGTGGATGTGAGTAGTCAATCAAGCTATGCTAAGCTAAGCTATTAACTTCCTTACTTTCTAAATAACTGATTTACTTATTTCTATCGTACTTACAAACTTACTTTCTTACCTACTTAGTTGCTTTATTGTAGAAAAAATCCTGATAATGTTAGAGTAGCTAGGATAAAAATATTTACGAAAAAATATAGATTTGAAGCTTCCGATGAGGTGATCGGCTCATTTAATTAACATCGCAAAAATAATCATTTCTCTTGAATGAAACTTGAAACTACCAGAAAGAATGATAAAAACCGTGGCATTTCAGTGGGCGAAGATATTATAATTAGTAAGAGGCAAATGATTCAGCTTGTGCGAACTACGTTGTAAACAGTGAGAGTAGATATGATAAAAATTGCATTCCAAACATAGAAATTATAGAATTATGCGAGATATTATCAACTTCCTTGGAGCAGTTTATTTCCTTCCAGGATTCCATGAAATTGTCATTACATCACAGTCAACACTCCACTTGCTCCACTTCCCTTCGGCGTTGGGAACTTGGGCGAGAATTCAGTGCAAGTGGGCAGAAAAATGCCATTCAACAAGGCAAAAGAACACCCCCCCAGAGCATCATCCGTTGTTGTTGTTTGCCATTCAGCATCCATTTGCATCTTCATCCATCACCCCTTGCGAGTAACATTTTTGCTCCCTCTTTCATCCATTCTCGTACTTCCGGTTTCGAGCGAGTATCTACACTGTTCAACGTAAACCGGACCGAGAATGAACCATCCATAACTTTTTCCACCCCAACGCTGCCAGGAAGCAGCAACACAATCCCGGAAATACATTCAACAACCGGTTGATGTTCGCTAGCCTTTTTGCAGTTTGCCACATTTTCCGAAAGGGGCCCCAGCAACGAAATTTCACACTTCAGACTGGCACGTTATGATGGCTGACTGGCTGGCTGGCTGGATGAATGGATGGCGCAATGGATTTTATTTTTCTTTTTCATGAGCCAAGCCCAGCGATGCACCCATCAATCTCCTCTTTTCGCGTGCAACAACACTCGGTAGAGTGCAAGACAAGACGGTTTACTACACAGCTTCCGCCAAATGCCTGGAGGCCTTCCGGAGAATGGTTTCGTTCATCTTTGTGCTGGTAATGTTGTTGCATTTCATTCGGGTCATTGGAGGCGTCCATTAGGGTGGCTGAACATCATCCAAAAAAGAAAAAATAAAACTCACCCTTCAATTTTAAGAACAAGCATGAAGTATGACAAAATTAAAACAAAAATAACACAAGAAAGGCATGAAATGACACTGAAATGGTACAAAGAAAGCAAAACAGACACAAACATAAAATAAGAATCACACCAGAATGAAACAAAAATTAAATTAAAACAATACAATAATGACCTTTAAATGACACAAAAAAGACAAAAAACTGACAAGAAAATGACATAAAAATTACACGAAAATGTCATAAAAAGATACAAAATTGTCACAAAACAGAGACAAAAACGAGAAAAAATCAAGTACCAATGATAAAAAATAAAACAAAAATGATACAAAAATGACAAAAAATAAAACAAAAATTACTCAAAATCAACATGATAATGGCAAAAAATAATACAATAATGACTTGGAAATAACCTTAAAAAACAAAAATCAAACAAAAATGTAACGAAACAACACAAACAAGAAGTTAAGTGTCAAATTTGTATCGCTTCGTAACAAAAAAAAAGTCTAAAGACACTAAAGACTAAAATACATAAAAATAACACAAAATTGACACAAGGATAAAACAAGAATGCCAAAAAAAATATGGCAAACACAAGACAAAATTAAACATAAACGACACAAAAATAACACGAAAATTACAAAAACAATGACATGAAAATGACACAAAATGACAAAAAATGAACACAAAAATAACAAAAAAATGTGAAAAAACAAGACAAAAACGAGATAAAGTTATTCAAAAATGACATGAAAATGACACAAAACTGAAACAAAAATAAGACAAAAATGATACAAAAGTGACAACAATAGACACAAAAATGACATAAAAATGACACAAAAATGACACAAAAATGACACAAAAATGGCTCAAAAATGACACAAAAATGACACAAAAATGACATAAAAATGATACAAAAATGACATAAAAATGACACAAAAATGACATAAAAATGACTCAAAAATGACACAAAAATGACATAAAAATGACATAAAAATGACATAAAAATGACACAAAAATGACCCAAAAATGACACAAAAATGACACAAAAATGACACCAAAATGACACAAAAATGCTACAAAAATAACACAAAAATGATTCAAAAATGACACACAAATGACACAAAAATGGCACAAAAATGGCACAAAAATAACACAAAAATGACACAAAAATGACACAAAATTAACAAAAAATTAACACAAAAATGACAAAAAATGGCACAAAAATGACACAAAAATGACATAAAAATGACATAAATATGACATAAAAATGACACAAAAATGGCACAAAAATGACACAAAAATGACACAAAAATGACACAAAAATGACACAAAAATGACACAAAAATGACACAAAAATGACACAAAAATGACAAAAAAAATGACAAAAAAATGACACAAAAATGACACAAGAATGACACAAAAATGCTACAAAAATGACACAAAAATGAAACAAAAATGACACAAAAATGACACAAAAATGACACAAAAATGACACAAAAATGACACAAAAATGACACAAAAATGACACAAAAATGACACAAAAATGACACAAAAATGACACAAAAATGGCACAAAAATGAAACAAAAATGACACAAAAATGACACAAAAATGACACAAAAATGACACAAAAATGGCACAAAAAAGACACAAAAATGACACAAAAATGACACAAAAATGACACAAAAATGACACAAAAATAACAGAAAAATGACACAAAAATGGCACAAAAATGACACAAAAATGACAAAAAAATGACATAAAAATGGCACAACAGTGAGATAAAAATGACACAAAAATAACAAAAATGCTACAAGAATGACACAAAAATGACACAAAAATGACGCAAAAATGACACAAAAATGACACAAAAATGACACAAAAATGACACAAATATGACACAAAAAATACATAAAAATGACACAAAAATGACACAAAAATGACACAAAAATGACACAAAAATGACACAAAAATGACACAAAAATGACACAAAAATGACACAAAAATGACATAGAAATGACATAAAAATGGCACAAAAATACCACAAAAATAATACAAAAATGACATAAAAATGCTACAAAAGTGACACAAAAATGACACAAAAATGACACAAAAATGACACAAAAATGACACAAAAATGACACAAAAATGACACAAAAATGACACAAAAATGACACAAAAATGACACAAACATGACACAAAACTGACACAAAAATGACACAAAAATGACACAAAAATGACACAAAAATGACACATAAGTGACACAAAAATGACACAAAAATGACACAAATATGACACAAATATGACATAAATATGACAAAAATGACAAAACTGACAAAAATGACAAAAATGACAGAAATGACAAAAATGACAAAAATGACAAAAATGACAAAAATGACAAAAATGACAAAAATGACAAAAATGACAAAAATGACAAAAATGACAAAAATGACAAAAATGACAAAAATGACAAAAATGACAAAAATGACAAAAATGACAAAAATGACAAAAATGACAAAAATGACAAAAATGACAAAAATGACAAAAATGACAAAAATGACAAAAATGACAAAAATGACAAAAATGACAAAAATGACAAAAATGACAAAAATGACAAAAATGACAAAAATGACAAAAATGACAAAAATGACAAAAATGACAAAAATGACAAAAATGACAAAAATGACAAAAATGACAAAAATGACAAAAATGACAAAAATGACAAAAATGACAAAAATGACAAAAATGACAAAAATGACAAAAATGACAAAAATGACAAAAATGACAAAAATGACAAAAATGACAAAAATGACAAAAATGACAAAAATGACAAAAATGACAAAAATGACAAAAATGACAAAAATGACAAAAATGACAAAAATGACAAAAATGACAAAAATGACAAAAATGACAAAAATGACAAAAATGACAAAAATGACAAAAATGACAAAAATGACAAAAATGACAAAAATGACAAAAATGACAAAAATGACAAAAATGACAAAAATGACAAAAATGACAAAAATGACAAAAATGACAAAAATGACAAAAATGACAAAAATGACAAAAATGACAAAAATGACAAAAATGACAAAAATGACAAAAATGACAAAAATGACAAAAATGACAAAAATGACAAAAATGACAAAAATGACAAAAATGACAAAAATGACAAAAATGACAAAAATGACAAAAATGACAAAAATGACAAAAATGACAAAAATGACAAAAATGACAAAAATGACAAAAATGACAAAAATGACAAAAATGACAAAAATGACAAAAATGACAAAAATGACAAAAATGACAAAAATGACAAAAATGACAAAAATGACAAAAATGACAAAAATGACAAAAATGACAAAAATGACAAAAATGACAAAAATGACAAAAATGACAAAAATGACAAAAATGACAAAAATGACAAAAATGACAAAAATGACAAAAATGACAAAAATGACAAAAATGACAAAAATGACAAAAATGACAAAAATGACAAAAATGACAAAAATGACAAAAATGACAAAAATGACAAAAATGACAAAAATGACAAAAATGACAAAAATGACAAAAATGACAAAAATGACAAAAATGACAAAAATGACAAAAATGACAAAAATGACAAAAATGACAAAAATGACAAAAATGACAAAAATGACAAAAATGACAAAAATGACAAAAATGACAAAAATGACAAAAATGACAAAAATGACAAAAATGACAAAAATGACAAAAATGACAAAAATGACAAAAATGACAAAAATGACAAAAATGACAAAAATGACAAAAATGACAAAAATGACAAAAATGACAAAAATGACAAAAATGACAAAAATGACAAAAATGACAAAAATGACAAAAATGACAAAAATGACAAAAATGACAAAAATGACAAAAATGACAAAAATGACAAAAATGACAAAAATGACAAAAAGGACAAAAATGACAAAAATGACAAAAATGACAAAAATGAAAAAATGACAAAAATGACAAAAATGACAAAAATGACAAAAATTACAAATAATAGTTAAATTACAAAAATTACAAAAATTACAAAAATTACAAAAATTACAAAAATTACAAAAATTACAAAAATTATAAAAATTACAAAAATTACAAAAATTACAAAAATTACAAAAATTACAAAAATTACAAAATTTACAAAAATTACAAAAATTACAAAAATTTCAAAATTTACAACAATTACAAAAATTACAAAAATTACAAAAATTACAAAAATTACAAAAATTACAAAAATTACAAAAATTACATAAATTACAAAAATTACATAAATTACAAAAATTACAAAAATTAGCTGATGTTATAAATTTTACAAAAATAACAAAAATCAAAAAGCATTCCATTTTTTTTAATGAGAAAAAATCGAATGTATCGTAAAACGGCACAAAAATGATTAAAATTAGAAATATCAAAAATCTATCTCAATTCTTTTTTTATAAATTCATCAAAATTTACACAAAAATAGCTCCAAAATGGCAAAATATAAATGGAATTTAAATGTCAAAAGTTCAACTTTATTTTAAATAATTTTAAAATTTTCTGGAAAAGTTTTTCAAGCCATCGCACTAATGGAAGAGCTTTTAAATTTATGCTACATGGACAGTTTGTTGGATTGGCACGTTGAGCATAAGAAGAAAACGAGTAGCAAACAGCCTTAGGCCGATGGAGGAGCAACTGAACTAGGAGACACAATTGGGTCAGCAACTCCGGAAGTCGGTAGCGGTTGACTTTGGTACGGTCGATTTGTGAGATTTGCTTGAAAAGGGGTTTCATTAGAGAGAAAGGAAGTCCACCCGTTGTATCTGGTCAAAATACCACTACTGGTTTACATGTTTCTTCTTTTGATTCCTCTGAAAACCTTCCCTGAGGATACAGGTTAAGAGCTCAATCTGAAACCGTTTGCCTGCTTTATTTCTATAGAACATCTCTCTGAAAATGATTTGGATGAAGATGATACTTGCAAAGTTACCTTATTGACAAAACTCATAAAATAGAAAAATTCCAGTGGATAACACGTTTCAAAATTTTCTTTTCTAAATATCTCTTTAAAATGGAACTCTTTCTAGTATTCTAAATTCTAAATTTACCACAAATTCTAAACAAAAAGAGCACAGCATCCGTAATCAGATTTTCTTCGCCGGCAACATCATCCGATTTAATACCGCATCGAAATGGCCAAATAAATGAGGCACAACACACTTCCAAACAGCAATCATTTTGTTTTCGACAAATTGTACAGCAATCATTCCGGTATTTATCGAACCCAAAGTGCAAGTTCGATCCCTGCCCTCTTCGTAACGGAATCCACGTTTTTATTTTTTATTATTTTCATTTTCATCCGGGGTAGGTACTTGTCTCGGTTGTCTTGACAGAAGAAAACGGAAATCGGAAATAACGGAACCGGATCGTTAGTAACACTTGTTCGGAATGAAATAAAAGAATAAAGCCGCTGCCAAATGGAAATAAAAAAAAAGAAAAAACCGGTGACGAGCAGAAAATGGCGAAACGAACCGCGCCGATCTCGGTGTTGTGCTTGATTGTGTGTCCATTTTTATGTTACTGTTATTTCCCGTTTTAAGAGTTTTTGGCAAGGATGTTGCCTTTCAGCAAGTACTCGTTAAAGAAGAAATGCAACTGAGTTTTGTAGGGTGACGGGATGGTTAGATTTATTTTGAATTTTTCCAAGAGAAACTAAATAATTTCAACGAAAACCAATTTTTGAAACAATTTTTGTTATCAAACTGTCTTAACTTGTGCTTTTTGTAAACATTATTCACTACAAAAATAAACCAGCAGAATAACAAGACTCAAACTTCGTACTCCGAAAGCCTCTAGGATTTATCAGACATCATCGATGTAGATCGAAATCGATTTGGTAACACATCAAAAATTTTGACTATTGACAATTTTACAATTTTGACTAATTTGACAATTTTGACAATTTTGACAATTTTGACAATTTTGACAATTTTGACAATTTTGACAATATTGACAATTTTGACAATTTTGACAATTTTGACAATTTTGACAATTTTGACAATTTTGACAATTTTGACAATTTTGACAATTTTGACAATTTTGACAATTTTGACAATTTTGACAATTTTGACAATTTTGACAATTTTGACAATTTTGACAATTTTGACAATTTTGACAATTTTGACAATTTTGACAATTTTGACAATTTTGACAATTTTGACAATTTTGACAATTTTGACAATTTTGACAATTTTGACAATTTTGACAATTTTGACAATTTTGACAATTTTGACAATTTTGACAATTTTGACAATTATGACAATTTCGACAATTTTGACAATTTTGACAATTTTGACAATTTTGACAATTTTGACAATTTTGACAATTTTGACAATTTTGACAATTTTGTCAATTTTGACAATTTTGACAATTTTGACAATTTTGACAATTTTGACAATTTTGACAATTTTGACAATTTTGACAATTTTGACAATTTTGACAATTTTGACAATTTTGACAATTTTGACAATTTTGACAATTTTGACAATTTTGACAATTTTGACAATTTTGACAATTTTGACAATTTTGACAATTTTGACAATTTTGACAATTTTGACAATTTTGACAATTTTGACAATTTTGACAATTTTGACAATTTTGACAATTTTGACAATTTTGACAATTTTGACAATTTTGACAATTTTGACAATTTTGACAATTTTGACAATTTTGACAATTTTGACAATTTTGACAATTTTGACAATTTTGACAATTTTGACAATTTTGACAATTTTGACAATTTTGACAATTTTGACAATTTTGACAATTTTGACAATTTTGACAATTTTGACAATTTTGACAATTTTGACAATTTTGACAATTTTGACAATTTTGACAATTTTGACAATTTTGACAATTTTGACAATTTTGACAATTTTGACAATTTTGACAATTTTGACAATTTTGACAATTTTGACAATTTTGACAATTTTGACAATTTTGACAATTTTGACAATTTTGACAATTTTGAAAATTTTGAAAATTTTGACAATTTTGACAATTTTGACAATTTTGACAATTTTGACAATTTTGACAATTTTGACAATTTTGACAATTTTGACAATTTTGACAATTTTGACAATTTTGACAATTTTGACAATTTTGACAATTTTGACAATTTTGACAATTTTGACAATTTTGACAATTTTGACAATTTTGACAATTTTGACAATTTTGACAATTTTGACAATTTTGACAATTTTGACAATTTTGACAATTTTGACAATTTTGACAATTTTGACAATTTTGACAATTTTGACAATTTTGACAATTTTGACAATTTTGACAATTTTGACAATTTTGACAATTTTGACAATTTTGACAATTTTGACAATTTTGACAATTTTGACAATTTTGACAATTTTGACAATTTTGACAATTTTGACAATTTTGACAATTTTGACAATTTTGACAATTTTGACAATTTTGACAATTTTGACAATTTTGACAATTTTGACAATTTTGACAATTTTGACAATTTTGACAATTTTGATAATTTTGACAATTTTGTCAATTTTGAAAATTTTGACAATTTTGACAATTTTGGCAATTTTGACAATTATGAGATAATTTTTGACATTTAAAAAAAAAACTTGAACTGGTAACATTGGTAGAAAAGCGAAAAATAAAAAAAAACTCACTCTCGTTTTCCGAAAGAATTTCCCTGAAACGCTTCCATTTACCATTGAAAAAGCATTCGGAAAAAATCCACCGAAACGCTTTCCCAATGAATTTCGGCGACAACGGCGATGACGACGAAAAGTGAACTGTGAGCATCCCATCGCTCTCCAAATGGTGCCTGGTTGCACAATTTTCATTAGGGAAAACTGTCATAAAATGGCCTTGCGTCCCGTTGGCTTTCCTCTTTAAAGAGACCACCCTCCCAAGAAGCTGAGCGAAGGGGGAGGGGTCTCTCGTACCGGAACTGCGTGTCTGTGGTCGCTCTTTTATGCCTTTCCTGTGCTTGCGGTTAATGATCCTCCGCCAGCCTCCAGCCTTATGGTGGGCGCATTATGGCGATAAGAGGCTTGAGGGGCCAAACTGAACCAAAGATAGCAACAAAAAGACATTTGCTGCAAATATTTGAATAATTTTCAGGACATTACTCATCGCTGCTGGATGGGCACTGGTTTTGGGGACGATAGATAGAACGCGCGCCTTTCACCAGATGGAAAGGTCCCATAATCTGGGGGTAGCCTTAAATATTTTTTTTTATTTGCAGTCCCCAGCACAGAGTAGAATGGAAGCAAAACTCTCCATTCGGATATTCCTTGAACCGAACAGCAAGTAGCATAAGATGGGTTCTGATGTTGTTGTTGCTGATGATGATGGTGTTGATGATGTTGATGATGATGATGAAGATGGAGCAACGACACTGTTTCCTATCGTGAGAGGATAATGCTGGATTATGCTAATGGAGCAATGTATATCTACTGGAACAAGAAGACCCAACCATTGCCATTGGGAGCTCAATTGGTTGGGATGTATTGATTGCGCACCGATAGTGAAACTTTGATCTGCCACAGGGAGAGATACTTGGCATAATTTAATTTCGTTGGAAGTGTATCCGAGTCATGATTTAGAACTGG
Source organism: Uranotaenia lowii (assembly GCF_029784155.1). Lineage (NCBI taxonomy): Eukaryota > Metazoa > Arthropoda > Insecta > Diptera > Culicidae > Uranotaenia > Uranotaenia lowii. Next base: position 68,467,602 of record NC_073693.1, on the reverse strand, counting down.
ATAGTTCTTGGAAACGAAGACGGTCAAGCTGCTTATTTTCTATTGCTTTGCAAAACATCGATTTTCCATGATTTCTCCGTTAAAGATCAAATATTGAATAAGAAAAGAGAATCAGACCATCAAAACAACCAAACAGAGGAAATCAGTACAAAATTATTAAAAATCCCTGGAAAAAAAACCCATTAATGATTTCATTTTTATTTTTAGAAAAATGTAAGAAAATTGAATTTATTTGTACAAAAAGACAGTATTTAACTAGGGGCTTGTTATACAGCTCAGTTGGTAAATCAGTTGTCTCCTGAGCCGATGTTTGTGAGTTCGAGCCAAACAGTAAACACCGAACACTGTTTTTTAATGACTGTCCACCAACTGAAACTGATATCAAGTCATTCAAAGACTTTTAGGGGGAGGCAGGGTGGGGAGGGTATGAGGGTAGAGTACCAAAAGAAGGATTAATTGTTTCGGCCTAGTGAGATTTTGATTCCAACTACAACTCTGATACGAATCCCATATAAAAACAAACTAGGTACTCACTTTTCCACGTCAAGAAGAATCTCACCTCCCTCAATTTAAAAATACCATAAATAAATTCGAGTGCTCGGCATCGCTAACTGAGAAATTAGCGCCGCTCATTGAATAGCTTACACCAGGGGTGAGCAAACCGCGGCCCGCGGGCCGCATGCGGCCCTCGAGACATGGTTGTGCGGCCCGCGAAGCCTATTTAAAATTAAATTTACTTCACGATTTTTTTCTAGGATAGATTGTTAATTATCATAAAATAGCAGTCCATACTAAACAAAAAAAATGTTTTGTCAATAACATGTCACTTGTTTGCAGTTGAATTTTCCTATAATCATCCAGTCTGTTAACTTTTTTGTTGGATATAAGCTTTTTATTGAGTTCTTTTTATTTATCGGAAAAACGTAATATGAGTAAGTTAAGTTTTTCGTTTCAAACAAAGTTTAAATTGTATGATGGAGTGGAATATTTTTGTTATTGAATAATGACAGAAATAACAAGTTTTATAACAAAAACTGGGCAAACGATTAAAGATTTCTTATCGATAGAACTCAGCGAAAGTCTGATATCTCGACAAAAACAATATCTGTAATTCTTTGATTCAAACCAAAAAGTTTGTAACGATTACACAGCGAAACAGCATTTTTGGTGCCTATGTTTCAACTGATTTTGTAAGAGTTTGGCGTCCTTAATTCAAAACATTTCACAGATTTCGGCTATCGCTTCTAGTTTCGGTAATATGACGTGTGGAAATTTTCAAATTGATCAATATTGGGTAAAATAGATCTTTCAAAACTGAGAAACCAATAAACCTACATAACAATGAAAAGCTGATTTTTAATCAATTTACTACCTTTTTTCAATCATGGACTCAGATATTGTCAAGATATTTTTGTTTTACAGATACAACGCTTTCAAAAACTGAATTCTACAATTTATAGAAATTCATAAAAAATAAGATTACAACTTCTCCTGACCTTCATAAAGAATGTTATTGAATAGTGATGATTTTAATTTTTTCAGCAAGTTTGTTGAAGGCTGCGAAATGATTCTAATCACGGTTTAAAATATCAAAGATTCGATTTAGTTTTATTTTTCTTTGAAATTTCGTATAAATTCCCGGTTTTTTAAGGTTTGGATAACAAAAAGAAAACTTTCATTTCTTTTTTTCTTTGAATTCAAAATTACTCGTGGTTTTGTTTTTAAAAGTTGATCATTGAGTCAATAAGTATTTGCATTTAACAGTTTTGTCAAAAAAAGAACATAAATTGAATAGCTAACTTTTTGTCTATTTTTTTAAGTTATCTCGAAAACTAGAGCTGACAAAATCCTTATTTGTATACATACTTGGATTCAGCGCCCCTGAATATGTCAAAATAAGTTCTGAGATTCCTTGCACCTTGGAAAAATTTGAATTTTGTTAACTTGTGTTATGTGTGATGCTATTTTCAGAAATTATATAGGCAAATCATTCCAACATTGATGAAAAGGAGTCATCTAACTTAAAAATAAGATATTCTTGCACATTACAAAAGTCATAAGATTTTCATGATTCAGCCTCTGAAAGCCTATCCCAGAATTATCTAAATTAAATTTTAAATTTATGAAATCTGTAAATATTTTCTAGAATAAAAAATGTAAACTGTAACATTGACAACCCTGGTTCAATTTTTTTTTCAATAATTTTGAAACCTTGCTCAACATCTCAATGCAACTATTTCATACAAAACTTTAAATTAAAAAATCGAAGTTTAAAGAAAAAAATTAAGGTTTCACGACCAAATTTACTTAAGTTTTGATAAAAACTTTTCAAAAACGGGCACAGAAAAAAATCATAATGGTTATGGCTCCATGAAAATTTTAAAATGAATCACAATCAAACGATCCAACATGCATGATCGCGAAAAAAAACCATCCTATCGGTTCGAACAAAAAAGATTTTTTCTCAGAAAACAGTTCAAATTTTTTAAGAAAGCATAGAAAGATTTACAAAATTTTCAATTTTTATAAATAAAAAGGAAACAAATTATGTTTCCTCGTTGTAAAAAAAATATTCGCTATACATTTTAAATCAGTCAACAAAACTGTAGAAGTTATAGGCCTTTATCTCCTCCTATCTAATACTGCAAGAAAGCAAGAGCAGAAACTTCAAACGCGTTTTTCTCGAAAGCACATTTTTAAAGTCCGTGGACATCGTCATTTGAAAACTACTTATCCGATGCTTTTCAAATTTGGAACATGTTTTCTACATATAAAATACCAGACCCCAACGTTTTTCTTTTTTGATTTTTTTACTTTGGGGAGATTTTACAGGTGAAAAATGGCGGATTTTTAAGTGAAAAATCGTAGTTTTTACTTCAAACAGCCACAAAAATTTCATAAAAATATTTTTAAGTTAAATAAAAACGTTGGGGTCCAGAAAAACATCTATTAAAAATATTTTGCTCTGATTTTTTGACTTCAGATGATTCTGTGCTGAGATACAGTGTCCACCGCAAATCCTGTTTTCTAAAAGGCATCCTCGAAAATGCTCCGTCACCGGCTCATTTTTCAATGTTTTTCTACGAAAAAATTAATAAATGTTCTTTTAACAATGCTTTGTGTAATGCAAAACATTTGAATACATTTGTTTGAACGATAGCTCTAGAAAAAAATCGTGAAAATGGTGTTTTTTTTATACCCGTTAGACCCTACCCCCCCCTTAAGTTTATAAATAACAATAAGTATGTATGCTTCTATCAGTAATAATTCATGAGATTGATACAAATTTATGGAAGTAAGCAGTTTCAATAAGCGGGATAAAAAAATAGCAGAACTTTTCAATAGCTAAAAATAATTTAAAATGAGCGGCAAAATTTAACCGCTAAGAAAAATTAGCGGACGAAGAAGCGATTAGCGGATGAGCATTTTTGTGCCGGAAACTATTAAATTCGTGAAGGTCATGCAATACCTGGCTAGACACCCAGCAGTAATATCAATTGAATTTATTGTTTATCAATGCCAAAAGACATGTCCTTCAGCACCTTATATCTCATTTGTCAAAGAGGATACGAAGTTACGGTCTTTAACAAAGTTCTTCAGCGGAAAATTTCCTTTAGAGATGTTATAAATTAACTCATAAACCAGTAGCAGGCATGCTCAGTTTCACAGAAGATACAAAAATTATGTTTATTACTAGCTGACCCGGTGTGCTTTGCTACACCTTCCAAAATTTATTGAAATTTGTGGTTCCTAGTTATTCAACTTTCCATTTATTTACACAAAATTTTAAATTCAATTAAAAAATTATTTATATGTTTCATGGAAATAAAATTGCAACTTTTTTATTTTAAAAACTTAATAATTTTTTTTTTAATCCGTGTTTTAATCCTTTTTATGACCCTGGATCTCTTTGCTTCATAAGTTTATAACTTATGCCAAAATATTTTGTTTATATATGGATCTTCGCTGTCCCTTTTTAATATGAAGTGGGTCTCAAGCTTTTATAGAGCATTTTATGAATCAAAATAACGTCAAGGGACATTTATTTCACCCATTCGTTCTCGAATTCAATTGTGAGAGTGACCCTTTTACCCATTCCTATATCCCTAATGGAAAGAAGGGGGTCTCATAACATCAGAAAAACACTTCTTGTATACAAATACGATCCCATATCATATATGGCTTCCTTCGCTATAAATTGTCGAGCTATTCAAAAACTGGATGACCCTCTCTCCATTTTATATATGTATATAAGATATGTATATGTATATGTATATATATGTATATAAGATAAGGGGGCCTAAAACCATTGAAGAAACATTGCCCGTACACAAATAGGCTCCCATGTAAATTTGGTTCCATTTTCTAGATTAATTATCGAAATATTAAAAAAAAAAATGTATGAGTGACCCTCTCTCCACTTTTTATCGTTCCACTGAATGGAGGGAGGGGTGTCAAACCACCGGAAAAACATTTCTTGTGCTTGGATACCTTCTTATGCCAAATTTGGTTTCGTTTGCTTCATTAGTTGTCAAGTTATGCTATAAAATTTGTATTGAAGCCCCTCTTCCAACTTATCTTCTACCTGGAAGGTGGGGATCAAGATCAAACATTCCGTGTATTTAAATACACTTCCATGCAAAATTCTGTTCCATTTGCTCGATTGTATGATTGTTCCCAAGTCATATTTGATTCCATTTGTTAGATAAGTTAGATGCAAAACAATCGTATGTGTACTCCCGTCTTCCCTAACTGTATCCCCAATTAAGGAGAAAGAAGTCTCAAAAAAGGAAATAACCATTTTATGTATCCAAAAGCTTTCCCATGCCAAATTTGTTTTTATTTGCTCGATTAGCTCTCAAGCTATGTGAATAAATTTAAAGACCCCCCCCCCCCCCTCTATTTCTAATCTCCCCACTGGAAGAAGGCAGTAGTACCAAATATTCACAGAAACATTCCTTCTATTCAAATTCCCTCCCAAGCCAAATTTCGTTCCATTTGCTGGGTTAGTACCCGTGTGATGAAATACATTGAATGGGAGCACCCTCCACTCTTAAGATTTTCCGACTGTAAGAACGAAGAGTTCTCAAACTACTATACACACATTTCTCGTAATCAAATACCTTCCCACGCCAAATTTGGTTCCATTTACTTGATTAGTTTTCCAGTTATACTGAAAATTGCAATGGAGCTTCCTCCCCACTTTCTTTTTCCTCAATGGAAAGAAAGAGGGGTACCAAATATTCATAGAACTATTTATCGTATCCTAACACTCTTCCAAGCCAAATTTGATTTCATTTGTTCAAAAAGTTTTCAAGTAATCCAATAAAAAAGGTATGAAAGCCCCGCCCCCCTTCTTCCTGTATCTCCACTGGAAGGAGGGAGGGGTCTGAAATAATTATAGAACTATTTCTCGTATTCCACTACCCTCCCATGCCAAATTTGGTTCCATTAGCTTGATTAGTTCTCCAGTTCTGTACAAAATTGTAAGGTAGGCCCCCTCCCCCCCTTTCTATCTCCTCACTCGAAGGACGGAGTAGTTCCAAATATTTTTAGAATTATTCCTCGTACTCAAGTTCCCACCCATGCCAAGTTTGGTTTGATTTGCTTGATCATTTCTCGAGCTATGACGACTTATTACTATTGAATGAAAGACCCCCCGCCCTTCCAGGAACAGGGAGGGGTCCCAAACTATAATAGGAACCTTCCTCGGCCTCTGATACCCCCATCTGCCAAGTTTCACGCAAATCGGTTCAGTAGTTTCCGAGTCTATAGGGAACAGACAGACAGACAGACAGACAGACAGACAGAAATTCATTTTTTGCTTTGCTACACCTTCCAAAAATAAATGTAATTTGTAAAAATTTATTCAAATTTAGATTTTGTAAACATTTCTTTTTAATCAACCTCATCATAGATCAGATCCAACAACTTTGAAATGAAAGCTGCAGCTGGAGTTCCGAATTGCAATTCAAAGATGGTATATATTATTAACTGAAACTTGATCTCTAAATTTGTTTTTCAAGATCTGAAATTTGTACTCTGTTTTTAAAGCTTCATAATGACTTAAATAATGTCGAAATTTATTGATTTTCCACCTTTTTTCGCAAAGTGGGAAGTTACGAACTTTCATAAAAACATTTGTCACATCTATTTTTGGGTTATGTCAAGTATATTTCTGTTTGTTTGTTTTATCAAGTTTCATTGATATATCTGCAGTATTGCTGCGGTATAAATTTATGTTTGTTTTTCTACTTTTAACGAATGCTGCGGATGCTGTACAAAGCAAATGACCTGCATTTAAAAAGACATTTAAGAATTTAAAATATCCGCTTCAGTTTCAATATTTGGAATACCCCTTCTGGTCTTTCCAACAGATTGAATAATTTTGAGGATGAATTTCTTAAAAGTTTGACGTATGCCCTTGCGCAACCGTGTAATTTGACAGGAAGGAATATTGTTTTTAACACTTTAAGGGTATACTAAAAATTTCTCATAAAATTTTTGCTTCCAGTTGTATATCAGTTCTAAAGTCTCACTTTTCAAAAAAGAAGCAGATCAAAAGTCTCTTTCATGCAACCATGTAACACAAAAACACTTTTCATGATAAGTACGTACTTGAATTGGTTTGTAAGTAAAAAGTACGATTTTTTTCAGAATTATTTAAAATAAAAAGCTCCCATTTCCATTTTTAAATGCGTATCAATTGTGTATTTGGGCCGAAGTAACAATTTCTAGAAGAAAACATATTTTTTTATTTTTTTGTAACAGAAAAAAGTTGAACGGTTGAACATGCTCTAATGTTCCTTGAATGAAAATTGTTTCGGAAAATGAATTCAGTCACTTTTGATCAATAAAAATCAGTTTATTTCGATGATACCTTTCACTTATGCACACGTCAGTCCTATCTTGTTTATTTATTGGCGGATATATGGGCTGAGCCCGTCATCCCGGCTATCTTAAAATAATCATACATACAGTGTTTGCTGGTAATGTGGATCTGTAGGTCAGTTGTCTTCTTAAAAATAAAATGTAAAGATTTTTGATTATAGATAAACTTAAATTGAAATCAATGACACTGTTAACACTGTTTATTTCCCTCATGAACCTAAGGGCTGGCTCGTTGCGACTGTAGTTTGATCGGCGATTCTCAGGAGCGTGATGTCTTCGTCTTCTTAAGACCACATTGCTGGTGTTAGCTGTTAATGGGGAGCGTAGAAATGTTGAGTTGGTCAAACCGCGTTCAATTTTCATAAAGAACATCAGATCATTTATGCGATGTCGGTTCTCTAATAAATCCAAATCCAAAAGGTAACAGATGTGTTCGTAATCTGGCAAATTTTCTCTCCAGCCTAGATTCCTGACAGCGAATCTCACAAAGCGTTTCTGTACTCCTTCCAGTCTGCTTATATGTACATTGTACATTGGCCTCCAGACTATACTCGCGAAATCGAATCTAGATCTTACCAAACTGACATACAGGCTTTTGATAGTGTGCGGATCTTCCAATTCTCCAGCAAAGCGCCGTACTACACCGAAAGTGCAAGTCCATCCGATACCAAGTTATTAACACGTTCGTCGCCACGGCATCCATATTCGGGTGACGGGTGTATTTCCTGGGGGGCCCCGTCACATCAAAAAGCGTGTGACGCTCTCTTACTTGAGTTTACCGCTCTGCTTCGCCACGCGTTCCAAATATGAGAGTTCTCCCTCTTTGCTTTTTCTCTCTGAAAATTTCTATGGGCCCGGCTAGTAAAACTACCAAAATGAGCGTGGCGACGAACGCGTTAATGTGATCTCTGAAACTTAATCCGGAATCCAAAGTGACGCCTAAGTCCAATACGCTGGTAACTCTTTGAATATCATCGCCGCCGAGGGAGTATTTGAACAGGATCGGAGTATTGCTTCTGGTAAACGAAATCGTTGAGCATTTGGAGATATTCACTTTTAGCTTGCATCCGTCAACAAAAGCAGAGAATGAAGAAATTTAAAGAAATGGCTCTTGATCAGTTCATGTGTTTGATCGGATTTTTTTTATCTTCTTTAAATTTCAATGGCGCTTGACAAAACTTCAGTTAAATATATTTTTACATGTTCATCAAAATGTTTCCGATCTACCTCTGAAGAAAACATCTTATTCATATTTCTGTTATCAACATGATACAAAAATAACCTTGTAGGCGAAATGGCAAACAAAATTGTATGTAAATTCTTTACTTTCTATTTTTTTTTCAATTGTCCGCAAAGTGTCATACCATTATTTCATTAGCATCAGAACTAAATTTATATTTTTTAGATAACAAATGCTACCTACATTAACACGAATTAAAATGGAAGTATTTTTGCAAATTTTTCAATTGGTTTTGATTCGATTGATAAAATAACAATCCGTATCACATCACATCTAGGCGTCATTTATTTCCACATGCTGTGTACAATTAAGCATGAAAAACTACTTCTAGGTTGCAAATCGCCCCCACGTGCATAAGAAATATAGGTACTTGGTTGAGAAACAGGCGCCTGATTGTTAAATTTTTCCAGCGATTAATGAACAGTATGTTTTGGTTACTATCCACTTGCGACGACGTTTGCTTGACCATAGAAACGAAAAAAAAACCCTCAAAGAAAAGAAAATCTCTAAAAATGGATGCCATGACTTTTCAATTTCAGATTTTGGCAAAAAAAAAATTATATGTTTTATTCGATCGACAAAATGTCAATCTGGGTCACATCTAGGCGTCATTCATAACCATGTGCTGTACAAATTACTAATCAAGTAGAAGAAAAATCACATCAAGGCTTCATATCGCCACCACGTGCATTGAAAATATGTTTGGTTGAGAAATACGTGCCTAAATATTCCCACTGATCAGTTTGCTATGCCATGGTTACTTTCCTCTCGCGACGTTGGCCCGCGAGACCTCGACCATAGAGACGATAAACAAACCGCCCAAAGGAAAAAAAAAACCTCGAGAAAATGGATGTCATGACTTTAATTTGTTTCGATAAACTACAAATTTTGTATGGGAGCTTCCCCTCCCTTAAGTCGGATGGGGTTGTAACTATTATAGAAACCATCTCCGGCCCCAAAAACCCTCAGATGCCAATTTTGACGATGATCAATTCAGTAGTTTCCGAGCCTATAGGGAACAGACAGACAGACAAATATTCATTTATATATATATACTAGCTGACCCGGTGTGCGTTGCTACACCTTATAAAATCAAATAATATTTTCAGATATTATTCAAATTTTTATTGTTTTGTTGGCATAATTTTAAATTAAATTATAACATCATTCATAAGCAATCGCTATAAATGAGAGCTGCAGCTGGAGTTTCAAATTGCAACACAATGATAACTTAAAATTATTTTGTGAATCTTGATCTATAAATTTGTGTTAAAGATCTGATAATTTTAATCCGTTCTAAAACAGGAGGGTCTCAAATTAATTGTATGCAATGAATTTAACTTATAAAATATGGTTGATTTCGCTTGACATGTTATAGATTTATGCAAAAAAAAATTGATAAGAGAGCCCTCCTGTCCTTCCTTTCACCCCCTGCTGAATGGAGGTCGTGATCTTTAATAATCATACCCATTTTTTTATCGTTCCCAAAAATCCTCTTATATCAAATATAGTTCCATTGGTTGATAAGTTTTTAAGCTTTACAACAAATTTTATATGGAGCCCCCTCCTTTCTTCCCCTCTCTACACTGTAAAGCATAAGGGTCTATAACAATCATAGAAATATATCTCGTAACCAAATACCATTCCATGCCATATTTGTTTCCATTTGTTGGCTTCGTTAGCATAAATTGAGAACCTATGCTAACAAAATTGTATTGGGCTCACTTCCCTCCTCCTATGTACCTACTCACAGAAAGAAAGATGGTGTGTCAGATAATCATAGAACCATACCAAAATGATTTTCCATGTTAATTTTTTTCCTTCTCTCGGATTTTGTAAAAAAAAAAGTTAAATGTAAGCTTTCCTCTTCCCTTCCTATATTTCCAATTCTATCATCCCACTGCGAGAAAGGAATTGTTTAACATAGAAAAATTTCTCGTATTGATATACCATCCCATACAAAATTTGGTGTTATTTGCGTAGTAAATTCTTGAGTTATGCATAAACTTGAAAGGAAGTAACATCCCTTCTTCCGTTCTCCCCATTGAATGGAGGGGAGAGCTTAATATTCATGAATTATTTTTCGTACTCATATACTTTTTGATGCCAAATTAATCTTTCCCTCTGAAAAAAGGCGGGGCTTCAATTTATAATAGAAACATTTTTCGTATCTAAATACCCTCACATGTCAAATATGGTTCAATTCGCTCGATCAGCTCTCCAATTATGCTGAAAATTGTGAAGGAGAACTCTCCTCCCCTTTCCATCCACCTCTTTGAAGAAGTGAGGGGTACGAAATATTCATAGAAGCATTTCTCGTACCCAGGCCCCTCCCCTCTTTACATCTCCCTACAGGAAAGAGGGAGGGGTCTCAAATAATCACAGAAATAGTTTTTGTATCCAAATACCCGCCCATGCCAAATTTGGTTCCATTTGCTTAATAAGTTTTTGAGTTATGTAAAAAATTATAAAAGAGGCCCCCTCCCCCCTTAATATCTCCCTATTGAAAAGAGGGTGGGGTCTCAAATAATCACAAAAATATTTTTCGTATCCAAATACCTTCCCGTGCCAAATTTGGTTCCAATATTTGGATTAGTTTTCGAATTATATGAAAAATTGTAAGGTTACCCCCCTCCCCCCTTCCTATCACCCCATTGAGAGGAGGGAGGGGTACCTTATATTCATAGAAATATTCCTCGTTCCCAAATACCACCTCATGCCAAATTTGATACCATTTGCTTGATGCGTTCTCGAGTTATGCAAAAAATTGTCTTTTGTTTGGGAGGCCCCTCCCCCCCTTCATGAGAGAGGGAGGGGTCTCAAACCACAATAGGAACCTTACCCTGCCTCCAATACCCCCACCTGCCAAGTTTCACGCAAATCGGTTCAGTAGTTTCCGAGTCTATAGGGAACAGACAGACAGACAGACAGACAGAAATTCATTTTTATATATATATATATATATATATAGATTTAATAGAACAATAATATTCAATTTTCCCTTACAAAACTAAAAGTTCAAATTTACTCATGAAAACGTTAATTAAAAATTCTGCAACCAATCTGAACCTAAATGAAGCATTTATGACCCCAGGGTTAAGGAAATTCAAAAATGACCCCAAATCAACTCAGTTAACTCGAAAACCAAAACAGTTCACAATGCAAAGTTCCGACGTAGAACATTAGAAAACGCTCAGACAAATACACGACTATTTCTATGAAAAGTCTTCATTAGTAAAATTTCAAATTCATAAAACACAAAATTATTACCAGCATAATCCAAAACAAAAACTCAATGACAGCAGTTCTAGTTAAGCCGAATCAAACTTAACAAGAAAATAAGAATTTATCGGAAAGAGTCAACAAACATTTGAAGTTGATTTTTAGCTAATTAGCAGAAAAAATTAGCTCTTGAGAAAGATTCAATGAGTATCGAAATGTTGGAGTAAAAACTGTCGTTTTTACTTTTAAAAAATCCAAGACTGATAGCCGGTAGAAAACCCTGAAAAATTCATCCTAACCAGTCGTTCCATTGATAAAGAAACACATCATTACAGGATACTGTCGTAGCATCGAACGTTCGTTTGTTCACATAACTACGGACACACAGTTAAGGCTTTTTTATTACAAAATTATGCCGACTGCAACCGGAAAATAGCGAACACAAAACACTTAAAATACAATAAATTCGAACATCCATTGAAGAATTTAAAAATTGGTACAATATCTATAAGCAGGCTCGGTTACACAGAAGAAACAAACATGTTGTTGATTTTTCAGTAGGTACAAAATATTCGATTTTCCCATACAAACCTAAACGATCAAATTTACGCTTGTAAACGTTAATTCAAAATTTTGCCAAAAGCATGGATGGGTTTTAAACCAAAACTCAGACCTCAGGGAGACCCCAAAACTGACCCAGTCTTTTGTATCGGGCTGTTTTCCCACCAATAATATAATAAATGTTGACTATAATTGCTCCTTTCAAATTTGAAGAATAGAGGAAAATTTGGTTAGTGTATTCAGCTGCTTCGAAATAAACTAGATTTGGCTATTTTTGTGCTGCTGACAAATTCTCAAATAATTGTACAATTGGTAAGTTTAAACCGTAGAATGTGAAACAAACATACGAGAAAACTTTTTTCAGGTTTTAAATGTTTTTGTAACGGAAACTCTGGCTTACTTATTAAAGAAGCAGACAATCATGTTACTTTTTACAAAAATATCCTCAATTCAAATTTTAAATGACACTTTTGGCAGTGTTTTTAGTTTTTTTTTCACACAAAAACTATAGACATTTTTTGTCAAAAAAACAGTATTTTTACATTCCTAATTAATTCAACGCAAAGATTGGCTCCGACAATCAGGACCTTGAACGCATCATGGGGCGCCATGGTCTAGGACAGATGAGCGAAAACGGAGAGCTGTTTGTAGAATTTTGTGGCAACAACAACATGGTGATCGGTGGATCGCTCTTTCCCCATCGACCAGCACATAAGGTCACTTGGGTATCCTGAGATGGCCGAACAGAAAATCAAATTGACCACATCTGCATCAGCCGAAAATGGAGAAGGAGCCTTCTTGATGTTCGCAACAAACGATGCGCAGACATTGCATCTGACCATCACCTCGTCCTTGGCGAGATACGACTGAGAGTTGCGCGTGTCCAACGGCGCGAGGAGAAAGTCGGGTGTCGATACGACGTCCGCCGGTTGGAGAATCCAGAGGTGAAAAGGGCATACGTTGAACAGCTAGAATCCCGAGCCTCGGAGCTGCTGACAGACGGAACAGTCGAAGAACAGTGGTGTGTAATCAAGAATGCCTTTATCACGACGAGCCATGGTACTCTCGGTAAAGTTTGTGGAAGAAGGAGTGAATGGATGTCGGATGAAATTTGTAGGATGGTCGATGATCGGAGAAAGGCGAAAGTCGGAATTGAGCAGGCATGTACCGGGTCAGCCAAAGCAGCCGCCCGCTTACGATATGCGGAGCTGGAAAAGGCAGTTAAACGAGCTTGTAGACGAGACAAGAGAGCCTGGACAAACTCCCTAGCCAAAGAGGGAGAAAGAGCCGCCGCCAATGGAGATATCCGATTACTTTATGACATTTCTCGCCGCCTCAGTGGTGCAAGGACTAATGCAAGAATGCCGCCGAAAGACCGAGCAGGTCAGTTATTGACCGATCGAACAGATCAGCTCAAACGATGGACTGAGCACTTCGAACAACTCTTCCGAGTCACGAATAGCGATGGCCAACAGAACCCGCAGCTCGAAGCGCCAACAGTGAGTCGCATTAATGGCGTCAACTCGGAAGCGCCCTCGCTGGCTGAAATAGAAGCGGCAATCAAAAACATGAAATCCAACAAAGCACCTGGGATCGATTGCATCCCTGCTGAAATGCTGAAAGCCGACCCTGCCCTATCAGCACAAATGTTGCACCGTCTTTTCGCTGACATCTGGGATACTGCAACATTCCCGGCCGACTGGATGCAGGGTATCCTCGTAAAGGTCCCGAAGAAAGGAGACCTGACAGAGTGCGGTAACTGGCGAGGCATAACATTGATCTGTACAACCCTCAAAGTACTCTGCAAGGTGATCCTGAACAGGATCCAGCAGAAAATCGACGCTACACTCCGACGGCAACAAGCTGGATTCCGAGCCGGACGATCATGTGTGGACCACATCACAACGCTACGAATCATACTGGAACAAATCAACGAATTCCAGGACTCTCTTCTGCTGGTGTTCGTTGATTTCGAAAAAGCATTCGACCGACTTAACCATGAAAACATCTGGGCGGCTCTAAGGCGAAGAGGAGTACCAGAGAAACTAGTCCATCTCATCGAAGCACAATACGAGGCATTTTCGTGCAAGGTCTTGCACGACGGTGTCTTGTCCGTACCAATCCCGGTAACTGCTGGAGTGAGACAAGGATGTATTCTATCACCGCTACTTTTTCTAATCGTAATGGATGAGATTCTGATTGGATCGATTGACTGTGCACCGAACCGAGGATTGCCGTGGAATCCTTCAACAATGGAGCAACTGAACGACCTTGATCTGGCTGACGATATTGTTTTGCTCGCCCAAACACAACCAGATATGCAGAGCAAACTCGACGACCTCACCGAAAGTTCCAAGGCAGCAGGTCTCAAAATCAATGTCGGAAAGACCAAGTCGATGGAGATCAACACAGAAAATCCCTCCAGTTTCGTGGTAGCTGGGCAACAAGTTGAGAAAGTGGAGTGCTTCCAGTATCTTGGTAGCCAGATAATGCCTGATGGTGGTACCAGAAAAGACATCGAAACCCGGATCAGAAAGGCCCGATTTGCGTTTGCGAGTCTCCGAAACATCTGGCGGTCACGCCAGATCTCTCTACGAACAAAAATCCGAATCTTCGACTCAAACGTCAAATCCGTATTGCTGTACGGGTGCGAAACTTGGTGCACATATGCGGTAACGACGCGAAAACTGCAAGTATTTGTAAATCGCTGCCTGCGGAATATCATCCGCGCTTGGTGGCCTGGCAACTGGATCTCGAATGAGGGACTGCAACGCCGGTGTCATCAAAGGGCGCTAGAAATCGAGATTCGGGAACGTAAGTGGAGATGGATTGGGTACACGCTGCGAAGAGATGAAAACGAGATTTGCAGAGAGGCGCTAGATTGGAATCCAAAAGGTCGTCGAAGAAGAGGCAGACCCAGAAACTCGTGGCGGCGAAGCCTAGCCGCTGAAATCCGAACTGTCGACGAGAATCTTGACTGGGACCAAGTGAAGACGCTGGCTCCGGATCGTCAACAGTGGAGGTCTTTTACCACGGCCCTATGCACCGGAGGATCGGCGCGGGATCATTAAGTTAAGTTAAGTTTACATTCCTAATTGATTAATGAATGATTATGAAGGACATTGTGCACAATTCATATGAACTTCGCCAATATTTTTAAAATGCGTAAATTTTAAATTATGAAACTAATAGGCAGACTAAAAATTGTTCATTTCCGATAACAAGTAACGTAGTAACAAAAGAAAGAGTTGATTCCCTTGAAAAAAAACTAAGGTTTAATTAAATCAACAAAACATAAAAAGAAAGAGATTTCAAATTTGATTTAAGAAATCATTACACAGAGCATAAACCGAACTGATCGTCACTTATTTGGGGCAATTAATACAAATTGAAAATTAGATTTTCTCTATCAGCTTTCGTTTCAATTTAAAAAAAAATTAAAAGCACAACTGGTTTATTTTACAAATAAACTTCGAATATATGTTTGAAATCGATGATCAACTTCAACAAGTAAATTTCAACTTCAGTTTTTCCTTTCTTCTGAAATGAATAAATTAAAAAAAATATATTATGGAAAAGATCCTTAGCTATTGATTTAACGAAAATTAAAAAAAGATTTGCAGTTTTCATCAAAATTGAAAAATAAATTTAAGTGAAAAAACTAAAAAAAAAGTTTTTGCGTTATGCTTGAATTCTGTTGTGTTGTGAGCAGTGATGGTAAATTTCGCCCGTCACGCTTGACCCGACTATTTTTGTTTCATCAAACGACTGGCACTGTTCTCAATTGACGGAGCCTCACTACTCGCATGACGGATAAAGCACGACAACAATCAACATTTCTCCATCATCGACTGGCGAAGCTCCTACACATGCTCAAAATTTCTCCTGAGAGTGACTGGCAAATTTCTTCACACTTCGATCGGTTGCTGACGGCAGGTACAACTAATTGAACGACTTGCTGGCAGAGAGCAACAATAGCAATAAAAAACTGAAAACGAGCTTGCTGGCAGGAGCAACAATAATAATAAATGCTTTTCTTGTTCCTCTTCGGTCGTCTTCGGCTTGCTGGCAGGAGCAACAATAATAATAAATGCGTTTCTTTTTCGTCATCGGTCGCTTGAATGCGATTGCTTGACTAGGTTATTATTTTAGCTTCAAATGACTGGGGAATGAATGACTGGCAAACGAAGTGACTGGTCGTTAAGGAACAGTCAATTGAGTTTGACGGACCAAGAGGCTCCACAGTCACAGCTTCACGCCTCATGACGATGACTTTTGCCAAGCCTGGTTGTGAGCCTACTTGGTTGAATAATTCAACTGAATCAAAGCAGCGTTCCGAATATCACTCAATTCTCATGAGAGACACTGAAACGTTTTCAACAGCGAAAGCGAAACCTAAATTGTCGGTTGGTTTATCTCCCAGTGGGGCAAAGATTGTGTTCGACAGCGCTGCTCCGAGAATCAAAGAAATAAAATTTGAAAGAGAGACGTTTCTTCTCCAGTTGGAATTCTCAACTGAGTGAGGAGCTACCTGATTTTCAGTTTCTTTTTTCAGTCAATAACTTTTCTTGCTCAATCATTCACTCACTCACTCGTTTACTGATCGATGATCGAATGCTGTCTGTCTGATACACCTTGCTTTGTTGTTGCTGTTGTTGGGGAGGTCCAAAATAGCCATTCAAACACGCAGGCAGTACGTATGAACATATGTTTCTGCCGTTTTGCCAAAAGTACGCTGGCAGTATGAACCGATGCAAGGCCGCATTGATTGAGTTTGAGTGAGTGAGTGAGTGGATTTTCGAATTGGATCTTGTATCAGTAAGTGTCTCAATCACTTCTGATACACCAGGTAGTGAGCTTGAGAGATCGATTTAGATGCGAATCTGCTCTCGTTTTTGAATCTTGTTTACATTGACTTCTCATTGTCGCTCTGCCGATTCTCTAGGGAACAACAGGCAGCAGCAATCGGCTTTGAATGTTTCCAACTAGAAACCTATCATGAGCGTTTCTTCCGAGTGATTTTCGGAACATTGAATCAAAGCAATCGAAAACGCTCACTGAAGAAGGTAGTAAGTTGCTATCGAAATACTGGTATATGAACTTTTCATTTACCGTGGTTGAATTAAAAGGAATCTTTCGATTGCTTTGATTCAGATGCTAGAATTCAAATTTTGTCTAAATTTCAGAATTTAATTATTTTTAAAGCATTGCTGTTTTGGAAATAGATAACAAGGAATATTCTAGAGTAAGTACAAATCTGTTTATTTTTTCAGTTTTAATGCAGACTCCCCAGAATGAGTGAACATGAACACCCAATTTTTTCTTTTTTACCGAAATATTTCGATCTCACAGTCACGACAATTTCCTTTTAAAATATTTTTTTGATCAGTTTAATAAATCGTGTAGTTGACACACTATCGTCATTAGTCAAATGTTTGTACACACATCAGCTCGATAATTTAACATAGGAACTAAAATATTGACATTTAAAAAAAAAAGCGAAAAATGAGTGAACACTTATGATATTCATGCGATTCAATCATAGTTAGAATTATTTTTGATTGTTTTTTTTTGTCAACTTTGAAATAAATTATCTTAAAATTGTCTGAAAATCATATTTGAGTCATGTTATAAGCTTTCCAAAACTATAAATTTTGTATTAATCGGTTAAGAAGCAAAAAGGGGTTTGCCGTCTGCGCGTATGAATGCGCTATGAACAGGTATACCACACCACATGCGTTATTCAAAAACCACAAAACTTGAAAAAAATTATAAAAATGCAAAAAATATTTGCATTTTAAATTTAAAAAAAAAACGTGTAGCTACTTTGCGAAAAAAAATTGATGTAATCATCATTTAAATTTCAAAAACCGTCATTCAACCGCATCCGGTAAGTTTTGCGTTAGTTACCTACATCTTTAAAAAAATTCGATTGCATACGCAAAAACTGTGTACAATCATATTTATTTTGTGCTAGGCCTTAAAGGAGTGAATTCGAAAAAAAGCAACACTTTGTTTTGTTAACGACTTCTGTTTACATGAATGAAAAATTTACGTGAAACTACCTACTAGGGTGATGTTTACTTGCGAAAATTCTTTTAATGTTCTGTCAAGTGGTTGTTAAGATATCGTCCAATTCAGAAGGTCATTTTCTGGAAAGTCCCAGTGGGAGAATCAAAATCAGCTGGAATCAACTATTCGACCAAAGTTCAACATGTAAATTGTTAAAGAAGTCCTAGAGGATCGAACATTGAGCTAATTCACTTTAATTTTCACTATTCATGAAGTAAAGATGATTGATTTCATGATGGTAGGAAACATAAGCCGCTGGAGGCATAATTGTCACATGTTACATTTTGATATGTGAGGTATTATGGTGTCTACCGCCTGGTTGCAATGAATATTTTTATTATATTTAATAGAAACATGTTCTTTAGAGTGAACTTGATGTTTATATCAAAAACCAACAAAAAAAATTTTGAAATAACTTCTCCAGGCACCAAAAAGTAGAAATTTCCATAATTTTACATGTAACAATTATGCTTCCAACGGCAGTATAAAGCGCAAATAAAAATTAGGATAAAGGAAGTGAAAAAAAACCCTCAAGATTAAATCAAAGCTTTTAGAAGCAACCGGTTGATTTATGTGAGATATCAACTTTTTTTCTTAGTAGATGTACAGTTTTGGTGTAGATATTGTTGTAGTTTGAGGTAAATGTTTGATACATTTTCCAAGAGTAAGCCAGTCTAGGACAAAAGGCTAGAAATCCAAATCAATTGTAAGGTTTGAATGGTGATGGTTTGAAGGAAAAAATTAATTCAAATTGTACGAGGCCCTAGAGAATTGAATGAAGGAAAAATTTCATTTTTTTTTGTAGTTAAAACGGTAGAAGTAATGATCAAAATTTAGCCCAAGAATCACGATATCTTTACCAAGAAACACCGAAATTCAGCATTGTAGATTAAGTATCTTTGAACCACCGAAAGTGTAGTTTTCAATTTTGTAGAGTTTCATGATAATTTTTATGTAATTTGAGTTTGTTCCGAGCTGCCTTAGCGATTGATAACCTAGTATTTGTTATTTTGTATCCTTTATGATCAAGAAAACTCGTTTAAACCGTCAAAATAGAGACTGATCAATGTTACCCCGAAGCATCAAATTCTAAACAAAGACGAAATCGATTTTCAAATCAAATTTTAAGTTGTCTAATAAATTTCTGCAACCATGTTTTACCTTCATAGAAGTCCAGTTCTGGTTTTAAAAAAATGAAACATGCCACATTCCCTTTAACAGAAAAATGATCAAAAAATATGATTAATCTTACCCCGGATTAAAGTACCTACATTAAGGTTGCCAGAATTTTTTCCACTCCCATCCGGGCCTAGCAATTCCGGGCATTTTTTCACAAAAACCTGGCAAAACCGGGCATGGATTTCAATTTTTCAAATCTAAAAACCGGGCAAAAACCGGGCAAAATTTAGGTGTTTTTATATATAAAAGCAAAGAAAAAATGCAAAAAAAATGAAATTAATATTTTATTAACATAATTGAAGACTTCCACAAAGTTTTTGGAACACTTAAAAATTTAAAGGTTAATAAAAGTAAATTAGCGAAATTATTTGAAAAAACCGTTGAAAATTTCCATACCGTTAATTGATTTTGCTGAAACTTACTCAAAAACTTTGATTTTTTTTTGGTTTCTTTGTGAAAATTGTGAAAAAATCCGGGCAATAACCGGACTTTTTTCACGATATCCGGGCAACCGGGCCGGACCGGACTTTCTCGAAATTTTGCATAAAATATCCGGGCAAACCCGGATAAATCCGGGCAATCTGGCAAGCTTAACCTACATAGATAGTTGCAACGCATATCAGCCATAATCAGATTCCCAAATTAATTACCTAAAATCTAGACATAAAAAAAAAGTGTTTCCCTGTTTAATCAACCAACTGTCCCCTGTGAAATGATGCCAAAGAAACCGTCAAAGTAACAGAAATTTATGATGATGAGAAACACTATTAAATCCAGCATGGTCCAGGAATATAATGATGGTCTTCCCGCGAGGGGAGTCCCCGAAATCAAACATGGAACAAAACATGACATGACCACTGCGACGGCATCCCAAAGGGCACATCATCTTCGCCATCCGCCATGTCAAAACCGATCACTTTTACTGATGATGCAAGAAAGGTGCGCGTGGGAGAAAGGTTGTAACAAACAATTGTTATTCAATAGCCAATTCCCCGCGGTGGGAGATGAATCCTGGGTCCTGGTGTTTATCTTCCGGGCTGCTGGAGATTGACCAACTGCTGCCAGTCAGTGCCTTGCGGTCAGGACACGGTGTCAATCCTGTCGCGGTTTGGAAAACCACACCCAACGAAGGCCGGCAATGACCTTTTCCTACGAATTGGAATCGGTTGTGGAGGAGGAAATCATTCTCTTCCGGATGGTTTTCATCCACCCACATAAACAGGTAGGAAGTTAACTGGAGAGGGACGAAGGCGAAATAGAAGAACGAACAATACCCGACGGAATCGTAAAGTTAACATAAAATGCTACATTTAGGTTAATAGAATCAATGCATCTCGTAGATGTAAGGAAACTGGTACCTACACTTCAAGCTCCTTGAATTTTCCCCCAGAAGAAGACTCTCTACTCTAAAGTAATATGTTTTTGAAATTTGTTGTTGAAATTACTGCTTCAAATACAAACTTTTCAAATAAATCGTTTAGTGCTACCTACCATTAAGATTGAATTTAAGATTAAATTATGTTAAAACCCAGATAGTTACCAAAGTGTTAAAAACAGTAAAAGTTATGAAAAAATAAATAAAAAAATGTACGAAAACCACGAAAATAAGTTTTAGACGCAGCTTGCAATTTCAAAGCCGATATTCACAATCAACACATAATTTTGATTTTTTTTTCTTCCTGATCTGGTAGAGTGGTGAAATCTAAATGAAGAAAATCGACATGGACTGCAAAACAAACTGTTGAGCGGGCATCTGGCAGAGCTTCAACCAGAAATTTTTATTTACAAATTTTACCAGTAAGTTTTAGAAAAAGGAAAGAAAAAGTTGAAAAAATTTCTATATACACACTTTGAAAAAAAACTTCAGTGCGAGTTGAACATTAAACGCGTGTAAAATTATGCAACATGTAACATGAAATAACGTAAATTCAAAAACCACTGAAATTTGGAAAAAAAACGTTTTTATTGGATTTGTATAGTTTATTTTTGAAAATCCTTATTCAATTGAATTTTCTTCCCATTTAATAGGAAACTAATAAAAAAACATTTATTTCTTAATGTCATTCAATGCCACTATGTAAATTTTTCAGCCTCGAACATTTGTCTTTTAAAGCCACATTCACACTTTCACTTTCTTCTGAGTTACCGGATCGGAAGTAGAATAGCTTGAGGTTGCTTCCGGAAACGCATCTTCTGTCACTACTTCTTGGAAATATCCGGAAACCAACAATATCGATTAACTGACTAGCGGACATGACATGACATGACATTATCGCATTCAGTGTAATGTTATATTAAATTGCTTCAAATTTCATGTCCCATTTACATTTTGTAATTTTCAGACATTTCTAACACCTAACATATGTGAAAGATTCATATTTTATTGTTTGTAGTTTTTAATAAGGCTGGATATTCGTGGGTGCTGAGAATCAGTAAGTTGTACATAACTATTTCCACAATAAACGAGACAGAATATCTCCAAACGCGACATTTTTTCTTGCATATATCTTCCATGGGCTTCACAAAGCTGATATCCTATTTTGGTTGAATTTGAAATCGTGTCCTTATGAGAAAACTGTGGATGAGTGGTAATAAGACAGCGATGTAGATTTTTTTTTGCAGATGAAGGACAGTCTGCTAATGTTTTCATAACTGCAATGAATTTGAAATATCACTGTGATTCGAAGGGAAAAATCCATAAAAAAGAAAACTTCAGTAACAGAATTCTAGATTTGGAAAAGGGATGATTCAAAGTGTACATTACAACGTACAGTGATGTGCGAAAAAATAGGAGCGCCACTAAGTTTGACCCAATTCTTTTATCAGAATATATAATATGAGTGTGTGAAAAAATAAATAAAGAATATGATGGGATTGTTTTTCAAATGGTCGTGCATTCGTAAACGGCTTCGGGAAATTTATTTTTTCTCCGATGCATATAGGGGTAAAAGCAAAGGATTGAAATCAAGACAGAATTCTTTGCGTTGGGAGTGGTAATGATCTAAATTACGGAAAATATATGAAATACTTGTACTACGAAAAAAAAAATAAACGCGCAAGTTTATAAAAGCAAAAAAAAAAACAAATTGTGGAAGAGGGGAGATCTATGACCTTTCGAATGATTGATTTGATTGAATTTTTCGATAAAAAATTACTTGATTTATAGCTTTCATGCAATTTATTCCACTTTATATTTTTTTGTATTTTTTTTCTATCCCCCATGCGATGATTCAGCTCCGAGTGACCTAAGGAGGATTTGAAATTTGTTCCAGCCTAGTTTTGAAAGAAAACAGTGATTTTTTCACCTAAGGCTATGATCATTTAGTATCCGGGCAGTTACAAACGTGTGTATTTTAAAAACTATTCATTTGATCGAAAAACTTTCTATGGAGGAAATGAAGGTGTTAATATGACATTTAAACTAAAAATATAAAAAATAATATTTATCAATGATTTCAAGAAATACTCTAACTTTTTCATAAAATCTCTTTTTTATCTTTGCACACTTTTTTCAGTCATGTTTTGATTTATTTTTTTTACCACAGAACCAAAACCTTCGCAAAATCATGATATTTTACACAAACTCACCTGGAAAAAGCAATTGGAATCTGGTTGGAACCTTTTCATGAGTTGGTATCTCGAAGAAATTGATCTCTTAAATCCGGTTTTAACATATTTTTTTTTGTCCATCAGAACACATCTGTCATATTGCGTAAAAACCGGATGCACAGATTGCGATCTTTGGATCTGATCATTATTAGTTATTTACTTGGTGTCTACTAGTCAGGCAAAACTTTTTTCCTCTGCCGGAAATAGATTTTTTGCATTATGTAGGGAGTCTTCATTCAGTTATCCCAAATAACCATAAATTTTCACCATATTTAAGATCAAGAATTGCACTCCGATAGTTGATTTGAACTTCGTGTGGATCCTAGAGTGGCTCCTTATACTTAATAACCATTTGGTACGAAAAAAAATCAGAAAAAATCAACAGTTTACGAGCTTTCAAGTCAACAATGAAGAATTTTCGAGGCACAAAATGCGCAAAAGGAGCAAATTTGTGCAAAATTATTTTTATCATGTCTTTTTGTATAGTAAATATCTCATACACACGTAAACTTAAAAATCTATCAAAAATAGGCAAGATAGTCCTTTTCATAACCAACACAACGCTACTAATTTTTTGCATATCCGAGCTCTATTAACGCAGCTATCACCAAAATAAAGTGCCCGGATACTAAATGATCATAGCCTTAGAAGAGAAATAAAAAAATATTTTTTTTAAATAAGTATTGAGACTTAATGTCTTCACAAAAGTTGTAGATATTATTATATGTATTAGGATGCTTTGACGAAGACATCATCAAGATCGCATCACAATTTAAAAAAAAATTTGAACTGTTTTAAAAATTATATAATTATTTTTAAGTTGAAAGATTTTTTGAAGTATATGTTTTCGATATTTGGTTGAACATTAAAAAAATGCAGTTTTTCTCTCACATTTTTAGTATTTCAAGCAGAAAAATCTCTTTATTGATTGTTCGTTTGCAAAAATGTATCCAATTCTAATGTCAATTTTTAATATAAATGAAAAGCCAATAAGCTGACAAATTTAACTCATTTAAAAAATTATAAATCGATCAACCTCTTAAAGTTATGAAATACTGGAAAAAAAATTATTTAGGATATTTTTGAAAATTTATGATTCTATGGTTTAAATTAGTTTCAAACATGTTCCAAAAATTTGTGTGCTTAAAAATTTTTATCATCTTTTTCGAATTTTATTAGTTTAATAGTCGTATATCTACTTGAAAAGAGAGAAAATAAAAACTTTAAATTACTTCTATTATTTTTAAAACAGTAGTTTTTTTTTATTCCCATGCAACCTTGATGATGTTTTCGACAAAGTTTCTCAAAATAATTAGATCTACAACTTTTATGAAGACATCAAGTCTCTTAACTAATAGTTTCAAGGAATATTCGTTTTTATCTCTCTTGTAGGTGAAAAAATATTCTTTTCCTTCAAGATTTTGAAAGATCATTATCTTATGAAGACAATAAATGTCTATGGTTTTGATCAAATTTTATCCACTGTGGTGTTTGAATTAATACTTCTTTATTTGACGCTAACTCAAAAAAACAATCAACAGCTATCACAAAATTTTGCACATTGTATTGTAGTTCCACCGACTTTTTTTTTATAAGTTTTACAATATAAAATCAGAAAATTTAGCAGTTTTTTTTGGCATATCGTGTTATATATTTTCTGCTTGTAAAACTACAATTTAATTTTACTTGATTAACAAACTCACAATCTTCTTCTTTACAGTTATGGAAAAATAAATAAAACTTCTAGTTGTTCGAAACTTTCAGCAAAACGCCCTGATTATTTAATGTTTACATGGGCTGATATTTTCGATGTTCTGTCAAGTGGTTTTAAGACAGCATCCAATGAAGAAATTTTTCAACTTTCATTTTTAATCAACACGTGCTCCATCTTTTATGCACTCTATGAGTAACTCTTTTTTTTTTTTTTCAAATCAAAGCTATTTTTCCTTAAGTTTCCTGTTTCCAGAAGCTTGACCTTCAAAATTACTCTAAATGTTTTTATTTGGTCGATGTAATAACAAAAATTTTTTTTTTCCTTCGACACAAAATTATCAAATTCAACCTTTTATCACTCCACCACAATTTTTGCGTGATGGCACGTTCAAAGATCCAAATGAAACAGACTAGGGAAGATAAGGGCATAATGGCCACCTTAAGGACAACGCTTTTTAACCATAGAAAAAAGCTATAATAAGTGAATTACATCATTGTTTTGTGTTCAAATACTAAAATAGTCTTTTTCCTAATTGGCTGAAAATTGAAAAACTAAATAAAAACGTTTAAAATGCTTTGAAAATTTTTGCAAAAAGCTGTTAACCAGACACTGTAGAGGCATAATAAGAACCCCCTGAGGCAGTATAAAAACCATTAATCGGGGCACAATGAGCGTTTTCTGCCATTTTTTTTATTATTATACTATGCGGCTAGTAACATCATCCACCATACAAAGCACCAGAAACATAATGTATTCTACAAATAGACCTAGATTATTTTGTTATTGCTTTGTTTGATGAATCTACGACTGACCTGACTTCATCGAGTTGAATTAGCTGCTAAATTTTACGGCAGAAAACGCTCATCGTGCCCCGATTAATAGTGCTATGTTCGCTCCGAGCCAATAAATTTAAGTAAAAACGTGTTTTAGAATTGATATTGAAAAAATAAAATTTTATAATGGTTAAGATTGATCGGCTGGTAAACGGTGGATAATGTGCAACACGAGACCCCATAGTGGTCATATCACCTCTTATTCACAACTCCTATCTCTACCTCCCCGCGGTGCCGGCTGGGGTGCGAGTAACCTAAGCGGAGATCGGGTACCCAACCCCGGTGGATGCTTTGGTCGCATGCAGACTGAGAAGGTGGCCGCACGCGTCTGTTCCCCAGGTCAGGGGCGGCGTGCAACAACAACCGAGCGTCTGTTCTCCAGGTCAGGGGCGGCTCAAGCAGCGTCAGTCTCGCTGCGAGCGGCTGAATTTATGAAATGCGGCTCCCGCCAGCTAAGTCCAAGATGGCAGCCCCGTCGCGGGATAGGGACTTTAGGCTAACAACCTACTGCTCCTGATACCTTGTATTGTTACAGAAACTGAGAGAAGAAATAACCGAATTGGAACTTTGGCAACGACTTTTAGCATGAAAACAAGGACTAGAATTGGAACTTGGAATGTTTTGACCCTTGCCCAGCCAGGAAAGCTGGCTCAACTTGCTAGAGAAGCTAGCCGCCTCAAGCTAGAGATATTGGGACTGAGCGAAGCCCGTTGGCCTAACACTGGAGAACACAAGACACAGTCCGGGCAAGTACTGCTTTACTCTGGCATACGAGGAGAACATGCTACTCGGGAACGAGGAGTTGGTTTCCTGTTAAGCCCGCAGGCCCATGCGGCCCTCATAAGATGGGAACCGATAAACGAAAGAATAATCGTAGCCAGATTCAGAACACGGGTTAGAAACCTTACAATGGTCCAGTGTTATGCGCCAACTGACGTTGCCGATTTGCAGGAGAAAGAGCAGTTTTATAGTCTATTGAACAGCGTGGTTGAGAGAATTCCGAAGGGTGACATTCAAATCCACTTAGGCGACTTCAACGCAAAGATTGGCTCCGATAATCAGGACTTTGAGCGCATCATGGGGCGCCATGGCCTAGGACAGATGAGCGAAAACGGAGAGCTGTTTGTAGAATTTTGTGGCAACAACAACATGGTGATCGGTGGATCGCTCTTCCCCCATCGACCAGCACATAAGGTCACTTGGGTATCCCGAGATGGCCGAACAGAAAATCAAATTGACCACATCTGCATCAGTCGAAAATGGAGAAGGAGCCTTCTTGATGTCCGCAACAAACGATGCGCAGACATTGCATCTGACCATCACCTCGTCCTTGGCGAGATACGACTGAGAGTTGCGCGTGTCCAACGGCGCGAGGAGAAAGTCGGGTGTCGATACGACGTCCGCCGGTTGGAGAATCCAGAGGTGAAAAGGGCATACGTTGAACAGCTAGAATCCCGAGCCTCGGAGCTGCCGACAGACGGAACAGTCGAAGAACAGTGGTGTGGAATCAAGAATGCCTTTATCACGACGAGCCATGGTACTCTTGGTAAAGTTTGTGGAAGACGAAGTGAATGGATGTCGGATGAAACCTGGAGGATGATCGATGATCGGAGAAAGGCGAAAGTCGGAATTGAGCAGGCATGTACCGGGTCAGCCAAAGCAGCCGCCCGCTTACGATATGCGGAGCTGGAAAAGGCAGTTAAACGAGCTTGGAGACGAGACAAGAGAGCCTGGACAAACTCCCTAGCCGAAGAGGGAGAAAGAGCCGCCGCCATTGGAGATATCCGATTATTATATGATATTTCTCGCCGCCTTAGTGGTGCAAGGACTAATGCAAGAATGCCGCTGAAAAACCGAGCAGGTCAGCTGCTGACAGATCGAACAGATCAGCTCAAGCGTTGGACTGAGCATTTTGATCAACTTTTCCGAGTTACAAATAGCAATGGCCAACAGAACCCGCAGCTCGAGGCGCCCACAGTAAGTCGCATTAATGGCGTCAACTCGGATGCGCCCTCGCTGCCTGAAATAGAAGCGGCAATCAAGGACATGAAATCCAACAAAGCGCCTGGAATCGATTGCATTCCTGCTGAAATGCTCAAAGCCGACCCTGCCTTGTCAGCACAAATGTTGCACCGTCTTTTCGCTGACATTTGGGATACTGCAACATTCCCGGCCGACTGGATGCAGGGTATCCTCGTGAAGGTCCCAAAGAAAGGAGACCTAACAGAGTGCGGTAACTGGCGTGGCATAACTTTGATCTGTATAACCATTAAAGTACTCTGCAAAGTGATCCTGAACAGGATCCAGGAGAAAATCGACGCTACACTCCAACGGCAACAAGCTGGATTCCGATCCGGACGATCATGTGTGGACCACATCACAACGCTACGAATAGTACTGGAACAAATCAACGAATTCCAGGGCTCTCTTCTGCTGGTGTTCGTTGATTTCGAAAAAGCATTTGACCGACTGAACCACGAAAACATCTGGGCTGCTCTTAGACGACGAGGGGTCCCAGAGAAACTAGTCCATCTCATCGAAGCACAGTACGAGGCATTTTCGTGCAAGGTCTTGCACGACGGTGTCTTGTCCGAACCAATCCCGGGGACTGCTGGAGTGAGACAAGGATGTATTTTGTCACCGCTGCTTTTTCTCATCGTAATGGATGAGATCTTGACTGGATCGATTGACTGTAGACCAAACCGAGGATTGCCGTGGAATCCTTCAACCATGGAGCAACTGAACGACCTTGACCTGGCAGACGATATTATTTTGCTCGCCCAAACACAACAAGACATGCAGAGCAAACTCGACGACCTCACCGAAAGCTCCAAGGCAGCAGGTCTCAAAATCAATGTCGGAAAGACCAAGTCGATGGAAATCAATACAGAAAATCGTTCCAATTTCGTGGTAGCTGGACAACAGGTTGAGACAGTGGAGTGCTTCCAGTATCTTGGTAGCCAGATTACGCCTGATGGTGGTACCAAGAAGGACATCGAAACCCGGATCAGAAAAGCCCGATTTGCGTTTGCGAGTCTCCGAAACATCTGGCGGTCACGCTAGATCTCTCTACGAACTAAGATCCGAGTCTTCAACTCAAACGTCAAATCCGTATTGCTGTACGGGTGTGAAACTTGGTGCACATATGCGGTGACGACGCGAAAACTGCAAGTTTTTGTGAATCGCTGCCTGCGGAACATCATCCGCGCTTGGTGGCCTGGCAACTGGATCTCAAACGTTGAACTTCATAGCCGGTGTCATCAAAAGGCGCTAGAAATCGAAATTCGGGAACCTAAGTGGAGATGGATTGGGCACACGCTGCGAAGAGATGAAAACGAGATTTGCTGAGAGGCGCTTGACTGGAATCCAGATGGGCATCGAAGAAGAGGCAGGCCCAAAAGCTCGTGGCGGCGAAGTCTAGCCGCTGAAATCTGCACAGTTGACGAGAACCTTGGCTGGCAGCAAGTGAAGACGCTGGCTCCGGATCGCCAGCAGTGGAGATCTTTTATCTCAGCCCTATGCGCCGGTCAATCGGCGCTGGACCCTTAGGTAGGTAGGTTAAGATTGAGGAGCAATGTGTACATCATGTTGCAATGTGAACATTATAGATCAAGACGATTTGAAGACCATTAGAGCTTATTTCGTGGTGCTCTAAAATTACAACTTTTTTGTCACTTCAGAACCTAGCTGGATTTTTTTTAAATTATCTCTGTAAAGATGATAAGAGGATTCCTTTTTTTGTGAAAAATTAATACTATAGGAAGTACGAAACAAATCCTCATGCATTTTTTTTCAGAAAATACGTACTTTTGATGAATCGAAGAGTACTTATTATGCCCCAGGTGCTCGTTATGCTTTCATCTCTCCTATAAATTTTATGGGACCTTTTGGGGCTTAGCAGAAAAAACGGGTTTGAGGTAGCAAAAAGTAAAAAATTAACATCATCGTAATGATGTTTGTCATATACAGTTTTTGGCTTCATATTTAACTAAGATATTCTCAATTTTTCAGATCATTATCATCAGCACTTATCGTTTCACAGACATCAGACTTAGAAAATTCTGAAAAATATTCTTCAGATCCAATAGTATTAAAATCAGTTTTCCTCCTTTGATTGATATGCTACATATATTTGCAACACATCGTATATTCTTAGCTTTTTAAGAAATATTTTTCATTTTTACACGGTTAACCAGGGCCGGATTAAGCCATCGGGGGGCCCGGGGCAATTTTTCTCGGGGGGCCCCTATAGTTCGTTTTTTTTCAAATGCTACTCAGAAAAAATAAAAAACCTTTTAAACGTGTAAAAAACTGGAGATGAGTTCAGTATACTATCTTCAAATAGCCATGTTGTCTGCGTTAAAAATAGGTTCTGGTATCTTCAAATAAAAATTGGTAATCAGTCACGTACAATCATTGCGGAAGAGCTTAGAAATTTCTGAGAATTGAAAATTAGAAATGAAAATGAGAAATAGAAATTAATCAGCGAAAGCTGCAAAATGCAAAATTTAATTCTCATTTTTTTAAAAACCCTCATAGATAGATATTTTAAATGATTTTCAAATCATCATTGATCATTTGGTTTGTGCTTATTCGAAAAAAAATTACCTATTGACAATTAAGAAATTTCATTAAAATTAGAAACATAGAAAGCAAAATTGAAAAAAAAATAAACAAAATAATTAAATCTACATTCCAGAGAGATACAGATTTAAGAGTTTAAGAATTCAAAACTTTATATCACGTTATATTCAGTGTCCCAAAGCTAAATCATAGTGTCTCAAAGCTAAATCATAATTTCAAATTAAGTTTTGAGAAAAAAAATATGAATTTAATTTAAAAAAAATTAACAAAGTTACAATCAGAGCAAAAGCAGAATTTGCACCAAATGTGAATTTTAATTCAATATCTTTGAAATACAAAAAAAAACTTTTTATGAGATGTTTTTGAATATGATTCTCATCAGATAAAAAAAATTTTTTTTAATTAAATTGTTATTCTAAATGTGACGAAGTTAATTCGATGCCCTCAGAGCCAAAGGGGTATTAGTGCAAAAATGATCGATTGAAAAAAAATTGAGAATAAAGATTAAATGTTGAAAACACAGAATCAGTTATCATTGAAAAAAAATCTGATAAGGAATTCAAATGAGTTTAGTACCTTAAACAAAGATCCTGAATTTCCAAAATTCAGAAAAATGATAAAACTGAACTTCAGCAACTGAAGAAACAACACAAAACTTGAAAATCCCAATGAATTAAATCTGGAAAAAGATAAGATTAAGATTATAGAAATATTCATATTAATAAATTCACTCAATTCACTCCTAGCAACTCAACTATCAGATCGTTTTTATGATAATTTGAGAATGATCATTTGGAAAATGATATACCGAATTCAGGATATTCACTGCAGTTGATGATAAAATTTTGGTTGAATCAGTTGAAAATGTTCCAATTCAAATTTCAAGTCTAAGAAAGAAATTGGGATGGAAATTCAATAAAATAAACTCTGTGCTGTCGATTGGTCCAATTTAAGCAACTACAGTTTTTTTTTCAAAAGATTTTACTTTAAAAAATAGGGAGGGAAAAGGATTTAGAATTTACAACCCAATGAAAATTTCATTAATAATGATTGAAAGGTGGAAAGTTATTTTAATACGCGGTATTAACCCGGATACTGCCCGGGTAAAATTCTGGAATGTTTATCATAAAGCAAACTTAGTTGCTATTTATTTAAGTGCAGTAAACCATAACTTGGAAACTTAAAGTAGCAACAAACATTATTGTTGTGCAAGACATTTGAATGTAATGAAAATGAAGAGATTTTTTTTCTTTATTTTAACTGTTCTGTGCAGAATATCGTAACTGATATGTTTCGATAAAAAATGAAAATTTGAGGTGTTTTGCCTCATATTCTCCTTGGTTTTGTTTTGAATTTGGTTTTGTCCAGAAGATTTTGATATTCTTAACTCGCAAAATGTGGGAGAGCTCCTTCACTGCTTACTCTAGGGGGCCCCTTAACTTTTAATTGAAAAAAAAAACTAATCTAGATATTATTTCACGGGGGCTCTTTAGTTTTTTTTTATTTCAAGCTTTCATTCAGATTTTCTAGTTTTGATTTCTTTTCACGGTTTTGTAGTAGTATGTTTAGAGTAATGTTAAAACTTTTTTTTCCCTCGGGGGGCCCCCCTGAGCCGGGGGGCCCGGGGCAATTTCCACCCCTTTAATCCGGCCTTGCGGTTAACAAAAAAGTGATAAAAATGAGTAATTTTTTGATTTACTCAAAAGGTTGAAACTTTTTGGTCTCTAAGAAAAAAGCCTAACGTCTCCCAAAACTTGTTTTGTCTTTGAAACATAGCTAACGGTCTAATATTTCGAATGCAAGAAAAAATAGCTGCATACATTTGAATCCTTCAAAGTTATAATAAAAACAAAAAATGGGTAATTTTTATACATTTAGGAAAAAAATATGAATTATGTTAAATATCATTTGGCAAACATTGATCATTACGTGCAGGAAGCTGATTGTAATTGATTGTGACCAAAAGCTATGATAGAATTTCGATACCTGTATAAATAGCTGAGATTTTTTAAAAACTATTTATTTCCCAAAAATAATAAAATTTTGATACTGCATTTTTTTGCGTGTACTTTCTAGTTCTTCAAACGAAACTGAATAATCATGAACAAAAATACCCTGAGTGGTTTTGCTTCAACCTTTCAAATATTTTTTGTCCACACAGAACTCAAAAATATTCACGCGTTTCCGAAACAAGTTTATTTAAACCAGTATTGTTTCAAAACTACACTATGCATTTTTACGAGATAATGTTCCAATTTTATTGTTTTTTTTTGAGCACACATGTAAAACTAAAGCTGAAAACAGTTAATATTGGGTTTTGAATGTATACAACTCATTTCATCTTCAAAAAAGTTTATAAATAGCAAAAAATATACTTTTTGCCGCCTCACTGTTTGGGGCTGTCCCATAGTGCAATCGTTATGAAACACAGAGTGATTTGCAGTTTACACAGATTGTAAACTTCTTCAAGAACAAGACCAAAAAAAATTTATTTTTTCTCTCCTTGTTTATCTGTGGAAAATACAGACGAAGTTTCTGGCTTAAAAACTGCCAGGGGACTGCCAAAGAGTTGCGCCGCTGTCCATTACGTAATTTTTCAAGTTATCCCTTCACTAGCGGTCCAAATATTTTACGCACGATTTGACCACTGTGTTTTGTTGATTTTACCGGTTTGCAGCTTTTCTACTTTGAAAAAATGAAGTCATGTCTATTTTTTAGTCAGCTAGATGAACCATTCAAAAAAAAATATTTTTCTATCATTCTGTAACTCTCCTATCGTTACGCCCGCTCAGTCACAAGAGATTCCCCAAGATTCCCAGGGTCGGCTCAAGCTTGCCGTAATTAAGAAAGTGATAAGAGGAGGTAGAAATCACACTTTAGTTACCGAATTTTGTTATTTTTATTCGGCACATAAATCCCTAACATGCCCTAACGTCCCTAGCTAAGGTTGAACATCAAGAACTTACTTTTTATGTGTGTGGTGTTAGTGTCTGGGCCCGCCGCTGCCGATGACCGTCTGCTTGGAACACCCGAGGTACCGATCGGAAGGTATGGGGTTTGCTTGGGTTCGCTCGGATCCGGGACCGGATCCTTCAGTCGGACTCCGAAACCACTAGGCCGTCGGAACTTTGGATTCGAATTTCCCCACTCCTTGCCTGCGATTTGATGACCACGTCTTCGGAGCCTGGATTTCACGGTTCGGCCACCAATGGGGGATCCCACACCGGCTTCCGGTGCGTCTGACCGCGGGGCCGTCGGAGCGTATGTTGTTGTGACGCTCTTGTCGGAACTTCCAACCACGATGTATGATGCTAGAGCGTATGTTGTTGGACGCTCTTTCGGGATTTCCGAAAATGAGGTATTCCACCTCAGCCTTCTTCTGGACCAGAGCTCGGATTCGTGCTTTTCCTGGTAGATATTTTACGCTACCACAGGATTAAGCACCAGCTTTTTGTTAACGAGGCCACTACAAAAACTAGGCACTCCCGGAACTACGTTTAGTTCGATTTTAAGATTTCCGAATAAACACTTTTTGGAACGTAAGTGTTGCTTCTTTGCTGGTCCGAAACGAAGTGGAAGATCAGCGGAAGTCTCACTTTTTCCAACTCCGTTTTTCCCTTTTTTGATGAATTTTTACCATAGGGCAATATTATACCACTTTGGTGAAGTTCTATGGTGTTTTGTGGAGAGTGTGGTGTTGTTGCTGCTGTATACAAACCTAGCAGTGTACTGTGTTTTCAAATTTGAAAAGAACGTTGTGCCGCAACCTACTCTTTTCTTTTTCTTTAATTTTGGATGTTTATTTTTAATTGTTTTATTTTTAAGTAAATTTTTGAATGCATTTTTAGATTTTTGGTTGGCTTTTTATTCTTACAACTACCCTATTTATCTTACTCGGTAGTAGTGTGATTTTACCTTATATTTAAAAATAATAATTTTAAGAAAATTGAGGAATTTCAAATAAACGAGTGATCGTTCAAATATGGACGGTTACAATTCCCACAATTGATATTTTCGGATTAAGCTTCAAAAATCTCTCTCATTCCTTAACTTCATGGAATCAATAATTTTTACTTTTATACTAATTTAAGCTCACTATTGGATCCTCTAGAACTTCGTAAACGATTAACCGTGAAAACTTTGATCAAATAATTGATTTCCAGCTCTTGTTGGGTCTCCGAATGGGACTTTTTTGGATTTAGCCCGAAAAATTTTAAACGCTTTAAAGATGTTGTTTTTGCCATTTTTCATTTATTAATCGAAAATTTACATTTTTCTTTCGAACATAAAAGCATTCAAATTCAATTCTGAAAAATTCAAGCAAGATATGACATCCGGAAGAATTTTCAAAAGGCTCTAATATTATTAGGGTATTTTTGACAATTTTACACAAAAAGTAGCATAAAACAGTTTTCCAGGAAATGATTTTTTTTTCTATACCAGCTGATTCTGAGTGCTGATGATTGTTTTAAGGTTTAAATTAGTCTATACATGTCATTACAATATGATAAAATTTATATTATCATTGCTCTCTACGTGGGCTGGTTGTTGTTATTTTATCTATTTTGATGTTCATAAGGCTGATATAAAAATACTTTAATAAGTTTTTTTACATCCTTATTCGAAGAAAAATCAAAAATGCTAAACAATTAAGATTTTGGGGTGGTTTTAATCGCCAGGATGAAATTTATAAATTTAAATAAAGGTTTTATAAATAATAATTTAATTACTGTTTGGATTAAAACCAGGATGAATAAACATATCTTAAATGTGAGTTAAACAGTTTGAACTTTTGATTTCTGGGGTCGTTTAAATCACACAGTTTATTCGAACCAATTAGTTTTCGACGAAGAAAAATAAAATATTCGACTTTCATCAGTTATCATTGATCTGTTCATTGTATTAAATAAAAAAAAATTAAATTTCAATTAGAACAATTAAAATAATGTGTTATGTTGATGGTAGAGAAACAGTCTATCAAAATCAAGAACTTATAGAAAAGATAAGGTTGCAAAGCGTTCTGGCGTCTTGAATACCATTTTGATACCGTTGCTAAAGCGTGATAGGAAGAAACTCTTTTCCAAGTAGGTAATCGTCTTATGTTTGTGTGAAATTGAATCTCCTG
The DNA here is from genome assembly GCF_029784155.1 of Uranotaenia lowii. NCBI lineage: Eukaryota > Metazoa > Arthropoda > Insecta > Diptera > Culicidae > Uranotaenia > Uranotaenia lowii. The sequence goes on along the minus strand of NC_073693.1, from coordinate 68,432,572 downwards.
AACCGATAGAGATGAAGTGAAAGTTAAACAGTCAATAAATTTTATCTAGATTGTGTTTTTCAATATCTATTGAGCGATAAATAAACGATATTTCTAAGCTCAATGTGTCTGAAGTTTGTTCATCGTTCTGTGCCCTATATGAAGCTCATACAACATTTTCTGCAATAATTTCGAAGGAACCTGATACTCTGAAGACGTCTTACGGGAAAAGTTTCATCGTCAGGTGTGCCCTACGTAGGAAGGTACAACGTATCTCGCTCGACACCATCCATCCCAAATATTTCTCGAGGAGCTCCTAACGAAGCCACTTGTTGGCAGCAATTGTTTCTGCCCGCCGCACCGGAAGTAAACCGGAGTTTAATTTATTATCCCCATGTTCCGGTAGTCTGTTGTGTCCCGGAAAAATTTACGACTGCCAAACTCTTTGCAACCCTACGTTTTTCCTTACTTTTTCGAAGAGTAGGTACAACAACTTCAAAAGAATCGGAATAATTTGGAGAATTTCAAATCTGGAAATTAAGATCGTAAAGCGACAGAGCGCCCTGTATCAGCAGGGATTTTATCTCTTTCATTGCGCTCGTTTTTCCAACCCACCCGGCAAATGAATGTCAATTGTTCTTCTCGCTCGTGCCAACAAAATGGTTGAAGTTTTTTCGTTCAAGCGAAAATCCAAGAGTGGTAAACAGCATACTCAGCATCCTAAATAGATAAAAAAAAACGAAAAACCAAATACACAACTTGAATGGCGTCTCGAAAATGTGTTACGATTGTCTGATGTCTCAAGATGGAAAGATGGATCGCTTTTTTAAAGGCAAGTCGTCTCTCGTAATCGGGCTAAAATTTATAGTGCAAACATAAGTGAAACGGTTGCATACTTTAAGGCATCCTTTCAGTTAGACGAAAGATGCCATTGAAAGAGGTGGGGCAAATGGGGGGTGTTTTAGCTGTTTAAGTACTTTCATCATGTGCTCTCGGAGTTTACTGCTCGAAGTAAAGTATTTGTTATTGATGTAGCTTATATGTATGTTTCCCGACGGCGATACTTTCGAGGAGAAGATGCTGGATATTCTGAGACTTCTTGTCGTCGAAGTCGTTGGAACTTGAATATGGACTAATCATTGATTTAAATTACTTTTTTGTGGTGAACAACAGCATTCCTAGGGGCTATCAAATCGCATTGTTGAGAGTAAATTTTGATTGCTTGTTCTCGTAAGCTCTGGTTTAGAACACGGATTGTTAACGATAAAGCATGGAAAAACAGAAACATAAAAGGCACTGATTCAATTATTGAGTCATACGTAAAAAGATATTAACCCATTACGGACCAAATACGAGATATCTCGTTATTTCGCTCGTCGCCAGTGTGCTTCACTTAGAAGTGTAGGAAACAGATGAACAGTGGAAGAATTGAAAAGCTTAAAATAATGGTATCAGATTTTGATCAATAAACATATCAAATTGAATTTTCTTAGCTAAGTGTGTAAAAAGCTTTTACAGAAATGGTTAGGAGAGAGAGATGAAAATCAGTCAATTGACGAATTTTGGCGGTAACGGACGTGAGAGAACTGAGCTTGATAATTTTGTAGTTGGAAGAATTTATAGAAGAATCCGACAAGAAGCATAACTCAAATCATCTATTTTTAATCATTAAAATATCTTCGACAAAGTTGTACACAACACTTACCTTAACTCCAACAAGCTTAAGTTGTGGATTTTAGTTCAATGATTTATAAGATATAGCAGAACCAAATATCGGTGTTCCTCGGATTAGATATTATCGCGATCTGGAATGCGTTAAAAGCACCTATTCGAAATGCACGACAGCGACAACAACGACAATTTTGAAGACTTTTAGTTAACCTTTCTGCATCAATCACAGTTTATTTTCCATTTTTTTGCGTATTTATTGTGAAAATAGTATCAACTATTTTGTTAACCTGTTTCTCATCCAAAATCATCGGTTTATTTCAACAATAGCCAATTTTTGTGTAGAAAATTAAACTTGTTGATGACAGTCAAAGATAAAACCATTTTCTTTTTTGAAATTCTTACAGTAATTGAAAAAAACAAAATAAAAAAAGCCAAAAAAGGCAAAAAAAGTTCTGAAGCTGAAAATAAAAACTTGAAATATTTATAATGCTACATGTTCAATTAAACTGACAAATAACAAATTGGGGAATAATGAACTAGAAATAAATAAAATAAAAATAAAAATTATGATCTCCAAGTTTTGTTGCAAATATTGAAATCCCAAAGTTATTACAAATTTAGTCAACAATGGTCTAAACTTTTTTAAGATCAATTAAAAATTATGATCGATTTAAAAAATGATTGAATGTAATTAAAATAAAAGAAATAAAATATCTAAGTTCCTAATTTTTCAATTGAAGGTTTTAAAGTTTAAAATTTCAAGCTCTGAATATTTTCTCGGTTTCAATTAGAATATTTTTTTCGAGAAAAGGCAGAAGGGCAGAAACTATGATTTTCTTATTAAAAATTTACTTTTAAAGGCTCCCAAAAAAATTTGTTTCCAGAATACAAAAATTTTGCATTAAAAAAACAAAAACAAACTTCAAAAACATTTTTTATTAACTTGCATCAGTTTTACTCTAAAATTCAGTAAACTTATTTGAAAATTAACATAAATTATGAAGAAGAAAATGATAAGTTTTTAAACAAACAAGAATTTTTTTCAATAAACTAGTCTAACCCTTTTAAAAACTTATTAATAGGATTAAGTTAATAACTCAAAGGAACAACATTTTAGTGTCTATGATTAAATGATTGATTTAGGAGATTTAAGCAAGCTGAACTCGTTTTGTTCGACAAATTATGTCTATCACTTTGCGTTTTAGTGATATGGAGTATTAGACTGAATCGATTTGGGGTCATTTTTGAATTTCTCGAAACCTGGGGTCTAATAAGCTTTGTTTTGGTTCAAAGCTCATCCCTGATTTTTTGCAGAATTTCAAAGTAACATTTACATGAGTAAATTTGAACTTTTAAGTTTGTATTGGAAAATTGAATATTTTGTACTGAAAAATCAACATAATTTTTGTTTCTTCTGTGGAAACGATTCTGCTGCCAATTTGTAAATTCTTCAAAGGAAATATTCCTCTGAATAACTTTGTCGAAGATCGTAACATTGTGTCTTATAAGGCAAAAAAGTTATTAGCTTTTTGCAAGGGTATGTCTTTTGACGATGATAAACAATAAATTCAATTGTCATCACTGCTGGATGCCTAACGAGGTATTGCATGACTACTTTTCATACAATACTTTGCGAGGCACAAGCAGTGATGTCAATTGAATTAATTGTGTATTACTGCCAAAACACGTACCCCTGGAAAACAGCTAATAATTTTTTTGACTATTAAGATACAAAGTTACGGTCTTCGACAAAGTTGTTCAGCGGAGAGTTTTCTTCAGAGAATTTATAAACTAGCACAAAAACAGCTTCGGTTCCACAGAAGAAAGGAGATTATTGCTCATTTTTCAGTACAACATATTCAACTTTTCGATACAAATTTAAAAATTCAAATTAACGCATGTAAACGTTGCTTAAAATAATGCAAAAAATCATGGATGAGTTTAGAACCAAATCGAAGCTTTTAGACCCCAGGGTTTGAGAAATTCAAAAATGATCCCAAATCGACCCAGGGTCTTATGGAGTACATAAGCTTTAAAATTCATCAGTTTTAGGTGGAATCAATCATTGATAACTGGGAAACCACTAATCTACGCTTAGGAAATATCTGAATTTGAATATGTTTATTATTTATTTAATTCAATTAAGGAATAATATTTTGAAGATGGTGATGCATGATCTAAAATAGTTAAATTCTACAGTTTTGAAAAACTTTAAAAGATATCATTACAAGTATTTCTGACTTTACTAAATAAAGTTTAGAAACAAGTAGAATTAATTTACCAAAATTTGTTCAGGCCTGTCAAACGATTAGTTTTTTGCTTTAAAAATATTTTAAATTCAACTTGATTAAAAACTGCATTCATTGCTGTTGAGCAAGAAGAACAAGAAACACAAAATAAAATTGAGACTGAAATTGGTTTATTGGAGAATATTACATATCAGCACGATGTTTTGTAAATCATTTTTTTTTTAAATGAAGTAAACGATACAATGTTTAAGATTATGTTTTGATAATTCTGATTCTGGCTTCCAACTTTTTAATGTATAAAATTAGTATGAAAAATTTTTGGTTTCAATCAAACACAGAATTTGTTTCGTTACACTTCTTAATGAACCATACTAAATACGAGGTAGTGTTTTTGAATGTCAAGTTTAGATGGTCATACAAAATGTTGATTGAATTGCAAATCGAATTTTGCAATTGAAGTTTTGTTTAAATTCCTAAATGGCGGCAATATGTATTTTCCTAAAATGAAATATCTCAAGTCTAGAGTGAGTAATGACTAATATTCGCCAGAGGCGAGAAAAATTTCTGACTTTCTTATTAACACTTATTTAACACCTTTTAGGGTCAAGTAATTTCCCTTCACGGCGGTGAAAATTTTACTTGGGAAAAATCTCATAATTTCATAATGATGTATATACCCAGCAAGATTTTTGGAATCAAAATAACATAATAAATATAAAGGGGGAAATGTGAACCATATTGTATTGCATTTTAAATCGAATGCTAGTTTTTTTTCTGTAAGATCATTTGCAATATTTCAGCCAGTTTTTATACATTATTCTTGATCAATTGATGTAAATTTGTATAAAAAAATGTAAGTAACAGAAATTACTTGAAAATAATTCAATAATTGAAACAACCCAACCATATTCAAAAATTCATAATTTTTAAAGCGTTCAAAGAATCTGTAATTTGTCCATTAAAAATGTGGGCCATCTATGTTCAAAAGTTTTTTTTTACAATTTATTATGTTGAAGTTAAGAGATATTTCTTTTAAAAAAATATTTGAAAAGCTAGTAACATGAAATGAATATGATAAAAGCTGATTTTATGATTCCAGTAGAAAAATGTTAAATTTATGTTCATTAAAATTTTGCTTCATTTTATTCAGGTCAATAGAGCTGTATTTATCCAAAAGCTGTACTTTGTACTTTCCCGAACCTGTTATTGGATGACAATGTTCGAATGACAAATACAGTTAGCAGAAAAATCCAAATTATGATTTTAAAGCTAAAGATTAGAAATGATGAATAGAAAATCAATATGAAAGAATCATCGACAACGAGCAACGAGTTTACATCATTTGCAACGTTATGAAATTTCTTTTATTATATTTCCTTTTGGATCTGACTTCTCAAAAAAAAATCTTTAAATTTGAAAAAATACTTCAATGGTTACATTTAAGACAAAATATCTATAACTCAATCAAATAGTTGGAAACAAAATCACAGAAATATTTTTTAATCTTATTCCGGAAAGAATAGATAAAAATTTTACAAAAGATACACAGGAAAAATAGTCCGCCAATCGTGGTGAACATAGAAAAAAAACTCAAAATAGCTAAACCAATCAGCTAAGCTACTAAACTACCAAAAGATCGAAAAATGCATTTTTGTCAATGAATTAACATGGCTTAATAAAGCTGTATATAACATCTGGGACTCTAAAATACATCTGTGTACCTACGATGATCAAGACGACTTCTCGCTGCAGGCATTTTAATGATTGATGCAAGACGGAAAGAAAGGAGTCTTTTTTTAAATGGCTTATTTTTAAAAGATTGGTAGTTTAACTACCAAGTTTAACTATCATGTAAAACTATCAATCTTTATAAATAAGTTATTTCAAAGAGGCTCCTTTCTTTTCGTCTTGCCTCAATCATCAAAATATATGTAACGATAAGGCTTAGTTAAGTCTTGTTAATTCAATTACTATGATTTTATTTCGAAACTTGAAAAGTTTTTCTTACTATAATCGATTTACCATCTTGGAATCACTTTTTTAACATTTTTTTATATTCCATTTTCAAGATTTTAACTTCATTAGAAAGCTTTACGTAGAAGAACAACAATTCTGATGCAAACTAAATGGTGTTCGGATCGAAAAGTGGTTGAACTAAATTGCTTGTAAATCGATTATTTGTTTAATGAAAAATCGATTTACCTTTCTTCTTGAGTTTCAATATTTAGGGAAGAGTGGGGTAACGTGGACCACTCTAAATAACTCTGCTGTGTGTGTGGAGATAAAAATCTCAATCCAACTGTCATTGTCGTCACTTTTCGTAAGCATATATTTCGAAATGTTGTTGACTTATGTACACATCATATGTTTCTTTAATTTGACTTGATAAAAAATTTACTTACATAGCTAAACAAACACCTGCAAATTTCATCAATGGGAAACCTAATGTTCATAACAGAATATGATAATGTGATTATTATCTTATTTTTATCTGGCTTTTTCCCATGGAAAGTAAATTTTTCATGAATTATCAATGAGTCATTGATAACAAAAAATCAAAACTTGTGAAAATCATGGGCCACATAATGTCGGATATCTTGGGCCACCTATATTCTGGTGTTATTATACACGTTCAAAACTTAAAATACATTTTTTCTATTAGTAAAGTTTTCTTATGCCAAATAATGAGTAATGAAAAATGTTCTATCAATTTTATTCAAAGCGAACAAGAACCTTATATGAGTTATTTTGCCATAAAAAATCGCGGGCCAGGTGTTGGAAACTATTCGATCATGCACAATTCTCTTTATTTTTATATCCTCACCTGAAATTGCCTTAAAGCAACTGAATGAACTATGAAATATCAGTTTTGGGTAAACTCATAAACTTTGTACGTTATTAAGTAGGTACTTTTGAAATTGGTGGCCCACAATTCCCCCACCATTTATCAAAATTACTTTTTTCAAAACAGTCAGAGCTCGGGGAAAATTATTTATGAGGGGGAAGTTGTCAATGGCCGGACACCTCCTATGGCAAGACAGCAGTGATTTCTCAAAATTGATAAATCCTAATAATATTTTGACGTTATGTAAACAGAGCTAATGGTAACCCCAGGCAGTGTTCAATTGATGGCGACCCAGCTGCAAAGTTAAACAAACCATAGCTGTCATAAGTTATTTCATTGTGATTGGGGATGATCACCTAAACTTTTCACGTAAATTTTGACTATTTGTTTTGGATTGTCAAAGGTGAGTTGCACTCAGGCACCTTTGTTGTTATGTCATTTATATTGTTTCGAAGAAAGAAAACGAAAAAAAAATTCAAACTTAAAAAAGAAAATGTTCAAAATTTTGTGTTTTGTCTATGTCCGGACACCATCGTATTTTCTATGGCCGGACAAGAAATTAAAAAAAATGAACTGAACCAAACATCTAATTTTTTCCTCTTTCCAGTTTTCAAAAAGCGTGGAAAAAGAAATGGAAACTAAAACAAGAAAATCATGGTCTCCCGAAAAACTTAAAGTCTCGCTAGACATGGTGCTTTCAAAACAAATGAACGTACGGGAAGCAGCCGTCAAGTTTAATATCCCCCCATGTTTTGTTGACTTTGAAACAGCTGTATTCAGTATATTGCCCTTAGTTTCTTTAAAAAGAGAAGTATTGGACCGTAAAGTAGCAGAAGTTGAAGGAGGAGTATGCATTCACCTAAAATGCAGATAAGTCAAAGTATAAGTTGGAAATACTGATCAATATAATTACTGAAAAAAGTGTGCGCTGACCGATGGGAGATACCAAGAGTAAAATAAACATTTTTCTCACGAGACGACTTTTTTTTCATTTTTTCATGAATAACCATAAGATTACCTTCATAGAAAGTATTTCCACCAAACGAATGGTTTTTGAGATACACGTATTTGTAACTGTCCCATTTCTAAATGCATTAAGCTTTACAATTGAACATTTTCATTTGATTTTTTTTTTAAAGAAATTTTTAGGTCAAGAAAAAAAAGCTTCCCATGATACCCCACACTTCCCCAGAAAAAATACTCAGTTCAGATTCCGGTCAACCCAGTTCAAATCGTTTGAAGCCTGCTATCAGATTTTGAACAATCACCTTAGGTCCACTTTTTTCGCCACAGAACGTCAGTTTGCTTTGAACTGCTTCTCGCTGCTAACAGGTTTTTAGATCATCTTAAGGTTTAGGTTAATCCAATATTGTTTAGATTTGACAAAGTTCTTGTGTTTGGGGAGTGTTCATATCCTTAGGCACAACCTGGATGTTGTTAGCCAAATACCACTCCATGGTCCTTTTTTCATAAAAGCAGGAAGCCAAATCCGGCCAAAGAAACCCAGATAAGTCATATATCTTCAGGAAAGAGAGCAAACACTTGCCTAAAATACGATTTAAAATCTGTCGATGAATTTTGATGAAAAAAAAACATATGTTTTCAATTTAATTTTGTAACTTCATGTGGAGTAATTTCTGGGTTTTGAGAAAATTTGTCCAAAATTGACAAAATTGACAAAATTGACAAAATTGACAAAATTGTCAAAATTGTCAAAATTGACAAAATTGACAAAATTGACAAAACTGACAAAATTGACAAAATTGACAAAATTGACAAAATTGACAAAATTGACAAAATTGACAAAATTTACAAAATTTACGAAATTGACAAAATTGACAAATTGGACAAAATTGACAAAATTGAAAAAATTGACAAATTGGACAACATTGACAAAATTGACAAAATTGACAAAATTGACAAAATTGACAAAATCGACATAATTGACAAAATTGACAAAATTGACAAAATTGACAAAATTGACAAAATTGACAAAATTGACAAAATTGACAAAATTGACAAAATTGACAAAATTGACAAAATTGACAAAATTGACAAAATTGACAAAATTGACAAAATTGACAAAATTGACAAAATTGACAAAATTGACAAAATTGACAAAATTGACAAAATTGACAAAATTGACAAAATTGACAAAATTGACAAAATTGACAAAATTGACAAAATTGACAAAATTGACAAAATTGACAAAATTGACAAAATTGACAAAATTGACAAAATTGACAAAATTGACAAAATTGACAAAATTGACAAAATTGACAAAATTGACAAATTTGACAAAATTGATAAAATTGACAAAATTGACAAAATTGACAAAATTGACAAAATTGACAAAATTGACAAAATTGACAAATTGGACAAAATTGACAAAATTGACAAAATTGACAAAATTGACAAAATTGACAAAATTGACAAAATTGACAAAATTGACAAAATTGACAAAATTGACAAAATTGACAAAATTGACAAAATTGACAAAATTGACAAAATTGACAAAATTGACAAAATTGACAAAATTGACAAAATTGACAAAATTGACAAAATTGACAAAATTGACAAAATTGACAAAATTGACAAAATTGACAAAATTGACAAAATTGACAAAATTGACAAAATTGACAAAATTGACAAAATTGACAAAATTGACAAACTTGACAAACTTGACAAAATTGACTAAATTGACAAAATTGACAAAATTGACAAAATGTACAAAATTGACAAAATCGGCATTAAAGACAAAATTGATCAATCGATAAAATTGACACAATTGAAAAAATTGAAAAAATTGAAAAAATTGAAAAAATTGACAAAATTGACAAGTTGAAAGAAAATGCAAAACTGACCACACGGACAAAATTGATAAAATTTATGAAATTTTCAAATATTTCTTAAATTTATTTACAAAATTGATTAAGCTGACAAAACTGTTCAAGTTGACAAAATTATTCAAATTTTCAAAAAATACAAAATTGGCAAAATTGTCAAAATTGACAAAATGACAAAATTTATATATTGACATTTCAAACCTGTCATTTTTTTTCAGTTTCAAAGTTAATTCTACTGATATTTGTTCACTACGTTGTCGCATCGTATCTTTCTCTAGCAATTGTCATTTTATCAAATTATTTTATCAATGTACTTGTTTTCTTTATTTGAGAGTTTGAATTTTTTGAAACACATGGTCAGGCATCTTTTTTTTAAACGTATTCTTAATTTTTATATTTAATTTTTAAACAAGTTTGTAAACTAATTTTAATACTTTTATATTTTTATATTTCCTTATATTAGTTATGCTGTAACTCTAACAGGAGTAAATTTAGTGAGATTATAATGTCATAGAAACGAAATTATACAAGATATTCCAGGATCTAGTCATTCAAAAATCTTGAATAAGCTGCAAATAATGTTATTTATATGAAACTGATGATTATATCAAAATACCTATTAAAAAATTTGAATCTTAATTTATTGAATTCATTTTGAATTTTCTGCGTTTTTAATTATTTTATCATAATTCTGAATTTATAAATCTATCATTTATTTATTATATTGGGTCACATGAACCCAAATATTATTAACAAGCTGTGAAAAGGGCTCCAATCCATTTTCAAGTGTATTTTTTTTCGGGTTTTTATTATATAGGACAATGGAAAATAAAAAACGATCATGTTTGTTCTAATTCCATCAGATATTTTCGATGTCCAAGTTGATTATGGAATTACTTTTTTTCCGCTTTGTCAAACTCAACAAATAAATAGTTGTCATTTCATATTCCCGAAACCTGACACCATTTCGCCAGGTCGGTCGTCCATTCGATTCAAGTCATTCATAAGCAGACAGAACGATGGTTTTCATTTGACTGGGCGGCTCAAAGGATGGCACGACTTAACTATGTACCTACATATTCATTCTGATTTTGTACCCACCTAGTTTGATATGGTACAGCTGTTTAGATTAACCAAATACATTTATCCTCCCGATTGTCCTTCCAGACCTCTCCAGACCACCTAATCACCCTAGGACTTCCTGCTGCTGCTGCTACTTTAGCACTGAATGAGAACTTCGACTGAATGAGCGTATAGTTATTCCGTATGCACAACGAACGATGAAACGGCGGGATAAAAGGTGACAATGTAGATTGCATAGATAAACTTTGTCTACGTGCGGTGCCTAATATGTACGAGGGCTCCTCATTCAGCAATGAACCCGTTGTTGGATTCGTTGTAGGAGTTTTTGGATTGCTGATGGGGGAAGACCAGTCAACAATGGACCATACAAGGCACGGTAAGAGTTAGTCCAGGGAAAATGGCTTTCGCTTTGGCTACAACGAATGGAGGTTAGCTGAATAATTTGGCAAACTCGCATTTGGCTACTACTTCTGGACCGAACCTAGCCGACACCCTTAGTTAGACATCTCCAACAGAAGAGGCAAAATCTGGTCTGGAGGATGTATGCTTAGATCAACATGCATTCCTGTTTGATATCGGACGACAGATGAAGCTGCTAGGATTTAATTAACAATTTAATTTAAATATATTAATCTGGAAGTAAGCCAAATCCGTGTAGGCAGAACGATTTTGGATGAATATGCCTAGCAGGAAATGGTAGAGCAAAATTTGATTAAAACATGATTGGAACGCTAGAGTGAATGCTTTTAAACCTAATTCCAACACAGGGCTTGTTATTTTCCAAATTACGCCGGAACAAATTTCAAATCCTGACGAGGGGGGGGGGGGGGACTATCAAAAATAATACGCAAAACAAATAAATTGAAATAAATTGCACAAAAGCTTGTATGCCACAAAATTGCATACTATATCATTGCACAAAACCTATAAATCAAGTTTTTTTTTATTGAAAAATTCAATAAAATCAAGAATACACATTGTGAAATAACTTCCATCTTCCAGAATTTGTTATTTGATCTTAAAATCTTTCGGTAACTTGAATTTTTTGTGATCGAAATTTCTATAAAAAACTAAAAACTTTAATTATTTCCCCCACCGGGTTTTTTGGAAATTTCCAAGGGGGGGGGGGGTTTGGTTGTGTTTGGGCGAGCAAAACAATATCGTCAGCCAGGTCAATATGTCAAGAATAATTTATGGTTTCAATCAAACCATATAACAAACAAACAATAAATCTTGAATATCCAATAAAAAAAAATTCAATATTTTGTTATTTGTGAATTCCTAAATTTTTTTTTGTCAAATTGAAACAATATTAAAAAAAGAACCAAAAATAAACACTTCATTGAAAAACACTTAATTGGTCTATTTTGAATTGAGGGTGCAGTTTGTTATTCTTTATTCAACGAAAAAAATCGAAAAAAATTATGAAACTTAATACAGAATTCTAGTTTCAGTTAACAAAAAGCTAAATTATTTAGTTTTAAAAAGGCAGAAAAGTCGTTTGGTTTGAACGTAGATAGATTCTGTCGCACGAAAGTCATTGTAAATCATATTTGGATGTACATTTTGTGGTTTTATAAAAAATATGATCATGTTAAATTTGACCCCAAATCTATACAATTTATTTAAGTTTTCAAGAATTTGAATCATGTGTTCTCAAGTAACAGGAACAATAATAAATTTATTTTTTCTAAACTCTTGACACCACTGACCCGAAGCGAACTTTAAAATCGTCATAACTCTTGTGGAAAAAAAATCGGAAAAATATGAAATTTGGAACATCCTACAAAAATCACAAGATACATGATCTGTAGCAAAAGCAACTTCCGGTGACCATCGGAAGTGCCTCAACTGGCATATCGACAAAAAACTTACACATTTTCCATTGCAGTCAACATGGTTCTGCCATTTATCCGTATAAAGGGATTCAATAGTTTTTTCGATAATCCGTGGAAAATCCGTAGATTTCGAGCATCGATCCGTAGATCCGTAGAAGTGCTACGGAGAAATCCGTAGATCTGGCAACGCTGATAGGCAGGCGGATTTTATGAGCACGACCGGGAGAGCAATCGATTTTGTTCGATTTAACCCTTTAATGCATGGGTGGCCAAACCATGGCCCGCGGGCCACATGTGGCCCGCGAAGCTAATTTTGGAAAAGCCATGTTCTAAGGTTGATTGGTTTCCTTGGTCTGCGTATATAATTTGAAAAATATATCTGAATCTACTCTAACTAAATTCAATACAAAGATCTGAAAATCTCTTTGAAGTGATATAAGCCAAAGGTGTAAAAGTGTATGAAAACTTATTTCGAGAAATTGTTATGTTTGGCCATTTTCCATACATTTTTCGAACATTTGCAATTTTCTTTCGAACGTGAAAGTATGCGAAAACTTTAACATGGAGAATCGTTTGACATTATTTAACTTAAAATCCATCATTTTTGCAGTTATACCCCTTTGGCTCTGCGGGTCTCATATAATTTTACAAAAAAGTTTCCCGTCACTGTATACAAAAAACAATTACTATAAGAATTTTTAAATCATCAAAATTGTACGGTATCTGAGACATGATCTGTAAATTCCATCATACATTTTTCAATGTTTCCTGATTGGGGTTTGGTGACTACATATCATTGGTATGAAGAGCATTCAAGCGGACTTTAGTTTTAATATTCATGAGTTTGGATGGCCTCTGAAAGATATTATCAAAATCGTTTAAAAATTGTAAAAAATCACCGAAGCATATCTACATCATTATTATAATTATACATTTAAAACGACTTGAACCATTCATAACATAAATAAAATTTCAACAATGTCATTCATTCATCCAAATTTCAAAAGTTTAGCAAATTATGCAAAATATCAAAAGTTTGATAATTAAATGTTTACAATTTGATATTGTTTGCTGAGCTTTAAAAGAGTTTATTTATTAAAAATTAAACCAAATTTAAATATAATTTATTTGGTATCTTGATCTGTAGTTATGAACATCAAAAATGAAAAACAAGACAGAATTTACAGTTGGGTAATAAAATTCAACTAGAACCAATTTGGTACTGACAAATCTCATAGAAGAACGACTTTTTCTTAGCAAATTTTGACTTGATTTGGTGGAATGATTTAAAAAGACTCAAATTCGTAATCATCCTGTTCATAGGAGGCTTTCTAAATTCACTTGTCAAATTGAGATGTTGAAAAATTTGAAGAAAGTTGGATTGAGTTGAGGTTGAAGTCCGTATTTTGAAAAATCAATATTATTTATGATGCAACTAGAGTTCGTTGGAAAAATTATTCAATCGTCAAAACTGCGTTTTTATAACTTATCTATCAAATTTTTCTAAGAAAAACGATAAACTTCAGAACTTTGGAAAGTTAGCGATCTTATTTTTAATATTTGCAGACCATAAAGTTGACTTCATGTCCATTGTAGTCACGTCATTTGACATTTCTGGGATGAATAAACCAATGAGATTTTCAATGCCTTGAAAAATTAAGGGAGGGATAGTTCATTTCGTATTCCGTAATATTTATACTATTTTCAAATGGAGCAAAATTTGTAAAAATATGTAAGAAAGAATTTCTTTTCCGCACGAATCTGGGCCGAAAAAAAACCAGACTATTTGTATCTCAAAACCTGAAAATATCTGAGCATTTGATTTTAAAATTTTTGATTAAAACTCCAGGCAATATCAATAGCAAATCAATAACAAAAAAAGACTTGAATATTTTATTTTTATTTCAAATCGTATTTCAGGCTTCCACAAAACCTTTCATGATTATTTTTGTAAAACTTATTCAAAAATTTTCGTTTTGTATGCATAAATAAAAAAAATTGCAATACAATTTGATTTTTTTTTTGTTGGATTGGGAAAAAAAGTTGTATAAATCCGAGCATTTTTCAATTCAATCTGGGCAACCAAGCCGGACCGGATTTTTTTTTCCCAAATTTGGTGTTAAATATCCGGGCAAACCCAAATAAAACCTGGCAATCTGGCAAGCTTTATCTTTACTCGTTGTAACCTGAGCAAATGTTTTATAGCGTTTTCAAACATCTGTTTTTATAATACTTCTTTTTGGCCCGCCAGCCATTTTTAAAATTTGGCCCGCCTGTTGAAAATGTTGGCCACCCATGCTTTAATGCATAGTGTTGTTTTAAAACAACACTTATCAAAATCCAAATTATCAGATTTAAAATATGAATTTATAAAGATCTGAATCAGAATTTTCAATTTCGAATACCCAATTCGAAGCTTTAAATTTTTGAACTTTGTAAATGAATTAAGTTTAAGAACTCGATCTCGATGATCTCGAAAAACATGATTCAAATTTGATATGAACTACCAAACCAAATTTTAACCAGGATTTCAAAGCACCTTTTCAATTCTAATTTCTTATGATTATTCGAACTGAAAATCAATAATTCTGGCCTGGATACTGAATTGTAAATACGAAAATAGGAATACAATTTTGGTTATGGGAGTTATGGAATCAGAATCTCCAAAATGGGTTTCATTTAATCCTGAATGAAACATTCAGACCTGAATTTCGATAAACAAGTGAGAAAATTTTGAAAATTGGCATTAGTTTTAAATCTAAATTAATTCTCTTAATTTACCTTTCTCTATAATTATAACTTTATTCTGAATTTAAAATTTTGAGTGTAGAATAGAAAACCTCGCTTGCCATTTTGTGGATCTCCATGTTGAGAGGAATTCATCGAGTTAGAATCGCGGCTTGATTCTACGGTGGAAAATGCTAATCGTGCCTCGATTAATGGTGTTCTGTTCGCCTCGAATGAACAAGTTATAGTAAAAACACATTTTAAAATTAATTGCAGTAAAAAATCAAAACTTCAATGTTGGTGGAACATAAGAAATAAGGTTAAATTCATGTAGTTTTGTGTACATTGAATATCAAGATGTCTAATCGAACCATAGAGCTTTTTTTCGATGCTCGAAAGTGTTAGCTTTTGTTAAATAATTTCAGTAAAGTGTACAGAAAATTAGCTTTTTGGTAGCAAAATAATTCTATTGGATCTACCATGACAATTTATTTAAGGAAATACGTACTTCCGTAAAAAAAAACAGGGGTGCCCACTTCGCTCTGGATTCTCGTTATGCCCTTCTTTCCCCTACCAAATAGCACTTATAAATCCGCTCAGACGAATATTCAGTTCAACAACAAATAGTTGAACTAAGTATTTTGTGGAATAGGCCAAAAAGGCCAAATATTAATGTTTAAAATAAATTTTTCAAAAGATTTTCGATATTTCAGAAAATATCCTAAAGTTATGTTGGAAAAGGTACACCCACAATTCAGCCTCTGTGCCAATGACGGCATCATTGGTACAAGGCATCATTCGTACAAGAAGATAACGCGACCGGTGCTGATTCGATTTGCTCCCACCGGCATTAACCTCCCAAGTTAACCGAATTGCGTATGTCTGAAAGAAACAAAATAAAAACGAATTCACGTCCCTCCATATCGCATCACAAGACGAAGAAGGATAGAAATAAATACCGGCCAACACCAGGCAGCCAGCGAACCGAGCACTGTGCGTGTGAATGTAGCAAAAGCAACAACAAAAATATCCTTCTAATTCAATCCAACGGCACCGGCAAACCACGGCCAAGCTGTGCGTGTGTATGCAGTAAAAGCAACAACAACAACATTACTTCAATTCAATCACTGGCAAACAACCACTGGCTAAGCTGCGCATGTGTAGCAAAAGCAACAACAGAAATATTTCTTCCACTGGCCAAGCTGCCCGGCTTTGGCAGCTGTGTATATGTAGCGTGTGTATGTAATAGCAGGCAGTAAGCAAAGCACAGTTCTCATTCAATGGGTTTCCCGTTCCTTCGCTCCCGTTCCCTTTCCCGTTTCCTTCACGAGACAAAGGAATGAATTGAAAGGAGACCAAACGCCGGGAAGCCGCCGATGTGCGTTTTTTTTGTGATTGATCGGTGACATAAAGCCTATGACAAATATCCCACGTCCTGCATGAAGTTCGAATAGTGCACTGGTTAAGGTGTCGGACTGGCATGACGATAGATTTGGTAACTTGAATTCGATTCTCACTACGGCGCTGTGTTTTTAATTCTTATTTTCTTGTTTCTGGGATGAATTATCCAATAGGAAAGAAATCCCATAAAATGTTTTTCTTGTTTTACTTGAATGTAGTGGTCATTATTTTGGTTGGGAGCCGAGTCCTTATGCCAGTTACGGTTTTTCAAACATACCGTCTTCGGCACAGTGCACATTTCAGCGCATTATCGGCACAGAGATATGCTAAATAGGCATTGGATTTTTGCAACCTCTTCTATGGGTGTACACAATCAGTAAAAAGGTCATGTTTTACTATAACATATACTCTTTAGTGGTATCTATGTTTTTTTTTTACTGTAGGTCGGGCTGAAGAACACTGAATAGTATCGTCTTAAACTTTAAATATCGTTTATTCCTGATTTTTTTATATATATATACGGTCTTCCAATATATTCAATAAAAAAACTATCGATATTTCAAATCAAACCAGGATGCTCAGATATCTATAAAAATTCTCGGTTTTTTTCGAGTTTATATACATGCTCTGAAATGTTTGATATGGTTTTAGTGGAATTTCCACTTTATTATTCGAAAACATGAGGATATCATTTTTAAATAAAGTTATTTAGCTATTTTTCTACAATTTTGCGCTGCAGTTTCAAGCTACTCGAGGTTTTTTTTAAATTGAAATATTTTTGTTTCCACTTAAAATACGACTTGTCGCAGCGAACATTTATGCTTGGATTTTTTCATGCAATTAGGGGAGATGAGGGCATAACGAGCACCCGAGGCATAATGAGACGTCCATTTTTCTACATAAGTACGTATTTTCTTAAACAAATTTTCATGAGGACTTGTTTCGTACTACCTATAGTATTAATTTTTCACCAAAAAAGAAATATCCTTTTCATATTTACAGAAATATTAAATAATAACCAGCTAGGTTCTCAAGTGACGAAAATATTATAATTTTTGAGCACCACCAAATAAGCTTTTATGACCTTCAAATCATCTTGATCTGAAATGTACGCACTGCAACATGATCTACACATTGTTTCTAAATTTTCAGCATCATAAAATTTTTGATTTTTCACTTTAATCAATTGTAAAACGCGTTTTTACTTTAATTTGTTCACTAGAGGCGAACAGAGCACTTTCAATGAAGGCATATTGAGCATTTTCTGCCGGAGAATCTAGCAGCGAATTCAACTCGATGAAGTCAACTGAATAATAGAGCTACAGCTTAACTTGTATCGTCTGACGATTTGGCCTATTGGTTAGATGTCGGAGAGGTAATCAGAAGACTCGAGTTCGATTCCTGTTCGAGGGGATTTTTTTTTTGCACATACCATTCATGATTGATTTTTTTATTGTTACATTATACGGCTAATAGCATCAAAGCATCATCCGTCAAACAAAACACCGCAGAAACATAATGTATGAACATGTGTTAATTCTTTGAATTCTACAAACAGACCTAGATTGTTTTGTTTTTGCTTTGTTTGATGAATCTACGCCTCACCGTTTAGTGCAATCATGATCATAAATGATAAAAGAAGAAAAAAAATCACCTCCACCAGGAATCGAACTCGAGCCTACTGATTATCTCTCCGACATCTAACCAATAGGCCAAATCGTCAGACGATACAAGTTGAGCTGTAGCTCTATTACTCAATTGACTTCATCGAGTCGAATTCGCTGCTAGATTCCCCGGCAGAAAATGCTCATTATGCCTTCATTAATGGTGCTCATACTGCCTCGGGGGGTTTCTCATTATGCCTCTACAGTGACTGGTTTTCAGCTTTCGGCAAAATTTTTTAAAATGAATCTTTAAACGTTTTTATCTACTTTTTCAAGTTTCATCCAATTAGACAATAGACTATTTGAGTGTCGGAACACGAAACAATGATGTAATTCACATATTACAGCTGTTCTCTATGGTTAAATAAGCATTTTCCTTAAGGTGCCCATTATGCCCTCATCTCCCCTAAATCTCTCCCCTGAAAAAGTTTCATCACAGCGTGCTAGATTCCAGTTGATTTTTTTTTTCGTAGACTTAATTTAAATTTGAAAATTCTCAAATAGAATGCTATAGAAGCTACGATTCTCCAATTATAACGAGTTGTCAAAATTATTTCTCACTCCTGTTCATATTCTGATTGTTGAATAATTTTTGAAAACTATCGTTTTTCATGTTTAATAATATTATTCTTGCTTCACAGTGTTCCGCCTTGTGGTAATTTCTTTTTTGATTCAACCAAATTCTAAATTTAATAAAAACTTCACTATTCTGCAGTCTGTCTGTACCAAAGCAATGAAATGTCACAGATCAGGTGTGTCCCAAATTTCATTTGAATGCCAAATAACTTACTCTACAAAGCATGAAACGAACCGGAGACTCATTACCCGGTTAGTTATTCCGGGGGGTAGTTCAGCTGCATTTTATTGGACCGGCTCGAGTTTAGACGCTGAAAGTATAAGAGTTTTCATTCGTTTGAGGTTCAACTCAAAACTGAAAAAAACTGTTAATTTTACCTTTGCTTAGACAAGCTCCCAAAGAAAGATAGAGGCTAAAACTTTTGAAAAACCAAAACCCAATTTCACTTGAAATAAGAGTTGGTCCAGCATAGATAGAACCAGAATATACGTATGATGCTAGACAAAAGTGAGATGAGATGGTTACCAAAATGAAAGCGGAGGAAGCGAAAAAAAACTGTTTCCAACTAAAACAAACATCGCCAGGAATGTCGCGATCCCCGGGATTCCATCCAGCTGGCGCTGCTGCTGGGTGAGAAACATAAATTACAGCTGTAATTCGTGACGCTTCTGCCTCGAGCCACCATCCATGAATGGGGTGGACTCCGAACCTCATTCTCAAGCGGACACACTAACGCCACCTAATGATGAAATATTTTTAGAAGCTTTCATATTAATCTAAACTAATGTAAGTGCTGCAGCATTCAGCATATACAGTGTCATCAACGGCATTGTCAAGGGGTGATGGTGGCAAAAAAAAAACAAAAAGTCCCAAAAAAAAACTTGTCGTCCTCCCGGTGAATTATTGGAGCGCAAGCATTTATGGTTGCACCAGCTAGGCTAGGTTGATTTCAAAAACGTTAGGAAAAACCCGATTTAATACACTTGACAGTGGATTGTAGCCTTTCTTACAGTCTGTAAATTATATTTGGGTACATATAAAACAAAATGAATTATGAATTATGATTAATGAATTTCATTCGCAATAAATCCAAAATGAATTTAGGAAATAAAGATTCAAAGTTTTTATTAGGATAAAAGTATTTTTAATATAATCATAAATTTCATATAAATAACCTTATTTGCAACTAATTGGAGATTTTTGAATAACTAGATTCTGGAATATCATGTATGATTCCGTTTCTAAGACATTATAACCTAACTCGATTTACTCCTTTTGGAGTTACAGCATATGATATCTTCAAAATGGAAGGGGTATAAAAATTAAGAATACAATTTAAAAAAAGATACCTGACCATGTATTTCAAATAATTCAACCTCTCAAGTAGAGGAAACAAATACATAGATAAAACTATTGGATAAAATTTCAATTGCTAGAGTAAAATACGATACCAAAATGTAGAAAATCGGTAGAATAAATTTTGAAAATTAATAATATTGAAAATTTTGAAAGCGTAGTATTTTGAATTTTGTTATTTTGAGATTTTTACTCTGTTTTGTTGATTTTGTCTATTTCGTTAATTTTGTTAATTTGGTCATTTTTTCCATTTTATCAATAATGTCAATTTTATCAATTTTCATGATTTTGTCAGCATTGTTAGTTAGTAAATTTTGTCAATTTAACCAATTTTCTAGATTTTGTCAATTTTGTCGATTTTAACAATTTTCATGATTTTGTCAACTTTTTCTAATTTGAAAATTCTGTCAATTTTTTCAAATTTGTCAATCTTGTCAATTTTGTCAGCTTTGTCAATTAAGTGCATTTTGTCGATTTTGTCATTGTCAATTTGGCCAATTTTCTCAATTTTGTCAATTTTCTTCGATTTTGTCAAGTTGGTCAATTTTGTCAATTTTTCAATCTTGTCAATTTTGTCAATTTGGTCAATTGGGTCAATTTTGTAAATTTCGCCAGTCAATTTTGTCAATTTTTTGAATAAAGTGAATTTTGTCGATTTTGTCTGTGTCAATTTTGTGAATTTTGACAATTTGGTCGTTTTGGTCAATTTTGTCGATTTATGTCAGTTTTATCAATCTTGTCAATTTTGTCAATTCAGTGAATTTTGTCGATTTTTTCATCGTCAATTTTGTCAACTCTGCCAATTTTCTCGATTTTGTCAATTTTATAAATATTATCAATTGTTATGATTTTTTCAGCTAAGTGAATTTTGTCAAATCAATGAATTAAGCCAAGTTTGTCAATTTGGTCGACTTTGTCAATTTGGTCAATTTTGTCAATTTTGTCAATTTTGTCGATTTTTGTCAGTTTTATCAATCTTGTCAATTTTGTCAATTTAGTGAATTTTTTCGACTTTGTCATCGTTAATTTAGTCATTTTTTTTCAATTTTGTCAGTTTTATCAATCTTGTCAATTTTCTCAATTTAGTGAATTTTGTCGATTTTGTCATCTCTTTTGTCAATTTTGTTAATTTTGTTAACTTTTTTCAATTTTGTCAATTTTGTCAGTTTTGTTAATTTTGTCAATTTTGTCAATTTTGTCAATTTTGTCAATTTTGTCAATTTTTTCAATTTTGTTAATTTTGTCAGTCTTATCAATCTTGTCAATTCAGTGAATTTTATCTGCCAATTTCTCGATTTTGTCAATTTTATATATTTCATCAATTCTATGATTTTTTCAACTAAGTGAATTTTGTCAAATCAATGAATTATGTCAAGTTTGTCAATTTCGTCAATTTTGTCAAATTGGTCTATTTAGTCATTTTTTTTCAATTTTGTCGATTTTGTCATTTTTGTATTTGGTCAACCTGGCGAAAAGGTTTTTTTTCTGTTTCTTCAACTTTGTCAATAATGATAATTAGCTTTTTAGCTTTATATGCATGTTCCAAAAAAATCCCAAATGCTTCAAACTCTACTATGGAGGGCTTGGTGGCGCTACTGTTTGGTTGTCATCTTCCATTGGCTTCAGCAAGTGAAAGTTCAGATTGACCTCCAAGCCGTCATCGTTTTTCTCTAGACACCAACCCCAACAACAACAACGCAACGTTAGATCTGAAGAGAGGAAGAGAAAAGGGAACAAAAAAACAAGCCCGAGAGCTTAAAGCTCGAGAGCATTTGTCTTATTGGATTCAATTTGCTTCCACGGGCGAAATACTCTCCTGTCGTTGCTGCTTAAGAAAAAGCTTCGTAAGCACGAACGGCATGTGAGAAGATGAGAGGACATACATCGTCCGCGTACCCGTGTTGTTTTCCCCTTCTCAGAGCAATCTGTGCCTGAATATAATGTTGGGCGAAGTTACTATCGCTTCCGTACCATGCAGTGTTGGCATGACATACTCATCAACGACTTCATCAATTTTGGGGTCGTACCCCTTGGTGAAAACCATATTTAAGTTTCATAATTCGGGGCTTCGGTTCCGAAATTTTTGAAATGGATCGGTTTCAAACTGATCCATAAAAGTGAAAAAAAAATAACCATTGGTCGGGAAAATTTTAACCGTTATTTTCCTCCCATACGGATTCTGTCAGGATGACATCAAGACCTTAGTGGGAGTGAATTCTATCTGTTCTCCCTTCCACACATCGACAGGTCCATACTGATAGCAAGCGCGTATCTATGACGTTACGTATAATTTGACGTCATACATACGATAATCTTGATTTTAGTGATTGCTGGTTGTGGCTAGCCAGCCATATTGACACGTTTTTTGGAGTGATGATTTGATGATAATTACTATGAAAATTTATTTTTCAAACTATTTTGTTTTTTTTTCTTTCTTTTATACATTGAAGAGGGAAAAAAATCAAATTTTTTAAGACAAAAATCATTTTTACTGTACTTCCCAGTTTCGCAAAAACGTAGTGACAAAGTTTATAAAAAAATCACACCAATACATACAAATACACTGACATCGACAGAACTCGTCGAGCTGATTCGATAGGTACCTATAAAGGTATATCTAAGACCCATAATTAAGGATCTCCCAAATCGACCGATAACTATACCTTTCTGTAAGAAAGGCAAAAAGATAAACTGCACGATTGCATTTGGGACGGTTTTTATTTAATTTATTCCAGGAGTCCCGGACAGCGTCTGTCTCGACTACATAAATTCCGCAACATAAGTAATTGAATCTATCGTTATGGGTTATTTTTCTGCTGTTTTTATAGGGCTACCACTTAGAGCTATGGAATAAAATTAAATGAAATGGAACACTATTTGGACAACTTAAAATAAAACAAAATTTACAAAACACAACAGCAACTTGGGATGCATCTGACAAATTTTTGCTGTCATTCATTTCATGATTGATTTTTTTTTCAATCGAGACTTAACAGCAACAGCACATAAAATGAAACTAGGAAAATATGTTTGATTGGCAGTTACAATACCTGATGAAAACATTCAAAAAAAGTGATGAGTGAATGAGCAAAGAGAATTTCAGTTATTTAATTTGCAAAGTTTTTCTACTATCACATTTGCACTTGCATTCTTTTACACAATCATTTTATTCCAGAATGTTGCATGTTGAAAAAGTTGCATGGAAATAGGATAAGCACTTAGTTGACGGAATGTTCGCGCTTTCCCTGACTGATTCAATATAAAGGGTGCAACATCAGGATTTTTCCGCATTTAACGTCAAAAAACTCCGCAATGTTTCAACCGATGTTTAGGAATAAACAAGATTCTTTTAGGACATTTTATGTCATTTATTTTAAACCAGCTTTTGAATACATCGTCGATTAAATGTTCACCCTCATGTGATATGTAAAAAGCTTCTTTTTGCGGAAATTCTGCATATTATTGGGCAGCATTTTGGACTTAATACCGTTTTTTCAACTCATAGACTGGTTTAAAGATCTTCAATGTGAAGCACACGTTTTCGATGTAAAGCACTTCAATTTTAGCACGTTCTTTTGATCTGTATCGACTCATATCTAAAATGGCACTGAATGACGTTTTGGAATTATGATAATCTGTCAAAATCTGCTGAAAAATGGCGGAGTTATTTGACTTTTGAATCTGATACACCTTGATGGTGCACCATGCAATTCAATAACGAACTTGATTTAGAATTTCATTGTTTAAAACGAATGCTGTATAATAATGTGAGTTAGTTTTTAATTTTTATCCTTAGCTTAGCTAAACGACTCTGAGCAAAGAATTTTATTTAAAAATCAATAATATTGATATTAATCTAATCATGGATTATGGGTTTTTGCATGAACATGAAACCATTTATCGAATTGATTTTATTCTTTCTATTGCAAAAAAAAACAAAATTTCATGCATTTTTGTAGCGCATAAATCCCCTTTTTCATTTTTTTGTCATAAATTTGTTTAAATAAATAAAATGTAATAAGCCGTTTATAAACTAAAATAAGGCCCTTTAAAAATTTTGTTCTGAATTGTTTTTTTTTGTTTTTTTGTGCAAAATGAATGGTATACATGAAATACTGCCAATGACAGCTAGTGACTACACTTGAGTTAATAAGACACATTCAACAACAACAAATCTAAATAGTGTATGGTAATAGATTGAACATTGAATAAATAATTCTACTGGTTTTATTGATTTGCCTGTTTTCAGTAGGGTCCGAATTGAAATCGATTTGATTTTAATCAAACTGATTTGAATTGCGATTTAAATAACAGTTTAAATAACTGGATTTTTATTAGCGAATTGAATCATAATTTTTACTTAAACTCGATGACTTTGGGATGGATTTTTTCCTTGGACTAAGTGGACATTGCACAAGTTGTGATAGAAGCATGCCCGTTCCTGGAGGGGGGGTCAGGATGATCACTCCACCCCCCCCCCCCCAAGCGACAAAAAATCGTTTCAAACTATACAAAAACGCTTGAATTTCTTGAAAAACTTTATAATTTTTCTAGATGATGTACTTTTGAATTTTCAAAATGTTTATCAAAAAGGTTTGTCAAAAGGCCTGGATTGAAAAAAGAATCGGTCCTACAAACTCAAAAAGCTAGCAAATCCTGATCCGAATTTCACTGCATAACTTTTGCAGAGTTATTCAGAGTTTTGAGTTTAAATTTTATGGTTATTTGTCTACTGTACACTCCAAAAATTTGGGTTAAGTTATGAAATATAGAGGCAACTTATCTTGGATTCATGTGATTTGCAATTTTATTCAATTTTTAGAATTTTCAGTCATGTTTTATGAATCAAACGAGCTTGGCCCTTCTGGATGTAAAAAATACATTGGGTTTTTCATTTGCTTCTATTGGAAGAAATTTATATTGCAGTAAAAATTCCATTTCGAGTGATCAATTTTCCCTCAGGCACTTCAAAAGCGTAGGACTTCCATTGGCAGTCCAACTTTTTTATCTTTCTTTCAAACATGTATGCCACTTTTTATGTTTACGAATTTCAATTCAATTTCATGAATTAACATATTACATTGAAAAGGCGACAGCATTATTACCAATTTTATATCCTTTAGCTTTGTTTGTCATTCATGTTTAAAATGATTTAAAAAGAAAAAAAAAATGAATAAAGAGTTTAAATTTGCTTGCAATAGCTTTTAAACAATCTTCTTCTACAGAATGCATTCAAAAACATCATTCTTTTTCTATGTTAAAGATAGCGAAATTTACTAGACCAGTTATTTAAGACAAAAAAACAAAATATATTCATAATAATATAATTTTAGGGCTTGTGATATAGCTCAGTTGGCAAGTCTGTTGTCTCCTGAACCGATGTCCGCGAGTTCGAGCCCAAGAGCAAACATCGAACACAGTTGTACCGGATAAGTTTTTCAATAACGATCTGCCAACTGCAACGTTGATAAAAGTCGCGAATGCCATAAAGATGGTTAAACAACTATAATCGAAACAAAAAAAAATTTGAAATTTTTATTTTGGTAAGCTTTTACTAGAAAATGTTGGTACCGGTGTTCCTATTGGGATTTATTACAATCAAACTATTTATGATGAGGATGCATAGTTTGTTTCAAAAATTTCTATTCTTTTTTTTATTTTTACTTAAAAATTAAATATATCGAAAAAGAGATAGTTATTAAGAAAAACTTTGCATTGGAAAAGTTGTTCTTAGACAGAAATACAATTGAAATTATGATAAATTTAATTTTTTTTAATAGTATTGTAATCTTATTCATAAGTTAGTTTTTAATATTAAGTCTGTATGACAGTAGTCAAAGACTTCAAATAAATAAATAATTCAATTCAAAATAATGTTTCATACATCATATGTTTATGTCGTTTTTTTTATCCATTTTTGGAATCTTTTTTTATGGAATAGAATATTCCCTATAATTTTTTTTTGTGTATTTCATGATATTTTAAAATTTAAGGAGAATTATAAAATCAGAATCATAATCAAAATAACAAAATAAACCTTTGATTTCAGAATAAAGAGCATATCTTACATACATATTAAAAATTTAAATAAAAATAAGAACTTATAATTGAGTATCAGAACTGAAATTCTCATTTTTTTAATAGATTAGAAAAAACAAATGGGGTTCTGAATCTAAATAGTGTTTTTTCTTCTCTCAACCTTAATTTACCATAATTAAAAGTAAGTAATAAAATTCAAAGAATTACATTAAGAAATTATTTAATCTTCAAAAAATTTTGAATCCGATATCATTTGAAATCCTTTTTTATTTTTTTTTTGTGATGCTCCCACAGGCCCAATTGGGTCCTTCCTCCACCCCATACGCTTCTTTAGAAGTGGGAGGGACAGTTTATCCTATGGATAATTTTGTTTGCTATTTTATCTAATTCTGTACGACTTGTTTGTCTAACTCCCGCGTATGTCCATCACCGTACAATTTTATATCTGGTATTTCGCCAGATCTTCATCACAAGCATATGATCCTTTTTAAGGATTAGTCAATATTTCAAATTGTCTGTTTAACGTGTTGTATTGCCAGTTTCTTGAAAGTTTTTATGTTTGAACTGTCTTAGATATTCTGCGGCAGGCTGTTAAACATTTTTAGACCGTTGTAGAAAACTGATCGTTTTGTCATTTCCTTTCTCGTATTCGGTAATCTGAAATCATGGGCTCTTCTCGTATTGTAGCTATGTACATCGTTGCCGTACTGCAAACCGTCCATTAAGTAAGCCGGTAACATTCCGTTCTTCATTTTGTATAAAAAAATCAAACTGTTAGACGCAATTCTCTGTTTCACTGACAACCATTGAAGTATGTCGAGCATCAATGAACTTGGTGTGTATCGATTACATCGTATCACTACTCGCATGATCTTATTTTGTATTCTTTGTAGGCGCTTTGTTTGTGTATCAGATGCATGCAGTAAAATTGTAGCGCAATAGTCGAAATGTGGCATAATAACAGATTTAACGTAGATTATTTTCGACCAGAAAGTCATATATCTACTTACTCTACAAAGTACACCATATTTCACGGCAATCTTTTTGATTGTGTTGTCTATGTGAACTATAAAATTCAATTTTTCATCGACTTGTACACCTAGGTATTTGACTTGACGAACCCTTTTGATCTCACAACAATCGATTAATAACTTAGGGCTTACTCCTATTTTGCGATTTCAATCAAGATTTAGACATAATTTTCTGTGTTTCAAAAAATCTGAAATATTTTTCAAATCAGCTTTTGCTTTCTGTACAACGAGTTCTAGGTCATTTCCACTCCAATAGGAGACGGAATCATCTGCGAATAGCTTGAGACGGCCGTGATTTAAGCACATTTTCATGTCATTGATGTACAATATAAATAACAAGGGACCCAACACACTTCCTTGGGGAACTCCTAGGTTATTTTCTCTGTATCGCGAGTAAGATAAACCATATTTTGTTCGTTGCATTCTATTCTCCAAATAATTTTTGAACCAGCTTAGAACCGTATCATTGATGCCAATTTTTACCCACACTTCTAACAGCAGTAGCCGATCAATAGTTTCGAATTCGAATTAATCTTCCAATTTCGAAGTATTAAGTTAATTGCAGATTCAGTTGAATGCTGCTTTCTGAATCCAGACTGTTCAGCAATCAATATGTCTTCACGCTCAATAAAGCGTAAGATTTGCTGTTTAACTGCTAATTCTAGAACCTTTTCTTGAATTTCCAACATGTTTATAGGACGATAAAACGTCGCCTCATTACATTTCATTTACATAACATTTCTCAACGGGTTGGCTAATACCAGCAACGAATCCTTAAAAATTTTTAGGGAGACATTTTCGATACCAGCTGTGGGTTTCAAATCGTTTACTATTTCGTCAAAATCTTGACTACTTATTGTTTCGAATGTGTGAAATTATCCACTGTTGTACATACTCTGATCCACGTAGCCATTAGAGCTTGTCGGGATGCTGTTATGAATTTCCATGACGCTATCAATAAAGAAGTCATTGAACTTCTCAGCTATTTCTTTTTCGTCTTTGACTTCAACTCCGTTGAATGAGACCGAATCTGTCCTGGTACTATTTGACTTCATCAACCTTTTTATTGTTTTCCACAATTGTTTCCCATTAGATTTGTTTCTCTCCAGCTCATCTTGGATGGATTGGTTTTTAGCTTCTTTTATTTTTCGCGAATATTCGTTTCTCACAACTTTGTACTTATGCCAACTTCTTGAACATTTTGTTCTTAAAAATTGTTTGTAAAGTTTGTCTCTACGTCTTTTGATTTCAATTAGGCTTCTGGAGTACCATTTAGTACCACGTTCGATACCATTAAGTACCATTTTTTTACGAACAAGTGCATTAACACTATCTTTCAATAAAACATCGATACGTCTTACCAACTCATTAAAGTCAGCGCATTCCAATGTTGGCAAACCTGCCTCAAGAAGCTGTCGAAACACAATGTTGTTATACTGACTCCAATCATTCACAATCTGCTGGATCTTAGGTAGACCATCATTAGTACTAAATCCAACTTCAGTATTTATTGTCTCATGATCTGACACCCGAAAATCAGTAACGATATTCGCCTTAGCTCTCTCCACATTTGTGAACACCAAATCTATCCTAGAACTGCTGGATACCGTGATACGAGTGTCTTCCATAACAATTTGTCGAAAACCATATGCCTCCATGACACGTTTTAGATCCCTGCGCTCTGCTTCATTGTTGAAATTAATGTTATAATCACCACAGAAGATGTTATCAATTTCGTCTACAACAGTTTGACTCAGCCAACTATTTTCCAGAATATCTAAAAACCGAGCATTGCTTGCACTCGGTGAATGATAAATTCCTCCAACGACGGTTTGCCTTTTTCCATCATTGAGTTTGGCTGCCAGAATCCAGTTCATTTCAATACCTGCATTTAATAAAATGTCGATTTTAAAAATCTTTCGTACGTACATTGATACTCCTCCAGCAGGGTTGGTCGGCTCTTCTCAAACAACAAAGAGCCGGGAGCAACCAACACTGTTTTCAGTTCGGCTTCCGAGTGTAATCCTCTTTCGCTGATCGTGCTCCACTCGTTACCCGAGTTTACACGAGCTGTAAGTGACTCGGACGGCAAGTGTGAGAGCATTTGCATCCGAGTGGGAGAAAGAGAATTCTTAACAAAGAGCGCCCTGTGTTTCAGTCATACACCTCAGAGCAAAGAAGGAAAAAATTATTTATACTCCCACCACACAACGTAGAAAAAATATAAACAATTTCTATCCGCTACCATGCCTACTGCTGTTAGCTGTTTTGAATTTTATTTTTTTCCAAAAGGTAGCGTTCGAAGAAGAGGTGACAGGTGGTTTCATCAAAAAATTAGGACACCGCGAAGAACAAAAACCACGATTTTTCAGGACCCCAGTAGATTGGTGGAAATGAAATGCAGCTCTTCTTAGATTGCATAAATTAAGGCGAAATAGCGGTGCAGTATACGCCTTAATTTATACAGCAGAAGAGATATGAAGTATTATGAATGATATGAAGATTATG
Organism: Uranotaenia lowii; assembly: GCF_029784155.1. Taxonomy (NCBI): domain Eukaryota; kingdom Metazoa; phylum Arthropoda; class Insecta; order Diptera; family Culicidae; genus Uranotaenia; species Uranotaenia lowii. The sequence continues at coordinate 68,402,758 of NC_073693.1, read as the reverse complement.
ACTTTTAGTTTATACCGAAAAACACCGTTCAAATATCATCTGAGCCGAAGATTACCATTGGTTTAAGAGGTTAAATTGTTTTAATTGCAAAATCAATTGCAATTAAGATCAGGACGGCTTCTAGAAAATCAGGACACCGCTGGGAGTTTTGATTCGGAAAGTAGCATCTTTTCTTGTCAACGTACCAAGAATAAACTGAGTTAGCTCTCGAATTCTCCTCAGCACATTGCGCAACAGATTTTTCCGGAGAAGGGAATTCTCTTCATCAGCGGATATGAATGCTCTCGCTCACTCTTATGTGTTGACAATCTCACTCTTCATTTCAGTGCGATTTATCTCTCCCCGCACCGATTGGGGGAGCAGACGAAAAAAATTGCACTCTCTTTCACTGGACAAGCCGATCTGAGGAGTTTTGCCACCCATGTCCTCCAGTATGTCTTGAATGCGAAAAGCAGTGAATCATGGTGTAACCAATTATGTCCAAAGTATTTGAATTCAAATCCTACGTTAAGCGGGTTTTAACTAGCACTAAAATTTTAGGCTTTAATTTTTGAGCCACTACGCAAATTTCCTCGAAGCTACTTAACAAACCGCAAACATTTAAATATAAAATATCTGATTTTGATTGCTATTTACCGTAATCGATGAACATTTTCGCCTTAGAGGCTTTTCTTTTATATATTTCGCAATCATAACTCCATGCAGAGTGGCAAATATCAACTTGCTTCTGCAAGTCTAACTTCACTGTGCTATCAAAATTAACACAGTTTATACACTTTTCAAATTGTGCACTGCATTCTTTTGTATCGTGACCTTCGCCGCACTTAGCACAACGGATTGACTCTTTGCAAAATTCAGCTTTATGACCAGAATTCCAACACTTATAACAACGCAAAACATTAATGTCTTCAAAAATTTTGCAACGTTCCCAACCAATATTTACTTTACCGACTTTTATCAAACCACTAAAAGTTTCCGGATCAACTTCCACAGTAGCAATCATCGGATAATGCTTCCATTTTTTATTTTTTTCAATATGAACTACCTTTATTACAGAGTCGTTTAAGTTGTTCTGTTTTTTAAATAATTCGACAAACTTTCCATCATCAAATTTATCTTCTTCTGCAAATCCCACAATTTTAATCTGAGGTTTTGCTGGTTGTTTTATTTCTATAGAATATCTTTTTCCCAAAACTTTCAAAGCGTGTGCCATGAAGTTCTGTGCCTTTTCCTTTGTAGCACATCTCACCAACACTTCCGCTGTTGATTCAATGTAACGAACTGAGGTTACTCCCAAAGAAACGGATCTAACGAAGATCTCAGATCTTTACGCGTTACATCCACACATGGCCGTAGGAACGGGGGGGGTTTTGGGGGTTAAACCCCCCCATGAGGGTCCAAAAAAGCAAGCGAGCTATTCTACTCTACACTCAAAATTTTAAATTCATTATCAAATTATGATAATAGAGCAAAGATATTCAAGAGTAACTATCTGAACTGAAAACTAATACCAAAACGTCAGAAACCCATTTCAAGTTCAAAATTCTGCTACAGTTTTTTAAAATTTTCTCACTTGTTCATAGAGGTTGTTAGATTTTTTTCAGCACGTATCCGGGCCGGACAAATCCGGACTTTTTTTTACATAAAAACCTGGCAAAATCCGAGTATTTGATTTCATATATGTCGACCGATTTGGTAAAACCGGTCGATTTTGGTTAAAACCTAGGAATTGCTCATCAAAAATCTATTAAAAAAAACTTTAAAAAACCTTTCATGAACATTTTTTGTAACTTGCTGTAAAAAATTTGGACGTATAAATAAAAAACAAATTACAACACAATTTGTTTATTTTTAAGTTTGATGTAAGAATGAGAATGAGAACAAACTCAGGCAAAATTCGGGCTTTTCCAATGAAATCTGGGCAACCGGGTCGGACCGAACTTTTACAAAAAAATTTGTTAGATATCCGGGCCAATCCGTTTAAAACCAGGCAAGTTGGCAACCTTATCATAGAAATTCAGTTCTGAATTATAAATTTAAAATTAAACCTATTTTGGAGGTTCTGGTTCCATATTCCTTTAACCAAAATTGTATTTCTACATATTTTCGTATTTCTGATTTTGTATCAAGTGTAAACCTACGAAATAGTTTTATTCTGAGTCTCAAGGCCAATGGAGACTGGGTGCTACATGCACTTCCCTATGTCGAATATGCTAGCTAGTCGAGTCTGTAGTCCGTATGCTAAGTCATCGTATGGGCTACCATCACTCTCTCAATTTGCTCGGGCAGTCAGTCGTTGTCATAGTGTCCAGTGGTAGAGAGGTGATTGGAAAAGGCCGGGGCTCGGCTAGTTTTTCTAGTGGTTCGAGCTCCACACAAGTTAAGGATTCTTGATTTTCAGTTCGAATAATCATAAAAAATTAAGAATGCAAAGCTGCTTTGAAATCCTTGTTCGAATTCCGTTTTGAATTTCATATCAAATTTGAATCATGTTTTTCGAAAATTAAATGCATTTTCAATATTTTAATAATTTGTTTTATATTCAAATTCGAAGTTCTTAAACTTTATTCTAGTTCACACTAAATTTAAACATTTAAAGCCTGTAAGTGGCGATCCAAAATTGAAAACCAGATTTTGATTCATCATTCGAAATTCACATTTTAAATCAGATTCACAGAACACATTAAAAATAAATAATTGAAATAATGAATTAAGATTTAACCAGCACTACAGAATTTAAATAATAGAATCATGAATGAGAGCTCTAGGATTTGGCTCATGAAATTCAGATTTGGAATTAAGATTCGGAAATTGTTTTTTTTTTACATATTTCGGAAATCGTAAAGATATTCGTAAACAGATTCAAAATTCAATTTTTGAATTAAGGTTAAGAATTCAAAAAAAGATTTAGCTTGTGAATGAGTTTTTCAATCAACATAAAATTGTTGAGGAATTCAAGAGAACATAAACTAAAAAATTTGCTTCTCAGTTCAATTTCCAGATTTCAAAGTTTTTAATCAGAATAAGTTTGTACACACAACTCAGCTGAAAATCACAAATTTGAGTTAATTTTCTAAGTTTTGATTCATGCAAAATATCCCAAATTATATTTAAAAAAATTATCCACAGGATTTTTAGTATGGAATTGATTTTTTATGATGAATATTGCCTTTTAAAAAAAAACATGTACCTGATCTTCACCTAAAAATCTGCACAATTTTTTTATTTTTTCGGTGTATTGTTTAACATTTTTAATATTGCAGCTATTTTAAGTCAAATTTCAAACTAAAATCAAAAATTTAGTTCAAGTTTGTATCAAGCAAATTGGATTCGAAAAATTTTTATCTCTTACTATTTTTTTTTGTAAAATTTTGTTTATTTTCATCAAAGGTTAGAATCTTGGAATTTGCAAAAGAGTTTACAAGATTGGGCTTGTTTGATTTGAGTATAGAATAAGTTTTTAAAAGAAATTGAAGGCTACCCCAAAAAGAACTTATTTTATGCTCAAATGAAATAACTTTGATCTAACAGACTTTTAAACAAATTCAAAACTTTTAACTATCGATGACAGCAAATTTCATATTTTGTTCCCAGAGGTTTCATTAATAAAATTTAACTCACCCTTTAGGCTAAGAACCACTTTTCTAAAGTGTCCTTTTTAAGGTTTTATTAATGACACTTTACCATCCTTGTGGCATTCGTGTCTTCTGCTAAGTTACAATTTCATACGAAAAGTATTAATGAGTACTTTAAAATGAATAATCATATAGTTACAAACAAAATTTGTTTAAATTTTTTTTTATTTCGTGTGTTTTTAGATAAAAAAATCATAGGTAAAAATTAGTCACCAAAACCCCCCCCCCCCCCATGAGTCGGTTCTTCCTACGGCCCTGCATCCACACTCTGTTCTTTAATTGGTTTTCAACGAACTCTTTCCTCCAGTTTAGTTAATGAAGCATTTTGTATTTTGTCATTTTTGGCAACGATATCTCGTTTGGTCGAATTTTTATCATATGCCACTTGTTTACTTAAAACATTTGACACTACTGGTGTTTGTGTCGTTTTAACTACTCTAGCGTAAGTTAATGTTGGCGTTTTTTCGTTATCGCTTAATTTTCGCTTTTTGGAATTTGAACGCAAGGCATATCTGGCAACTTCACCTTTATCATTAGAAGCTGATCCAGAAAATGGTTTCATTTCATCACGCATAATATTCTGAATATGTTTTTTTAAATCTGAAGAACTATTATCATTTGCTTATTCATATTATCGATTTTATCATTAATATGATTTATCATACCAGTCAAATTATTAATATCACAGCCCACCTTTGAATTGTCCAAATATTCATCACACACAAAAACAAAATTTTTTATTTTTCGAATTAAATCATAGTTTTGGCCCACAGCGTGCGATAAGCAGCTGATGTGAAAAGCCTTCTTGCAACTACCAAAACAGAGAGCTTGTTCATCCGTCGATGTTATTCTCCCACAGCACTGAGAACACAACGCGGAACTCACTCTCGTGCATTCATCCATCCCCACGCATACAATCTCTTGCATACCAATCGAGACGGCCTGGCCGCTCGCTTACACACTTTGCAGCGATCAGATATGATCGTTTACAGACGCATACAGAAAGACAATAACATAAAGATACAGAGCGACGGTGAAAAATGGTCTATCCAAAGCGGTCCACAATAGGCGATTTTGATCACTTTGCAATTGGGCGCAATCAGTGTCACTTTATTCATACCTATTGGAAGAATGCAAAAGAGTGCAAGATTTTGCTCTCATAGCCTTCAAATCGACTATATTTTCCAGTTCTCTCATTGGTCAATATTACTCAATTCCCATCTGATTTTTATCCATGTGGATGCACTGCTGTTTGCAGAGAGAACATGACGATGATTTTCTCACTTGAAGCCCGCGCGGGAGAGCAAAGTCATTTCAAAATTTACAAACTGGGCGTATTTTTTATCACATCCGATTTAATCTGACTTCAGACGACATTTTCTACGATCTTTTCACTATGCAAATGGAATTATGATTCGCAACACGCAACGCAACGATTTAAGACTATCATTTCTGATACGATTCCAAGTTGTTGTGTTTGGCCGTTTTCCATATATTTAAAAACATATTTTTTATTCTTTCGAATGTAAAAGTATGTGAACATTTTTCAAAAATCTAAAAAATCAGCAAATAAAGTTTGGCATTTTTAAATCAAAATCGACCATTTTGTCACTTTTCATTTTATTGCGTTTCAAATCTATCACAACAAATATTCACATTATGATGAAAAAATGCTGGAATTGCAAAACAGCAAATTCTTCTCCAGATTTCTAAACACAAGTAAGAGCGATAGAGAACAAAACGAGGTGAATTAATTCAGATTTTCCTAGATGCAAGTAATGTGAGAACTGATTTTACTTATTTACTTACTAGCTGAATTCAAAAATGCAATAAGTAAGTTTTGTCTATCAGTTTTTTTTTCGGTGTACCTTGAAAAAAGGCAAAAATTATTCTTAGAAATGCATGCACTTTCTTGGTAGAAAAAAAAGTATTACAAAAAATAAGGAAAAAAAATGGAAAATCAAAAACCCACCTCCCTCTTCCCTCAGAAGCAACTTTAGGACCACGCCTGAATTGACGAGATTGATGAGCTGGCCCGGATTCGCAATAAAAACTGTTTGTTCTGAGATTTTTTTAAATGTTTATCCGTGATGGGGCTGGTTCAGGACTATAGATGAAATTATAACAGGAATGTTAGGGGCCATTCACATACCATATGGTGACCAAAGGGGAAGGGGGGTAGGAGGTCTGGGTATGAAAATATACATACTTGTCCATGAAGAGGAGGGTAGGGGTTTAGATAATGTTCACGTGAACATACTTCATAAATATTACCAAAACAGTTAGAATTCTAGGCAAGTCAGAATTCAATCATGCAGAGAAAAATGAACATTTTTTTTTCAATTTTCTGATTTAGTTTTTTTTTCTGAGATTTCGACATTTAACAACTTGATTATATCCCGTTCTTCTGTGAATGAAATAGCTTAAACTTGATTCTTGATTCTTTTTTATCTTTTTATTCAAGAGAAGGCGAAGGTTGAGTGCTAAACACCAACTCGCAGTCGTCTTTAAAAAATGATTGGAGAATTGCGATTTTTTTCATTCGTTAAAGGAACTGCCATTGAAATCAACCATTTTGATTAACAAAAGAAAAAGAATTGTTTTCAAACTATGAAATTGAATTTTAATATGGAGCATGATATATGACCTCGTGGACAACTAGGGAGATGAAGGGGAGGAGAATGAATTGCTGACAAAAATCGCATTTTTGCACGTGGTTTCTGAGCAGCCCTTCACATGCTCTCGCTCAAGAAATTCTTTGCCAATGTCAGCGGAAAACATAAAATGCATTACAATGAAGTCAGATTTCGAAAGAATTTGACAAAATTTTTCAAGACAATCGGCTTATCAAATAAGGTGAGTCTGGCTGTTTCGAGGCGTCAGACACAAAGTCGGATTGATAAGAATTTAGTTCGGAAAGCATTGGTTTCTCTGCCTTTGATTAAAATTTGTATCAGGAGTGTTACCGATACACATACACAGCCTTTATTCTATTAAATTGAATAACCTGGCTTTATCAAAGGTGAAAGAACCTTTTGATACTAAATTATTTCCATCAAAAAGCAGTATATCAAGCAAATCCTACTTTAGTTTAAAAAACCATTTTTTTGTTTTTTTTTAAATCGTGGATTTTTATTCACGTTTTTATCAAGCAAATTCAACAAAAAATGTGAATTTTCTTGACCATGTTGATGGCAATGTAAAATAATAGAAAGAATTTTATTTTTTCTAATTTTTATCTGATTACGGTTTTTAAGCAATAAGATTTTTTGTAATTCAATACTCTCTGGAGCCACGACGATTAATACAAAATCACTAAAAGTTGCAACAAAATGGATTCTTTATCGATTATTTTGTCTGACTCCAGGCATTTTAAAGATTTTTTCTACCTCAATATTGAAGTTCTTATCTTACTTATCAAGTTTAAGGAACGAGGCAGAGTGGAAGGGTTATCGGCTTTGTGAGACAAATAGTTACCCCGAGTTAGCCGACATTGCCTACCAATCGCTTGTATTGAAAAATTGTGTAGCTGATCATTCTGTTAAAAAAACCTCATCAGACTTTGCACTTCGGGAATTATTGTAGTTGATGTACTGCTGATAAAGAGTTTTAGAGGAGTATATAAAAAAACTCAAAGCTTGAACGTAAAACTGATCCTTGAAATAATCTGTTGAAATTGGAATTGTTAGCGGTTTGATACTCTCAGTCCATCTTCTCAAAATGCCCCCCCAACATTCTGAAAATAATTTTTTTTGCATGGAACAGCATGGATACCCATATGTACCTAAAATTGAAGGCTACCATGATTGGAAATCTTTTATCCGAATGCTTCCAGAGCAATTTGCGAAGAATGAAAAAGAGGGTCCTGTCGGATTGTGTGTAGTAAAAGTATAAATGCGTTGGAATTTTATTCATCTTTCGAATATAACAGTCTCCAATCTATGGTTTCCAGAATTCTTGCACGTTTAGAGGCCGGGATAATCCAAGCTATTTTATCTCAAAACCAAATATAAAAAAATCAGAGTCAGGATAATTGAAAGCAAATTAATTGTTTTTGCTTGATTTTTTTTTTGATGATGGACTGAGTTTTGGATTTAATCGATTGAACCGTTATTTTTTGGCCACGATAACGTGAAAATTGTTGAATTGTAGAATAACTACAGAAACTTTTTACATAAAACTAAGAGAAGGCAACAATGTTGTAAACAGACAACGAGATTCATGTAATTTTAAAACAGCATACGACCCCGTCATTTCCAAATTAACACAGACACTGACACACAAATGAAAACAAAAAACAAAACAAACTGAGCCAGAACAAATTAGTATGGACGAAAGCCAGTAATTTGTAAGTAAGAAATCAAAAAAATGTAATTGTAGCATTAAATTGAAATTTAAAATATATTTTAGTGTCCACTGAAGAGGAGCGAACGCCAAAGTAGCTCCAAACGTCTGGACAACTGGTAAAAAACAGTTTTTAATTTGTAAAACTCGCCGAAAAACGTATAAAATTCAACAACAATACATCACGGCGATTAACCAACATTCATCATAACGTGAAAATTTACTTCTACTGTCTGTGATTCATATGGAATATTTTTGATAAAATAATGTTGTTGAGTTGTCAATAATTTGGATTTAAGATCTCTATGAATTTTTTTGGTTGTCAGAAAAAAATAGTTTGAGGAGTTTTGAGTGCTGAGAATTGTTTGCTTATAACAATATTTTTATGAAAAATGAAGTTTCTGCTCCATAATGAATTCAATACAAACGACCAGTTCATTTGAGAAAAAAAAAACACAACGAGCATTTGGAGGATATTTCCATATGATTTTTCTACACTTTTGTTTGTGTTGAAAAAGATAGAATTGATAAAACAGATTTTTTTATCAAACAACTAGCTGACCCGGTGTGCTTTGCTACACATTCCAAAAATTAATGTAATTTGTAAAAATTCATTCAAATTTAGATTTTTGTAAGCTTTTTTTTAAGTCAATTATCATAGTTCAGATCCAACAACTTCGAAATGAGAGCTGCAGTTGGAGTTCCGAATTGCAATTCAAAGATTGTATATCTTATTTACTGAAACTTGATCTCTTAATTTGTTTTTCAAGATCTTAAATTTGTACTCTGTTTTTAAAGCTTCATAATGATTTAAATAATGTAAAAATTAATGGATTTTTCACCTTTTTTTCCAAAGTGGAAAGTTACGAACTTCCATAAAAAATTTGTAACATCTTTTTTTGAGGTATGCCAAATATCCATACGCAGAAAACCCTCTTATAAAATGTGGTCCATTCTTTGAAAAGCTCTTTATCTCAAACTTACATGGGAGCTCCCCCATCTTTTTCAATTTTGTCCCCCACTGCTTGAAGAAGGTAGGCTGATTAACCCGGCTCAATTTTACATAAATTTCTGATTGAAAGAAAAAGATTCGCATTGTACTTTATGGAGAAAAGCTATAGAAATTTGAAAAAAAAAAACGATGAAAAGGTTTTTTAATAACCATTTTCAAACAGCTTTTTTCAGCATCCTCGCCCTTCGAAGCAGTTTGAATATCTATTTTTTATGCGCCAAAATTATGTTAAAAAATGTTTCGCCATATGCCAAACTCGTGAACATGAGACATATCAGCTTGAAGTTTTCCCAAAGAGCACTTGCCATGGTATGAAAATTATCGATTTTATACAGTGCCAATTTCTGATTTTCTTATAAATTTTTTAAAGCAAAAAATATAAATATTAAAAAAAATCAGTTGCATCACTGAATAAATTCTCAGCGTTTTTTTATTTCTCTTTGAAAGTCAAATATTCAAAAAGTAATGGCAAAAACAATTTCTAAGTTAACATTTGTCCTGTATATTGGGGCAAGTGCAAATGCAAAGTTAAAAGTAATTGCTTTAAAATTGATTTAATACGTACTTCTGTTTGTTTGTTTTATCAAGTTTCATTGATATATGGATATATCTACAGTATTCCTGCAGTATAAATTTATGTTTGTTACTCCACTTTTAACGAATGCTCTTCAAAGCAAATGACCTTCATTACAAAGACAGTTAAAAATTTTTAATACCCATTTGCGTTTCAACATTCAGAATACCCCTTCTGGTCGATCCAACATATTGAATCATTTTGAAGATGAAATATTATTTTTAACACTTTAAGAGTATACTAAAAATTTCTTATAAAAATTTTGCTTCCAGATGAATATCAGTTCTAAAGTCTCACTTTTCAAAAAAGAAGCGATTCAAAAGTCTCTTTTATGCAGCCATGTAACAAAAAACACTTTTCCTGTTAAGTACGTACTTGAATTGGTATGTAAGCAAAAAGTACGATTTTTTTTCAGAATTATTTAGAAGCAGAAGCTCCCGTTTTCATTTCTTTATTCGTTTCAGTTGTGTATTTGGGCCGAAGTAAAAATTTCTAGAAGAAAACATAATTTTTTATTTTTTTGTAACAGAGAAAAGTTGAACATGCTCTAGTCTTCCTTGAATGAAAATTATTTCGGAAAATGAATTCCCTCACTTTTTATCAATAAAAATAAGTTTATTTCACTGATACCTTTCACTTATGCACACGTCAGTCCTATCTTATCCAATTTTAAGAAAAGGCTCTTGTTCAGTTCATGTGTCGGATCGGATTTTTTTTATCTTCTTCAAATTGAAATGGCGCTTGATAAAACTTGTTCATGTTCAACAAAATGTTTCCGATCTATCTCTGTAGAAAACATCTTATTCATATTTCCGTTATCAATATGATTCTAAAATAACCTTGTAGGCAAAATGGGTTAAAAAATTGTATGTAAATTCTTTACTTTCTGTATTTTTTTTTTTCAATTTTCCGCAAAGTGTCATACCATTATTTCATTAGCATCAGAACTAAATTTATATTTTTTATACAACAATTGCTACCTACATTAACACGTACTATTTTTGCAAATTTTTCAATTGCTTTTGATTCGATTGATAAAATACCAATCCGTGTCACATCTAGGCGTCATTTATTTCCACGTGTTGTGTACAATTAAGCAAGAAAAAACATATCTAGGTTGCATATCGCCCCCACGTGCATAAGAAATATAGGTACTTGGTTGAGAAACAGGCGCCTAATTGTTAAATTTTTTCAGCGATCAACGAACAGTATGTTTTGGTTACTATCCACTTGCGACGACGTTTGCTTGACCACAGAGACGAAAAACAAACCGCTCAAAGAATAGAAAATCTCTAAAAATGGATTCAATGACTTTTCAATTTCAGATTTTTGCAAAAACAATGTATATGTATTATTCGATCGGCAAAATGTAAATCTGGGTCACATCTAGGCGTCATTCATAACCATGTGCTGTACAAATGAGCTAGTAATCAAGTAGAAAAAAAACACATCAAGGCTTCATATCGCCACCCCTTGCATTGAAAATATGCTTGGTTGAGAAATACGCGCCAAAATATTTCCACTGATCAGTATGCTATGTCATGATTACTATCCTCTCACGACGTTGGATCGCGACGCCTCGACCTTGGAGACGAAAAACAAACCGCCCAAAGGAAAAAAAATCTCGAGAAAATGGATGTCATGACTTTAATTTGTTTCGAAAAACTACAAATTTTGTATGGAAGCCCTCCCTCCCTTAAGTCGGAGCGGTTTGTAACTATTATAGAAACTATCCCCGGCCCCAAAAACCCTCAGATGCCAAGTTTCACGATGATCGGTTCAGTAGTTTCCGAGTCTATAGGGAACAGACAGACAGACAAACATTCATTTTTATATATATAGATAAGCCCAATGTGAGCATGTGATGACAAACAGCTCGTAAATTGTCACACAACTTTTACCGAAGCTCCAATAAGCTTACGAAAAGGATACGATTACGAACCTAATTATCGTCGAACAATTGCGTTTGTCATCGGAAGCTGAAGTCGTAGAAACAGGAGGCTGCGAAGAATGAAATTGTCGATCTCAATAAAAGCTGCTCCGAGTTCTTAAGACACAATAACAAATGGAGATAGTCATTATACCTGTATAAGATTTTTATTCCCCTGGAAATGATAAATTGTGCCCGGAGCGAGTGTCTCGAACGCGTGCCTCATGAATAAACCATAAAAACAGATAAATCCTCAGCGCGCTCATTCAACAACTCTCCCCATATAATGGCGAAATGGTAATTTGTTTTGCTTCAGCACAATACAATGCATCATTCGATACGAACACACATACGGGTGCACACACACACACATTCATACAAACGTAGCCCATTCGTACGCACCCACCCATCTATTGCAATGCTGAAACTTATTATGACAGTTTCAATCGTTATCCGACGCCCATGAAGTGACATTACTTCGCCCTTGACAGGGAACATGTTGGTTGAGACTGGGAAGCTGGTTGCCAAATTTCCTGATATTAAAAAAATCCTTAAAAAAGCGAAAACCTTTATATTGAATTACACTTTCTTTTTCGATCGTGGAACTAATCTTAGAAAGAAAGAACAAATTTTCTTTCTAATGATGTGTCGAATGGCATCGCTGCCATCTTTCCTGCCAAGGGGCAAAGGTCTGATGAGGCCCGTGCAGCAGCCCAGCGCAGCTCCGGTATAAGTTATACTTTAATGAGCTGGATTTATGTTCCGAAGACAGACAACTTGCTGCGGTGAACATACTCGATGTATACTACAACTTGTTTGTGTGGCTCCCGTTCTTCCGCTGATGATAAGGATGAAGTTACCGACGACCGGTAGAGCCAAAAAAAAATTGTGAGTCTCATTGAATATGTTGGTGCCTACATCCATGAAGTGCTTGAGACTACTGTTGGACGAATGCATGAAGAAGAGTCAATAGTATCTTTGAACAAAATTAAAATTTATTTTTTTTTATATAGAGAGGAGATTTTTATACTTTTTGGTTGGGTCAGTTCTCATGCTTGATATTTGTAATACGGTTATTTGTAAAGCTTTAATTTAATTTAATTTTTTATATGAACATTCAGTAATATAATTTCATTGGAAATGTTTATAATTTGGAAGATATCAGGGTAGTCCTCTCAATACAACGTAAATTTATAGAGTGAACCTTCAGAGCACTCTTCATGTTGGTCCTCCCGATCCAACGTAATTTTATTGAGTGGCCCTCCAGAACACTCTTCATATTGGTTCTCCCAATCCAATGTTAATTAATAAAGAGAACCTCCAGAGCACTCCTCTGTAGGATACAGATGAGACAGAACAGTAAAAAATTCAGTGGTTCTGAACATGCAGAATCAAGTGACGGACAAGTAAAATGAGATAATCGGAAAAACGGACTACTTCGATTGTAACTATTCTCCGTAAAACGCGCAGGCAAATTGCCTATAAAAAGAACGGTTCCTGAACGTAGAGGTCATTTTTGATTCGGATTTTGTAGTGCAAGCATCACTAGCCAATAGAAGACGGCAACAGAAGGCGAGAAATCTCCTGAGTTTACGACATCCTCCTGGTCCTCCTAACCCAAAGTAAAGCTTTAAAGTGCACCTTCAGAATACTTTTCATGATGGCCATTTCTATTAAATGGAAATTTATAAAGTGAACCTTCAGATCACCCTTCATGTTGGTCCCTCTGATTTAATGTAATTTTATAGAGTGAACCTTCAGAAGACTCTTTATGTTGGTCCTCCTGATCCAACGTAGATTTAAAAAAAAAAATCTCCAGAGCACTCTTCATGTTGGTCTTCCAAATCAAATGTAAAGTTTTAAATTGCACTTTCAGAACACTCTTCATGTTGGTCCTCTCGATCCAACGTAATTTTATTGAGTGATCCTCCAGAACACTTTTCATATTGGTCCTCCCAATCCAACGTAAATTTATAAAGAGAACCTCCAGAGCATTCCTCTTGATGGTCCTCCTAATCCAAAGTAATGTTTTAAAGTGCACCTTCAGAAGAGTGAACCTTCCGAAGACTCCTAATGTTGGTCCTCCCAATCCAACCTAAATTTCTAAAGTGAACATTCAAAGCACTCTTTATGTTGGTCCTCCCGATCAAACGTTATTCTATAGAGTGTACCTCAAAAACAGTCTTCAAGTTATTTCTCTCGATCCATTCGCTGGAAACTAAACTTTTTGATTGGAACATTCTTCGCATGAAAACATCATTTGGGGTCTTATCACGGCTGAAAACTAAACTTTTTATTATTGGAATTCTCGCCGCAATCAATCTTCAATCGGAATACCCATCTCGCCTGGAAACTGAAGCCATTGGCTGTAGCTCTCATCACAACCAAACTTAAGTCAAATTGGATTTGATTGGAACTTCGATCACAATCATACTTCAGCCGGAACTTTCATCGTGATCAGGACGAGTGAAATTTAAAAAAATATATCATCACAGACAAACAGACTGGACAGAAGAAAACTCGTATGATTTTTTGCAAAGTGATGACATTGCCATCTGGTGTCGACATTGCCTACTAATGAAAAAAAATCTTTTTAAATGATCTGAAATGGCGAAGCGATTGTGATGCCATGAATTTGTAATGAATGAATCAACTCGGAGATGAGGAAGTTTACAAAATTCCCTTCATAAGATCAAATGCGAAGTTAGTTTTGGCAACAGTTCGGTGGAAGACGATGTAGTCTCCTGTCCCAATTAAAGTTCTCAGTTTCATATTCTACAAAAGGAAACCACAGACAAACAGGCGGGACACTCTATTAGAGAGCTAGGAAATGTCACCACCAGCCATTTTATCTTTGTGAAAAATGTATTATTTTCCATCATGGTAGAAGTTGGAATTTGCTTTTTGTTCTCTGACAACCAGATTTTTTTTTTCTAAATAAGATCCTTGTAAAAAATTTTCAATGTAGAGTAATTCATTTTGCTGTTGCTCGATTCCATTTGATTCCTCGGAAAACGCAAGTAAATTAACAGTGCTTTCTTCCATTTCTTCCAGAGCAGTTGGATAATTTTTTGGAAATACTCAAGTTAAAAAATTATATAAAAATTTTATAATCCCGTGCTTGGCGTTTTAAACTTCGAACCAATCTTTTCCACCTGTCGGATTCTGTAGCGATCCAAACATAAGCACTGGTATATGTTGGGACTGAACAAAACCTATGGATACCCATCGACATCCAATCCATGTTCTAGTGTAAAATCTAACAATTCAGTTATAGAGAGCCCTCATTGTGGACTCAGATGGAACCCCTCGCAAAACTAGGAATCACAACAATGTGCAAAAGTTCCCGAGAATTGAATGTAAACATTTTTTCCTATAACTAACAATAAAATATGACAAAATATGAAAAAAGTTGTGGGTCCTGAACTTACTTTATATCAACATTCTCTGTGACTTTCTGAATTAATGTTTTACACATAGTTTTCCAAAAACAGTTTTGAATTGAAACGAAAAGCCCGCAATTGATAATTTGTTTAATGAACAAATTGATTTTCGGCGATTTCAGTCACGAAAAAAAAATTTAAAACGGTTTTTACTTCTTCATCTGACGTTTCGGTATTTAATATGACTTTTTCAAGGAGTCTATTTATATGACATAATTAATGATGTGTTAAAAATGGTGTAACAATATGTCGCGTACTTACTGAAATTTCTCGTTATAATTGTAAAAAAAGTTTTTTGAATCTGCTAAAATGTCTAATCGGGAAATGTAAGTCCAGTTGTCTGTGGTGTATAACAAAAATATTCAAAATTAAGCTTTCAACTTGCATGTATTCTTCCTTGGAATCTGTTCACCATTGATCTGGTTGAGATGGATATAACACTTTGAAAGTTTTGAAAAACGAAAACGGATATAAACAAGATTTGTACTATTTTGGATGTTGTTTTCCACCTAGTCACTAGTGATGTTTGTTATATTTAGGGTGTTTGATGTATCATTATGTGTATTGGTGTGTTATTGATGGAGATGAAAATGCCGGAATAGATGACACTGAGCCCTTCAGTATAAGTCTTCTTATTGAACGTGTTGCCGATAATTTGTTTTTTTTACAGTTTTGTGGTATCACAATCTCATAGGCATCCTGGATCATTTTCAAGAATTCTCTAAAGTTTGTAGGCAATGTAGCCATCAGATGGCAATGCGATCTCTTCCTAAAATCATCCTAATTTTCTTCTAAGTAAGCTGTCTTTCACTGAAGTCTGAAACTTTCATTCACTGTAGCAGCTAAAAAAAAACTCAACAGTAAAAGCCGGAGCTACTGAATATGGCAAGATTAAAACCTTTGTCTCTAAATTCGTTGCAAGTGAGTTATTCTAGTTACCTCATTTTTTAACAGAGATAGTTGGCAATTAAAATTAAAGTAGGTTCAAACACACGGGTTAAAATTCTTCGGCCAACCACTTGTTTCACAAAACATACAAAAGTATCAACGGTCTGAACCTCAAAAATCCATAAGAATTTTTTTTCAGCTTTTTCAAACTACTTACTTTGAAATGCTTACTGGCTCCTTTTCGATTCTGGTAAATCAACTGACCAAATGCCGGCAATCCTATTTTACAAAACAACATCTGTTGATTTATGTGACTAGTCTAAGGTTGCCAGATTTTTCCGGCATGTACCCGGGCCGGAAAATCCGGGCTATTTTATCTAAAAATCAAGCAAAATCCAGGCGTTTGATTTCGAAAGGTCGACCAAAAATCCGGGAAATATCCGGGCTAATTTGATCAAAATCCAGGAATTTCTTAATCCAAATCAAGATAAAAACATGAAAAAAATAGTTTTTTATGACCAGTTTTTAAATTGCTTTTAAAAATTTCTCAAGCTGATTTTAATAAAACTTGCTCAAAAAATTTCGTTTTAGACATATGAATAAAAATTTATACAACACAATTTGTTTATTGTTTTGTTTGCTTTGGTAAATAAAGTGAATAGATCCGGGCAAAATCTGGGCTTTTTCAATGAAATCCGAGCAACCTTGCCGGGCCGTCAAATTTTTTATTAAATATCCGGCCAACCCGGATAATACCGGACAATCTGGCAACCTTAGACTAGTCGTTACCCCTGAAAACCCTTAGAAGCAAGGAATCGAAAAATGGTAAAAAAAGTCTTTTCAGGACATACAGTTTTAAAATAATGTTCTTTCATATTTCATGGAAATTTCTCGAAAAAATTTTTTTTTTCTATTTTTGCGCTATATTCCTTTTGGATTTGCACAGTAATGTGATTTTAATAATTAATGAAAGCACTAAGGCATCCGTTCCTAAAATTCATTGGTTGAGGCCACCAATCAGATTTTCCTAAACACTTCGTTTCAACTGAAAAAAGCTGCTTCCATAAAATTTTCACGAGAAGGAGATTTCAAAACAAGAGCTTGTGTTTGTTTTTCAATACAGTGAGCGAAACAAAAGTAGTATCACCATTTGTTTTGCTTGTTAAAATATAGATGATTGTAAACCACCAAAATTTTCTTCAACAGTTTGTTTTGAATTGTTCAATTGTTGAATGTTAAACGAATAAATCAAGCATAAGTTCACATTTTCATATGTGATGAAAGAAATTAGAGAAACATGAACTATCAAAGAACGAAAGAACGTAAGCCGTAAATATCATGAAAATTTCGAAAAAGATACAACGGCTCACCGACAGGACTTGAACCTGCAATCTCCGCTTCGGTACAACGGCGCGTTAGCCAATTCCACCACGGTGAACGTGATGGAACCGGCGAACACGAGCAATCGAGCTCTGCCGATCAACTGCTGGACCATCTATCGAAACACCATGTATATCCCGCATGTGATCTTTCCCTCTATTGATCTCTCTTGTTTCTCTAACCCCACCCATCGACTCGGGGTTTTAGCCGAGCGAGCACATGGTCGATTGCTTCGGGTTTGCCGCAACTTACGGTCAGATGAAGAAGCAATCAGTGCCGCTCAAGGTTCCGAGCAGACCAGTTACACAGGGAGGTGTTGCTCTGTTGAAATCAATACTGATGTTATGAAATCGCTTGGTACATCTTTGTACCTGAAAATGATCACATTTTCATATGTGATGAAAGAAATTAGAGAAACATGAACTATCAAAGAACGAAAGAACATAAGCCGTAAATATCATGAAAATTTCGAAAAAGATACAACGGCTCACCGACAGGACTTGAACCTGCAATCTCCGCTTCGGTACAACGGCGCGTTAGCCAATTCCACCACGGTGAACGTGATGGAACCGGCGAACACGAGCAATCGAGCTCTGCCGATCAACTGCTGGACCATCTATCGAAACACCATGTATATCCCGCATGTGATCTTTCCCTCTATTGATCTCTCTTGTTTCTCTAACCCCACCCATCGACTCGGGATTTTAGCCGAGCGAGCACATGGTCGATTGCTTCGGGTTTGCCGCAACTTACGGTCAGATGAAGATGGTCCAGCAGTTGATCGGCAGAGCTCGATTGCTCGTGTTCGCCGGTTCCATCACGTTCACCGTGGTGGAATTGGCTAACGCGCCGTTGTACCGAAGCGGAGATTGCAGGTTCAAGTCCTGTCGGTGAGCCGTTGTATCTTTTTCGAAATTTTCATGATATTTACGGCTTATGTTCTTTCGTTCTTTGATAGTTCATGTTTCTCTAATTTCTTTCATCACATATGAAAATGTGATCATTTTCAGGTACAAAGATGTACCAAGCGATTTCATAACATCAGTATTGAAGCATAAGTTTTTTTTTGAGTAGCAATTGGCGTTGAGGACCAAAAATATGAAAAAGTATGCGAAATAAGAATAGTACCACTTGCGTTTTTCAACAAAAACAAGTTTATTTCTAAAAATTACAGTGTAAAAGTGATAATATGCTTCTACGAATTATTCGAATAGATAACTACATTTTAAGGAGTTTACTTAAATTCCAAAGGTTTTCAAAGGTTTTAAAAGGGGGTTTTAATAGATGCTCCTCTAGCGCCAAGGAATTTGATATTTAAGTTATAATACTTCATCAAACTGCATGATTTCTTTATTAATATTCATAAGTATGATGCAAAATGATGAAACATATATTTGAGGCTGAGTTTGAATCCAAAAAATCCAATAAATAGTCAAACACTATTTCTCTAGTTTTAAGTCATAGATGGCCGAACTATCTTGCAATTAAACCGAATTGATGCCCATATTCGAATATCCGGGATCAATTCAGGTGTGCTTGATGATTTTGGTTAAGAAATAAGTACTTGCTACCATGGGAACGCCTTGGAAATTCTTGCGTTTGGAGACCTACATATTGATTGTACATAGTAAGGATTTCGTGGAATCGAGAAAAAAAAATTCTCTGTGTTTCAGATTAAACTTCAATGTTTTAAGTAATGTAACGCTTTTACCTTCCAAAGAAGTAAAATCTCTCCATAGGTAGAAAAAGTCAAACTTTTGCAAGCGAATGATATTCTTGAATATTCTCATTTTTAGTCACTTGACCCGTTGTCTGCAACATAGTTAACTTCATTTTTTTCCGGATCCCGCCGCCGCACTCTCGCCATAGACCATCATTACAGCACAATCCGAACCACGTGATTCGATTCCGGTTATCCGGATTAATTGGAATACATTTATGCTCCGCCGGGTTCATTCCGATTGGTCCGTCCGTTTTGGGCGGGTGCGGGGGTACATGAATGGCAAAAGTTTGCGTGCGCTCTCCGGTTAAGATCATTCATGATCTGGATTTCTTTTCCCTATTCGCCTCGGCCGGCGCCAACAGCACGCATTTTCATCTACCATCAGGAGCTGGTTAATGGGAACAATTCATGACCACGCTTCTCAAGAGTCCGGATTCGTCGGGATTTCAGCTGCTTGGAATTGATTTTGGGACCGTAAAATTGGATTCTTTCTCTGGCGGAACTAGTAAAGCCATTCAAATGAAGGAAGGGGAGCCGAGGAAAGAGGAAACACGCAATATGGAAGCAAAGAGTCATTCGGGTTTCGGGCCCGCTAATTGGATTGACCGAACAACAAATTGATTTCGATAAGACTTGAGGCGAGTGACGGTTTTGAAAGGAGATGAAATTCAAAAAGATTCTGCTATGCGGAAAATGAATCCACTTCCGTTTGTGGGATTCATGATAAAAAAAAAACATTTGTTAATCAAATTAATCCGCTGTCGCATTCTATATTTTCTGTTATCAAATTATGGTCTCCAGCAGACGATCATCAATCTTGCTTCATAAAATCCTCTAGCGACAGTTTTTTCCTCCTAGATAAGCAAAGTAGAGACACAACGTTTGGATAATTATTTTCGGGCTGCTGGATTATGCACGGCGAAAATGCAATACCCAAAATTATGTTTCACGCTTTAATCCCTACTCGCCCGGGATTCGCAAAGTTTTCTTTTGGGAAAACAGGGAGGAAATTTCCTTAAGGAAGTTTCGCAGTGATGTTCAGGTTTGTCGTTTCGAACAAAAAATTAAAATATTCTCTGAACAGCTTGAAATTGTCAATCTTACTTGATATAATATTTTTTGATTGATCATGATTAAATACAAAAATAATCTTAATAATGAATTTTCTTTTCTTAAATCCTTAGAACTCTTTAGAACATCATCCATTAAAATAAAACCAAAAAACTGATAACAAAAATAATTTTTCAATTTCCAGTTGCAGATAACCATTGAAAGTAATATCGATCAGAAAAAGGAAAGATTTGATATTATCCAAACAAACGGAAAATTTGTACTTCTTGATCTGTAATTGTGTATATAGATAGCTGTATATAGATCGCCACAAGTAAGCAGCAACTTTCGTGCCAGCGTTGTTTTAAATGAATTGGAAGATTTTGGCGTACCGAATTCAAATCATTTGTTAGATCTAAGATATCACCTCTAGTTTTGGTGATATGCTGTGTGAAAATTTTAAAATGGTTCCGTTTGGAATAAAATCGACCTTTTATAACTCATAAACTGATAAACGTTAGTACATGAAAATTAAAAACTAATTAGGAAACGATTTATTACACCCCATTTACTCAAAGATTCAGATCTTTTTTTAGATATTCTTATTCAAAAGAAACTATATTTTTAATAGTTTATCTAATATTGTTTTAAATAAACTGTAGAGCAAATGCGGGACAATTCATGGGACCTTTTCATCAACATGCCCTCTAGCCTAAGATTTCAGCACCTATCAAGCATTCTTCTATTGGCGCACTAATGCCTATCTATCCACATTTCTTTCAAATTTCTATTTAAAAAAAAAATAAAATCTCTCTTGTTTTCATTCCGCCGAACATGCCATTGAAATTATTATTATAACTCATTGAGCATCTATGTTGAAGACTGACATACATTGTTAAAAAAGTTTCTTTAAATTTTTCTCAGAAATCAAAATAAGTTAAGGGTTTCGAGAAAGTTGACCATTGTATGTAAATCTTTATTTTAAATATCTTTGTTATTTTTTAATCGATTTGTCAAATATATTTATTGAATTTTCGCCTATTTTCAAAAGTTTTCTCGAAATCAATAGCTGGCAGAAAAAAATTCCGTGTATTTTTTTTTGAGGAGCACTCCTAAATTAGTCATAATAAGCTCATTAACTCTTTGTATCTCGAATTAAGTTGAAGTTGAATTTTGTTGACTTGTGTTGTTATAAAACATTAAGATTGTTTTGTTTATACCCGAAAAGATTTTTTATAGGTTCCCCGGCTCTTTATAAATTGGAAATAAACGCAAAGTTATCAGAAAATTGGAGTTTTAAGTAATCGCCCATGAACTTTCTGTTCAATTCATCTAGTTTTTTCAATAAAAATCTATTGATCTCATAAAATGAAATTTACCAATAGTAATTTTGGGGTAAAAAATACAAATACATTATACAATACCAAATTTTAAACCAAAAATAAAAAATCTATATCTTTGGAACAAAATTTGCTTTTATATATTAATATTTTGAGTGACCTTCATTTCAGTTTAAAAGCATTTTAAAAGCTCATATTATTAAAAGTAACAATTGTGTTTCAATACAAAAATGGACTGTTTATTATTAAAAACAGAATAATCAACAATCCTTTTCAATCGGTTTATAATTTGTTTGAACAAAACTGAAAATGCAAACATTTTCAAACACAAGATAAAAAAAAACTAAAATTGCTCCAAAGAAATTTTATTTATTTAATTTTATTTCACAGAAATTACAGCTTTTCTCAGTTTGTTTGACTTCTCATATCCACTGTTAAATATAAGGCCTGAAATGCTTTAATGAGTTTAAAAAATTCAGTAGTTTTTTGGTTTTGTGACTGTTCGATTTTTTCAATACTCGCCAAATTTACGCTCGGTATTCCATAATATAAAAATGCCGTTTAACTGTAACTTTAGCTGTATAGTGTTTAAAATCATCATTTGGATTTTAAAAGCATTTGTAATAATCGACAAAAGTGTTTTATAGTCACTCTAGTGGAAGTGTTGTTATTTGTGCTTGGTTATCCACTCAAAAAAGTAAACCTTTTTAGTTATGCGAATCATTTGAAGATGTGGGTGAATTTAAGCATTTTTGAAAAGAGTTAAGTGTCACTGAAATTTTTAATTTTTGTATTTGAAAGGTTGGCGTACGCATTCCTGATTTTAAAGCTTTAAGAATGTCTGAATGGGTATTTTTGGATGATCAAAACGAAATTCTGCTAGCTTTGCCGTATAATATGTGAAAATGACTCCTTTTTTCATGTAGATATATGTAGAAAAACAGAAATCTTGTTTCTCTACAATCATATAAAAAAAAGGATTATCTGCCCATGACACAAATTTCGAAAAGTGTGTTACTTAAAAAGTCACACTTAAAAATTTCAAAATATTTTTCAAAAAGGTAAGCTTTCAAGTTAATTAAAGATGTGGAAGTTATTGAAATTTGAAATTTGCAGGAGAAAATTTTTAGATGAAGTTTTCTTTGAATTGTTTTCAAAATCGGCATAAAAGATAACAACTGCTGAATTTCCATAAAAACTACAAAATTCACTTTAATTTATACTTTTCATAGTTTTACTTCATGAAAAATCTCAAAATTTATAAAGAGAATAAAAATTTGAACTGAAATCGTCGCTTTGTGTTTGAAAATTACTGCTTATGATCAAAATTTATTGATACAAATCATTTCGACTACCGGAACCATTATAAATGATTGTTTAAAGACAATAAAAATTCTTTTTATACTTTATTATCTAGTTTCGCCAAATTCACGGTGATTTTTTTTGATCGGGATAAAATCGAAAAACTACTGTTCCACCAATTTTTCATGGTTTAATAAATTATATTTCTTACCAAATGATATTCCGGTTTTTTGGAAAAAAAACAACTGAAATTTTTTTTAATAAATAGGATATCACAAAGGTTTTACTTTTACCCCACTCTACACTATCGAGTTTTTTTTTCTACAAAACTAATAAATGACCTCCATTCAAAATTTGTTGCAAGCAAAACTGTAGAAATTATAGGCCTTTATTTCCTCCTATCTAATACTGCAAGAAAGCAAGAGCAGAAACTTCAAACGCATTTTTCTCGAAAGCACATTTTTAAAGTCCGTGGACATCGTCATTTGAAAACTACTTCTCCGATTCTTTTCAAATTTGGAACATATTTTCTACATATAAAATACCAGACCCCAACGTTTTTTTTTTACTTTGGGGAGATTTTACAGGTGAAAAATGGCGGTTTTTTTGGTGAAAAATCGTAGCTTTTACTTCAAACAGCCACAAAAATTTCATAAATTTTTATAAGTTAAATAAAAACGTTGGGGTCCAGAAAAACATCTATTAAAAATATTTTGCTCGGATTTTTTGGCTTCAGATGATTCTGTGCTGAGATACAGTGTCCACCGCAAATCCTGTTTTATAAAAGGCATCCTCGAAAGTGCTCCGTCACCGGCTCATTTGTCAATATTTTTCTACGAAAAAATCACAAAATGTTCTTTTAACAATGCTTTGTATAATGCAAAAAAATGGAATACATTTGTTTGAACGATAGCTCTAGAAAAAAATCGTGAAAATCGTATTTTTTATACCCGTTAGACCCTACCCCCCCCCCCCCCCCCCCCTTAATAAACTTTATTTTAAAAATTCAGAATTGTGTTCAAGTACAAAAAAGTAAAGATGCAATATATAGCCGCCGCCCGTGGCCTAAAAAATATCTTCAAGTCTTCTAAGCCAACGGTCATTAGATCAATTCCCGCTTCTGTAGGTTTGGTGGTTTTATCATTTCTAAGATGCTAGCCATCATATCCTCAAAGATGTACCTTTGGTGTTAAGTAAAAAAGGAATCTTTTCTATAAAACTTCAAGTTTCGTTGAGATGTTATATGAGTTTGTGTTCGTTTAAAAAAAATTATAGACCAAATAATTAAAAATGTTTTTCTATAATCAATATTTTTAAACAAACTTGAAAAGCCAAATAAACTCAAACACAATATTTGATAATGTAAACTGAAATTGGTTTAGAAAAAATACTGGCTACAATAAATACAATAGGATACTTAATTTTTTTTAAATTTTATTAGAATTTAGTCAATGTTATTTATGTTTTCAATTTGCACTATTTTTTCTAAATCAACTGTAAAGCCTGATGTTTGAAGCTTGAAAAGTAAAAAATTCTTCAGAGGTTGCATTTAAAAGATATCTCAAAATAACTGCTTTCAAATATGGCACAATTTTGGAGTAAAATAAATGACATCACCTTCGGATGCCATGGATCAATTGCGCAAAGAAACGATTGAAACCCCCTTTACAAACCAAATATTTTTACATACACTCATAATCCAGTTTGAAACACATCTTCAAGGCCGTCCACAAGCACTTCCAAATATTCGTTTTATAGGGTAAGAACACCATATATTGAACACCATTTTTGGAACTCAGCGTATTACAATCGAATCGTACTCCTGCAAACAAATAATAACGAAATATTTTTCTGATGAAATTTTGTGTAGTTTAGCTTCAGCTTATTTTACAGCTTCGAAAACATAAATTCGGAAACATGTTTTAAATAGGAATTCGGAAATATGTTTTGAAATTATCATTAAAGGCTTTTCATTCGAAATTGTTTTTGTCACAGTAATTGAACACAAGGATTTTTATATTGACCAGGCAATTTTCTGGTTATTTAACACGTTAACATTGGGAATCATGATTTGAGCAGAGGTAGAAAATGGCACTATGATTTTGTTTCAATTTTCTACTATATCTTATTGTTCAAATAGGTTTGTATTTAACAAGTGTTCAATATGCGGGAACTGTTCAAAAACTAGTGCTTCAACACTTATACCGAACAAAAATTTAACTAACAACAATCAATTTAAAAAGAAATCACAGCCTCGAAAAATAACACCTGCGATACCATCAGGTCAACGCCTACTTCGCATTTTTCAATTGTTTTAAGATTCAAAACAAATCGTGGTTTTTGTATTATCTTTTTCATTGAAAATTGGATTTCGTGCAATGTTTTGTAGTCGCAGTTATGCGTACAAAGGTTGACTGAAAAAAGGTTAGCGTGTAGAACTCCGACAGATTATACACTGATTTGACAGGTCGCACGAATGTACAAGTTCGCACAAATGTCGCAGTCATGAGTGCGCAGTCCAGTTTAGTACGCTGCGATTAAAAGTTTTTAAGAAATAACCAAACAATAAATATTTTTTCAGATGTTTTTTTATAACTCAAAAATCTTAATCGAAGATATCTAGAGATTTAGAGAGATCTTGTTTGTTTTCTGTATGCATTCTCAATGTTGGTTAGTTTCCATATGAATTTATAAATTATGGTCTATTGTTGAGAACGCCGTTGAGTATTATAATCCCAATTAATATCCAGTTATGTTGTTTAAAAAATATCATTCCGAAAAAAAAACTTAATCCTCAAACTCTGATGGTGAACAAAGATTTTCTTAAAACTTGTTATTTCTTACTAACCCTCTACTGCATTTACTTCTAGGACATTTTGTCTGTTATTTTTCGTATAAAATAGCTTTGATCTTGAGATTTAGAAGTAAAGTAGAATGCAATTTTTTTTTCATTTTTATTGTGCTGCCTTCTTTGAACAGGTTAGTCTTTTATATAACACAAATTCATGTTTTGAAATATAACAAACCAATCACCGGTTAAGGTTCAAAGGTGACGTGTTCATTTCTCATCTGACGGCACCGGAATCAAATCTTCAAAAAATTTTTTTTTCGAGTAAGCATAAAATTCATTTAAAGTGTGAAAAATACGTCAAAATACAAAAATAAAAGGGTAACTAGAGAAAATTTATTTTTTTGTTATTTTTTAACAAAGTCTCATGCCTAGGCTTAAAAGCCTTCTATTCAGCTTCGATTATGGAACTTGAGAGTATCGATAAGAACTTAAATTTTAAGCTAAGTAGAACGCTGTACAACCTTAAAGCAGGACTTAGTCAGCTTTTAAGAGACCGTTTCTTAGAAATTTTGGTTACTAAGTCATGATCAAAATCCTATAAATAAAGTGTATGTAACCAAGTGTATGGTTCTCCCCACAATTTGATAACTTTCTATCTTTTTATTCATCTAACAAATTTTAAATTTAGAAAATTTTTCTTCATTTTGACATTAATTTTTACCGCTAAATCATATCAATTTTAAATCCAACTTGTGAATCTGAAATTAAATGTGAATTCCAAATTAAAATTCTAAGTAAAGTACTGATTTGCCATTTCGAAGCTTTATTACGTTTGAATTCTGCATAAACAAAGGTATAAGAAAATCGAATCTGAGTTTGAATCAAAATTTAGAATGGACTCTGATTTAAATAAAATTTGAAAAAATTAAGATCGAAATATTGAAAATGCAAATGAGTTTCGTAAATAATAGATGAAAGTTTGTATAAAACTCAAAACCGAATTTGAACCTTCTTTTTTAACCAGGATTCTAAAACAGCATTTCATTTCTAAATTTAAATGATGATTCCAATTGAAAATCAAGAATCCGAAACTGGATGCCGAATCAGAAAATTACCATAGTAATAACAACATACAATAAAAAGGTATAGAACACACAAATCCAATACTCAAATAGAAAATACAACGAAAAACAATTATCATAACAGGTTAGATACCAGCAAACTTCCCCTCTCATTCGACATACCAAGGAACACATACAGTCAGGCCCGAAATGCAAATTTAGCTAGAAATAATAACAATACCAAAAATTCAATATAAATCAGAAAATTGGTTTCTAAAACCAATATTATACTCATAACCATCACACAAACAATAATTCATCTTAAGATTTCGTTTCTTTCGAAACATCAGAAAACGAATGCGAATTTATATCTATATATATAAAAAGCAATTTCTGTATGTTTGTTTGTTTGTTTGTTTGTTTGTTTGTTTGTTTGTTTGTTTGTCCTCTATAGACTCAGCCGCCTTAAGGGCTAGAGAGCTGAAATTTGGCAAGCATGCTCATTAGGACCAGGAATGATGAAAAATGTTTTTATATTTTCGGATGACCCCTTCTGAAGGGGGTCGTCCATAGAAGACAAATATTGTTTTCGCGATATTGACGTTAATTTTTGTCGGATCGTGTTGAAAATTTGCACATGAGTGTTTTGAAAGACGAGCAATCGATTTCAATTGTTAAATTTTGTGTAAGTGGTCAGCCAAAGGGGTCGTCCATATTAACTGTTCGCTGTTTTTGCGATATTCACGTTATTATACATTGTATTCAGATGAAAATTGGTTCACGATAGTTTTAAGTGACCTGCAATCGATTTGAGGTATCAAATTCAGTGTAAGGGGCCGGCAGAAGGGGTCGTCCATATTAAATTTTCAGTATCTTAGTGATATTGACGTTTTTATGCATCGGATTGGGGTGAAAATTTGCACATAGGAGTTATTAGGGACAAACAACTGATTTCAATTATCCACACTCAAGGATTGAAAAACTCATTCATACGAGCGACGGAACCCGCATCGCTCCGATTTTTGCTCATAAAAATGCTCTGGAACGCGAATGAGGTGTGAGCGAGAATCTCCTGTTCTCACGAATCAATTCCGACCGAAACGAAAACACAAACAAGTCTCCTGATTCCTTATTGCTTTGCTTCCCTTTTCGCACACAAAATCTAGCATCAACCCGAAGATTACGTAACAGAAAGCCGGTTCATGAAAATTGTTACCAACCCGCTCATGAGCCGTGTTGATAATGGTTTTATTTTTTCCCGTGGAAAAATGAAAACACTAACAGCAACAATGCTGACGCCAAGCCGTGTTGGCTTTCAATAGCGTTGGATAAAAAGAATTGAAAATAAGAAGAACAGAGTACGTACGGCCAGCACATCCAATCCATGTTAGTGATGTTATTATTCTTTTCAGGCAAATATGCCGAGGCCGAAAAAATTTTTTTGCTTCTTGCTAGTGCTGTTATTATTGCTTCCTATGGAAGAAAGTGCGTCAGTTTTTGAAGCTAGTAGCTTAAAGGAACATCAAAAACATCAACAGCAACAATGTGAACAAGTGTAGGCCAACGGGAGGCCAGACGGTTTGTCTCTGAGATGGACGAGCCGACAGAATCCTTTTTCTTTTTTTTCCTACTTTTTTTTCTTCTGAACTGACGTACTTGCTTCCTTAAACAGACAGCAAGCTCAGTGTCAAAATTTTCATGAAGCAAATACGAGTCTCTCGTGATCCCGTTGCTCAGACTCGCTCATGAATATTTTGTAATACGAGCAACATAGAAACTGCCGTCGTAGAATCGTTTGTGTTGCTGTTCGTGATTGTATTGAACACACACGAATAGCGAGTCGGCGGCGAAACATTTTCGTGTGCGTTTCGAGGAGTGAGCGATTTTTATAGTCCTTGTCCACACTAAAATCAGGGGTCGGCCAAAGGGGTCGTCCATATCAACTATTCACTGTTGATGCGATATTGTCGTAATTATACATCGGATTCAGACGAAAATTGGTACACGAGAGTTATGAGAGATGAGCAATGGATTTCAGGTATTACATTCAGTGTAAGGGGCCGGCAAAAGGGGTCGTCCATATAAACCTTTAAATATTTTTGCAATATCGTCGTTATTTTACACCGGATTGGGATGAAAATTTGCACACGGTTGTTTTCAGGGACGGGAAATCGATTTCAGATGTCAAATGTTTTGCCAGGGGTCGACGAAACGGTTCGTCCATTTAAATTTAAAACTGTATTTAACAATATTGACGTTATTATACAATGGATTGCTTTGAAAATATGCACACAGGAGTTTTGAGGGAAGAGCAATCGATTTCAGTCATCAAAGATTGTATAAGAGCCCCCGAAAGGGGTTCAGCTTTTTGGCAATAATTGCGTTGTTATGCAATGATCCATTCGAAATTTATACATGCGGTTTTTTCGCACGGTCAAAGGATTCCTGATTTCCAATTTAGACAACAGACAAAGTGATCGTCCAATATTTTCACAATTATTACTTAACAATGAATTCAGAAGTGCATCTGGAAAATGCTTGGCAATTGGCTTTAATACAAACTGTTAATGACATATTCCAAGTTGAAAGCGAAACGGAGTTCGTATGGGATCAGCTAGTTTCATATAAAACCAGAATTTGAAACTTCGAACTTAACAATCAGTGCACAGAATTAGAATACATCAAGTATAACATCAGATTTAGAAAGAGATAAACACCGAATTCTAAAAAAAATCATACCAATCAGAGAATAACCACGATTCAAAATTGTTGAACAAAATGAGAAAAAAAAACGTAAATTTTATCATATTTATTTATATTTCTTTTTATCATTTTAAATTGAAGGGTTTATTGAAATACTTATCTATATTATGTGATAATCGTTTTCTTTATTGAAAGTAGATTACCTAACTAATTGAGATTTCGGCGAGTATAAAAACCACGTCGCGGCACAAAAACTCGACTGTTCCACGCGAGGGTAGAAGGAACTCTCCTTTCTAGATATGATTCACTGTTTCTCTACGTTGAATTGTTCTCTCTCGCTCTAATCGGTATCGCTATCTCCTACACTCGGTCATCCTGCAACGGTTCTGGACTCCAGACCCGATACTGCTTCATGTTGGAGGCCGCCGTCGTCGTCTTCCGAGGGCCTTCACCGCTAACCTTCTCGACATCTTATCGATCGATTCCCTTCACTTTCGTCACCTTATACGGCCCTAGGTACTCGGCCGCATACTTTTTGCCAGGACCAAATTGCGTTCGCTTGATCACTACAATATCGCCTACCTTGTAGCTTGTCGCAGGCTTAGCCCGCAGGTTGTAGGAGCGTCGTTGACCTTCTTGCGCCTTCTCGATCGATTCTCTTGCTCGGGCTCTGATGTCGCGTCGCTGATCATCAAACTGTGCCAGCTTGATCTCTTCGAGCAGTTCACCCAATCGGATATCACCTTCTAGCCGCATTTGAACTCCGAACATCGATTCGAATGGGGAAAAGCTGGTGCTCTGGTGGAAACTGCTGTTGATCCATCGTTGTATGTTTCCAATATGCTTGTACCACTTCGACTTATCGTCAACACTCAACTTCGTTAGCATGGCTAATATCACTTGGTTCACTCGTTCAACTTGGCCGTTTCCTCTTGGTACTCCGGTGGTAACTTCGACTTGATCGATGTTCTGCGATGCGCAATACTCCTTGAAGTCACTTGAAGTGAACGCCGCACCTCGGTCACTGATGATTCGTCGAGGATTTCCAAACAGTTCACTCTGCAAACGCAACTTTTGGATCACTTCTTGCGCATTCGTCGTTTTCGTCGGATAGATCCACACAAACTTCGTGAAGGCATCAACAATCACGAAAAGGTACTTGTACTGCTTCTCTGTCACATCCATTGGTCCAAGATGATCGACGTGATAGGTATCGAACGGTACCTCACCTTTCGAAATCGGACTCAGCAATCCTTCGGTTTTGCCTCTTTTTCTCTCCGCAAGAATACACTTCACACAACACTCAATCTGCCTTTTGATCTTCGCACTCAGTTGAGGAATGTGGTAGTCACGCTTGATCACCTCTTCGAGCTTTCGTACACCAAAATGCCCGTTCTCGTGCGCTCGTCGAATTACTTCGGATTGTAGTTCGGCTGGTACCACAGTAACTTCTCGGCCGTCTACCACTTTCATCAGAACATCTCCACTTACGAAGTAATCATCGAACTCTTGAGTTTTTAGCAGCTCAAAGATTGCTTGCAATCTTTCGTCCTTCCTCTGCGCACTTTTAATCATTTCCACGAGTGGGTCACTTGCAGCTAGCATCACAGGCGCTCGGCTCAGCGCATCGACATGCTTCATTCGGTCACCAGGACGATGGTCCACTCGGTACTTGTATTCATCCAATGCGATCACCCACTTGGCCACTGTCGCGTTCAGCTTCTTCGCGCTCACTGTGTGTTTGAACGCCACGCAATCCGTCACAATTTTGAACGGGATTCCCAGCAGGTACACACGAAACCTCTCAACTGCGCGTATCACTGCCAGTACTTCCAGGTGATAAGCACTGTAGTTATTTTCACCACTCGTTGTCTGCTTGCTCATGTAGTAGATGGGATGGAATCTACCGTCGTCGCCTTTCTGGAGGAGCACGGCTCCGTAGCCTTCTTTGGACGCATCTGTGTGAACCTCTGTTTCGGCCTCAGGATCGTAGATTTTCAACACAGGGTCAGACACAAGACACTCCTTTAGTTGCTCGAAACTTCTGCGTTGGGTGTCGCCAAAAACAAAACGGACATCTTTCTTCAGCAGTGACGTCAGCGGTCTTGCAATCAGCGCATAACCAGGTATGAATTTCCGGAAATAACTTGTTATACCCAGAAATCGCTGCAGCTCTTTCACGTTGCACGGCTCTTTGTAGTTTTTCACTGCCTTGATCTTTGCTAGAGACACTTTATAACCACCATCACTTATCACGTAGCCTAAGTACTCGACTTCACTTTTCAGGAACTGCGACTTCTCCCAGTTGAACTGGACTCCGTTGTCAGCTGCTACTGCCAGTATCTCCTTCAGGCGCTCCAGGTTTTCTTCGAAGGTCACAGACGGAATGATGACGTCGTCCACGTAAATCATCATGATGCCTTTCTTGATCTGCTCACGGAAAACATCAGCAACAAATCGGCTGAAACTCGCTGGGCTGATGCTCAAGCCAAACAGGGTTCTTCGGAACTCAAATTGCCCCGCATGTGTTACGAAACTGGTGTACTTCTGGCTCGACTCTTCGACTGGCACGTGGAAAAACGAATTCTTCAAATCCAGGACGGTGAACACTTTAGCACTTTTTAGTCTATCAATTTGATCTTCTATATTTCTCATCGGGAAACAGTCTTTTAAGATCTTTTTATTCAACTGTCTGTAGTCCACACACACTCTCATGGATCCATTTTTCTTCGGAGCCAATATCACTGGACTCGCATATTCACTAACACTCTCCTTGATGATTCCAGCCTTCAGCCACTCCTCGATGGTTTTCTCCAAAATCTGCTTCTCTTTCGGTGCAAAACGCCGGGGGGTGATGTTCACTGGAACATCATCAGACAAAATAATTCGGGTTTGCACTCTGCTTTTCACGTCACTTTTCGGCTTGTAGCTATCGATGATAGCTTTCACTTTTGCAGCATACTTTGGCACCACATCAATGGCAACCTCATTTTTATCACTCTCCAGGGCCATCAGCAACACACACTCGTCGTTTTCTTCTTTCTTCTTTTTAATCACTACTCCACTTTTATTCACTTCCACATCCAGATGATCCAATGCCTCCATACCTAAGATTGCATCATACGACATGCAACCAGTCGGTACAACGTAGAAGGTCATGTTGGCAAACTCGTCACTTCCAATGTTTACATCCACAACAACGGTACCACGCGCTCTTGTTTTTGCCGCACCAAATCCACTGAACGTCATTGGCGAAGCAAACAGCTGTGGCTCTCCAATATTGCGGTACACACTTTCACACATAACGTTATAGCGGCTTCCAGTATCGAACAGCGCGCGCAACTTTACATGGGCCACACAGATTTCGACAATCGGTACTCTTTCTTCCGTGATCGTGTTCACAGGCTCGGATTGTTTCCCTTTTTTACGGTCTTTCGCTCTATGACCGAACTCACTACACACAAATCATTTCGGCCCACTAGACTTTTTCTCGCAATCGTTCGCATAATGCCCACGACCACCGCAATTATAGCATCGAACGTTGTCATCTGTGTTTGTGGATGTCTCACTTTTTGGTTTCGCACTCCTCTTCTCACTTTTTGCTCCCGCACTCACACTGTTGCCTCTAACGGCATCACGTTGCTGGTTCTTCATTTTCTCGTACTGCTTCACACGCTCTTTCAGCTCGGCAAGTGTGCGTGCCCCGTACAAACACATTTTGTTCACGGGATCGTCGCTCACTCCGCGAACCACGTACTCACACACAGCCTCTTCTTCGATGTGGCCACGTTTAGCGATATTCTTCATGTGGTAGATGTACTGCACTAATGTTTCGTCATTCTTCTTTTTGCGGTTTCGCAAAAGCTCATGAATCTCGGCACTAGTAACTTTGTCCTCAAATTCGTCACTGAGGGCGTCTTTCAATGAAATCCAATCATTGAGTCCGCACGAGCTTTGCACAAACAACTTTGCCGTTCCTTTAAGCAATCGGCGTCCATACACAAACTTTTGTACATCATTCCACCCGAAATTATCGCAGGTTTTTTCGAAATCTTCGAGGCACTCAGCCACATTACGATCGGTGCTTTCGCCGGAAAACTTTTCGAGGGAGTCACCGATATCATTGAACGTAAATCGGTACGTCGACCTCGGGTTTTCTTCTTCGTCGCTAGACCCCATTTCTACGCGGTTTGTAGGCGTATTTTCCCGCTTTGGGGTTGATTGCACCAAATCTTCTTCGTCGGCTATAGCACTCCGGTACAATACGTCTTTTTCTTCACACTCAAGCAGCCGTTCGATCAGCTCAACTTTTCTGCCGCTGTTGGCTAGGCTGTTATTTTCACACAATTCGCGTAGAGCCTTCACTGTAAGATTTTGCAAGCTGTCTCTCACAGACATCATGCACTCTCCTCGTCTCACAAACACATAGATCTCACTGTGTGGAGACTTTCTCACGTCTCACAGCACAATCTCGCAAATCTCACAGCTCTCGCAATTTTCGGTGCCACACTTTAATTTCTTCAAAAGCGATTGGCAGCCATCTTGGCGTTAATCTTAATCGCTTTTCACAATCGAAAATATGCAATTTCTCGATTTATATCACTTCCACTTGGCTCACAAATTCGCGGAAAATCTCGGTTGAGCCCCCATGTGATAATCGTTTTCTTTATTGAAAGTAGATTACCTAACTAATTGAGAATTCGGCGAGTATAAAAACCACGTCGCGGCACAAAAACTCGACTGTTCCACGCGAGGGTAGAAGGAACTCTCCTTTCTAGATATGATTCACTGTTTCTCTACGTTGAATTGTTCTCTCTCGCTCTAATTGGTATCGCTATCTCCTACATATAATCTTAAATAAAAATAAAAATGAATTTCTGTCTGTCTGTCTGTCTGTCTGTCTGTCTGTTCCCTATAGACTCGGAAACTACTGAACCGATTTGCGTGAAACTTGGCAGGTGGGGGTATTGGAGGCAGGGGAAGGTTCCTATTGTGGTTTGAGACCCCTCCCTCTCTCATAAAGGGGAGGAGGGGCCTCCCAAACAAAAGACAATTTTTTGCATAACTCGAGAACCAATCAAGCAAATGGTATTATATTTGGCATGAGATGATATTTGGGAACGAAGAATATTTGTATGAATATTATATACCCCTCCCTCCTCTCAGTGGTGTGATAGGAAGGGGAGAGGGGGCCTACCTTACAATTTTTCATATAACTCGAGAACTAATCAAGATATTGGATCTAAATTTGGCATGGGAAGGTATTTGGATACGAAAAATATTTCAATGTTTATTTGAGACCCCTCCCACTTTTCAGTAGAAAGCAGGGGCTCTTCTATATTTTTTTACAGAATTCAAAAACTACTAAAGCAAATGGAACCAAATTTAGCATAGGAGGGTATTTGGATACGAAAAATATTTGATCATTTGAGACCCCTCCCTCTTTCCAGTAGGGAAATATAAAGGGGGGAGGAGACCTATTTTAAAGTTTTTTACATAACTCAAAAACAAATTAAGCAAATGAAACCAAACTTGGCATTGGCGGATGTTTGGGAACGTGACATGTACTAATGATTGTTTTAGACCCCTTTCTACTTCTAGCGGGGAGAAAGGAAAGAGGGAGGAAGTTTCATACAGTTTTTACTGTATAACTCAAGAACTACAACAGCAAATTGAACCAAATTTTTCACGGAACAATATTTGGGTACGAGAAATGCTTCTATGAATATTTGGTATCCCTCTCTTCTTCAAAGAGGAGGATGAAAAGAAGAAGGAGAGGTCTCCCTTACAATTTTTAGTATAACTGGAGAGCTGATCGAAATTGAACCATATTCAGCATGTGAGGGTATTTGGATACAAGAAATGTTGCTATTATAAATTGAAGCCTGATCTTTTCAGCGGAAAGATATAAAGGGGGAAACGGGGGCTTCCATACATTTTTTTTTGCATAACTCGAGAATTAATCGAGCAAATGAAACCAAATTTGGCATCAAAATGTGTTTGAGTACGAAAAATACTTTTATGAATATTAAGTTCTCACCCCTCCATTCAATGGGGAGAACGGAAGGGGGATGGTACTTTCTTTCAAGTTTATGCACAACTCAAGAATTTACTACGCAAATAAAACCAGATTCGGAATGAGATGGTATTTCAACACGAGAAATTTTTCTATGTGAAACAATTCCTTTCTTACAGTAGGATAATAGAATTGGGAAAATGGGAAGGGAAGAGAAAAGCTTACATTTAACTTTTTTTTTACAAAATCCGAGAAAAGGACAAAACTTAACATGGAAAATCAATTGGGTATGATTCTATGATTATCTGACATACCATTCTCCTTTCAGTGAGTAGGTACATGGCAGAAGGGGAGTAAGGCCAATACAATTTTGTTAGCATAAGTTCTCAATTTATGCTATCGAAGCCAACAAATGTAAACAAATATGGCATGGAAAGGTACTTGGTTACGAGATATGTTTCTACGATTGCTATAGACCCTTACGCTTTACAGTGCAGAGAGGGGAAGAAAGGAAGGGGCCCCATATAATTGTTTTTGTAAAGATTAAAAAATTATCAACCAATGGGACTATATCTGATATAAGAGGATTTTTGGCAACGAAAAAATGGGTATGATTATTAAAGATCACGATCTCCATTCAGTAAGGGGTGAAGGGAAGGACAGGGGGGGGGCTCTTTTATCAGTTTTTTAGCATAAATCCAGAACATATCAAGCAAAAACAATCATATTTTATAAATTAGATTGTTTGCGAACGATTAATTTGGGACCCTGCTTTTTTAAGGCGAAGCTTAAGGAAACAGATAAAAATTATCAGATCTTTAACACAAATTTATAGATCAAGATTCAGAATATAAGTTTAAGTTATCTTTGTGTTGCAAATCGAAACTCCAGCTGCAGCTCTCATTTTATAGCGGTTGCTTATGATTTAGATAAAATAATCCCAACAAAACAATAAAAAATTAAATAATTCCTAAAAATATTATTTGATTTTGAAAGGTGTAGCAAAGCACACCGGGTCAGCTAGTCTTAAATAAAAATAAAAATAAAAATTATTTTTTTCTTTTATATTGTAACTGGTACGAAACTTATAATAAAAAAATAAGGGATTGCAAGTTTGTTGTAAATAGAAAAAGCTCAAAGGCAATATTAATTAAGTTTACATTGCACATTAAAATTAAACTTTAAAGTTGCAACTTTGAATCATTTTTGTAATTTTCATAGATTAATTAAAACATCATGATCGATTCAAAAATATCATTTCAAATAATGAAAATAAGTTAAACGTTCATACATTTTTAAGCACTGTTATAGTTGGAAATTTCAAGCTCTGAATGTTATGTATTTTTAAAATTAAGATTTATATTTTTCCAAGAATATTGTATTTCAAGACAATAAAAATTTAAAGATGAAAAACAAATACAAACTTTTTAATAGATATTTATAAAAAAAATATTTGTTCGACTATAAAATTCGATTAATTAATTTGAAAGATTAAAAAAAAAACATAAATAAAATTTGGTAAATTTTTTTGAAAATTATTTTTTTAATTTTTAACTTCTCGGCCAGATCAGTAAAAGTAGAGCTCTTTTTGTAAGAACATTTCTAGTTTATGACAATATTTTTTTATCTATGAGGAACTTGTGATTAAAATGCTTCTCACCAAATTTTACTCGCTCATATTCAATATCTATTTATTTCTTCTAACTTTCTATCCACCTAGAACTTTCATAATCTTGAAATTTTCCTACTAAATCAACGTAGTTTTTACAGGTAGTGTCGATAAATTTAATTCAAAACCTGATTTTGTCACGGTGATATGAAAAATTTATCTTAAATATGAAGATAAAAAAGATAAATTTTAAGATTTTCTATTTTTAAAAACTTCTGACAATTTCAAAAGCTTATTTATGGCATTCATATGATAACTCAAAAGACAGCAATTTCATGCCTATGTTTTGATGATTGATTGGTGTCCTGAAATCGATTATTTTTTAAGTTTTTGTCTATAAGCTTTCGTTTTGATGATATGGAAATTTTAAGTTTTAAAAATGAATCAGTTTTGAGTAAAATCAATCATTTATAGCTGATAAGCTCAAAAATCCACATGAAATAATAAAACTGATTCTAAACTTGTTTACTAAACTTTACTAAATCGAGCAAATATATTTCGATGGTGATGATGATTAAGATTGATTGAAAAAAAAAAATAGAATTCTACTGTTTTAAAAATTGGAATGACAAGTATTTCACGACTGAAGAAAGTTTTTAAAAAGAAAAGTTTTATTAAATTTTACAAATTTGTTGTAATTTGCTAAACGATTTGATTTTTGCTTTTTTAAATATCTCAATGTAGTTAAAACTACTTTGAAAATTCGTCAAAAATCAAAAACAAACATAAAACTTCAAAAATCTTTTCGCAGTAAATTACTTGTTGTCTTATGGAAAAATTATAAGAATTTTGATTTCAAAAATATTTTTTTAATCTCAAAAGTTTTGTCAGAAAAATGCAAAATTTTCTTCAACAATTTTCAATCTATTTTCAAAAATTTCAGGGCACTAAAATAAGTCAAAATTTTACTCTTGAGTTCATCTCACCTCAGAAAAATGTAAATTTGGTGACCTTAAGTAATTTGTCAAAATCCATTTGAATTAGGAATTGAGGATTTAGAAACACAAGAAACCCAAAATAAAATTGAGGCTGAAATTGGTTTTTGTAGAATATTTCATAACCGCATGAAGCTTCTAATGATATAAACAATTCAAACCAAATTTTAAGACGAGGTAGGGTTCATGACACACAGATTTGAGTTTTAATACAATAGGTTTATTATATTGAAAATTGAAATGGAGAATTAAAAACTTGTTTCAGTTCTTGAACGTCATAGATTATCATTGAATGAAACGTCCCAGGCCTGGAGTAAGATAGGATTGAATACCACCGGAGGCGAGCCAATTTTTTGACATGTCTACTAAAATTGTTTTTAAACAATTTTTCATTTCTTGAACTGAATATTTCATTTGTAAAAAATCTTCATGGGGGGAGGTTAAACCCCTAAACCCTCCCCCCCGTTCGCACGGCCTTGCATACAGTATAATGTTATAGAAGTACAACATTAGACAAAGTTTTGTAAAATTCGCAATTTTATGTTCAAAACAACTTTCAGAAAATAAAATAATGTTTTAGATTTCCCTTGAGGAAGGCCAAGACCAAAGGCCGAAACGTCGGGCAAATTGTAAATTCTAGTATTTGTTTCCTTCCGACTGAAATGCTAATTAAGTTTTAAAGAACAATAATCATCAGTCATTAAAAATTACCTAAAATAAAGAATCAGAAACAAAAAAACGATTTTGATTTTTATAATATTGAAACAAAGTTTCCCTAATAAATGTAATTCATGTAAATTCTAAAAAAACCTTTTTGAACAAAAACAGTGAATATAAAATTCAATCATTGAAATATTGGAAGCAATCATTACAATAACAATCATCATATTAAGGGAGATATAGCAAAACTGGGATTTTTGAGAAGTTGAAAACAGTTGCTATAGACCGAGTGAATTTTAAGAAATGTGTTCATCAAGTTATATCGTCCCAGATAACCAGAAATCGTAAAGAAGTGTTCATTGTAGATTGAATAAGCATCCAGTTTAGATTGGAATTGTATAAACATCATGTTGTAGTTAAACCAAGTTATATTTTATCGATTATGGTTTGTATAGTTCATTATATACGATAACATTTTGTAAATCGTGAAGAAAGATCAATAAAGTTGTTTTGAATCGCAGTAGAATTGTGTAAAGCCTAATATTTAATACCACTGTACAATTAAGCAATCTTTCATGCTTGCAATCTATGATGACATATTATTTCCATGAAAGGTCGTACAGTAATTGTAAGAATACCGTATAATGGAATTTAAACAATCAGCTGATTGTCGAATTGTTTAACAGTACAGTAAATACCTAGCTAAGATCGCACAGCGCTGAATACAATTATGGACTGTAATAGAATCGTCTATATGAGATAGGTTAAAGTTGTATATCTACAAACGGCATCTATAAATAGATTTGGAGTCCGAAATTATGCAGTCAGTGGTATTGTATACGATCAACTGAATTTTAAAAGGCACTCTCAACTGTACATGAACAAATTTGCTAGTTTGTATCAACATGAAATGGCACAGAGGAAGTATCGAAGGACAGGGATCGGAACGTTGTGAGTTCGAGATTGATGGAAGGTATAGATGAAGTTGTATATGGTTCATTTTTTTTGCAGTAAACATTAAATTTTTTATTGTGTTTATGTTCACGGCGATTCATAGTAAAATCGTATAAAAGAAAAATATAATTGCTTTGGGATACAGTAACAATAAATTGTATTAAATGGTGAAGAAAGTTGTACAAACCTCAGGCTACCTGCAAATGGAAATTGTGATCAAACTGTAAGACAGGCAATAGGAAGTTGAAGTTGTACAATCCTAAGATTTTGTGCAAAGCAAAGTTGCTATCAAATTGTTGAAAACGTACGTACGTTGTTGGTACGTACAGGCTCATATAGAATATTCTATACAACTTTTCCATATTGTACAAAAGTGTGTATATCTCAGAAACAACTGGAATATACAGACCAAAATGTTCACTGGAGTGTGACGCAAACTATGTTAATCAATAAATAATGTTTATAAAAAGCATCTTATTGTTTTTCAACATAAGAGGAACAGATAAAATTTCAATCAAAAAAGATTTCCAAATTTTCTTACGGTGCTTTAACACGTTCGTCGCCACGCTCATTTTTGTAGTTTTGCTAGCCGGGCCCAAAGAAATTTTCAGAGAGAGGAAGCAAAGAGGGAGAACTCCCATATTTGAAACGTGTGGCGAAGCTGAGCGGTAAACTCAAGTAAGAGAGCGTCACCTGCTTTTTGATGTGACGGGGCCCCCCAGGAAATACACCCGTCTGCCGAATATGGGTGACGTGGCGACGAACGTGTTAAGTTCTCCCGCAAGTGTCCGAGCTGATTCATCTTAAAACCTGTAAAAGTTCGGCAAATCCTGAAATATACGAGAAAGTAAAGACAAAATCTAGGAACACAAAAAAAAAAGAATGGTCAATGTTTCGTTCATAGAATTAATTCAATCTCATAACTCGTTTTAAAATTATTTTCTTAAATTAATGATTTCAAGAAGTAGATAATTGAAACAATCGTTCGTGATAATAAAATTATTTTCTTCACTTGATGAATGTTCTGAAATAAAAACCCCTGAGAATGAAAAAAAAATCAAGTCGTCTGAAAATTTTTATAGCAAAACTTTAAAGTGCTCTAGATGCTCAAATCTTTTGTTGGACTCAGATATCTATAGTAAATAAGTTTCTCAGGATTAAGATAGTATCTTATCAAATTGATATTAAGCTGTATTAAAAAAAAACATTTACATTGCTTGAAAAGTCCTTAAAAATGTCAGCCAGGATTCCCTTTTTGACATTTGAAGCATTCCTACTTATGCGCGCTCGGTATCTTCGAGGAAACACACGA
This sequence comes from Uranotaenia lowii, assembly GCF_029784155.1. Lineage (NCBI taxonomy): Eukaryota > Metazoa > Arthropoda > Insecta > Diptera > Culicidae > Uranotaenia > Uranotaenia lowii. The sequence continues at coordinate 68,362,036 of NC_073693.1, read as the reverse complement.
GCTAGCAGACTTATCCATGCAGCTCAGAAGATGCCGACAACGACATACTTGCAACTTGCAACTGCACCCTGTATCGTCTTCCGGGGCGAAATCATGGGACAACAAAAACAAAAGCTGCAGCAAACATGGTTCTGGTGCAAGGAAAATCTTCACTTCCGCCTCAAGAATCCCTCAAGTGGGAGTCCCGAGAGAAGCCACTAAGCGGATTAAAAGCGTAATAAAAAGAGACTTTTTAACAATATAATCTCTGTCGCTAATTATGTTCGCCCGTCTTTTGGCTGCCTCTGCAACGACGAAACGGCAGATGCTTTGGCTTCCAACAAACGCGCGTGTCGTCCTGTGGCTTCGCTGATGGAGAAAGCTTCTTTCTCCTCCTGCTCAAGGCAAGCGATGCAGCATAGAACCACAACACAACACCCAAAGTTTAAACTTATACTAACCAACTAAAGCCCCCATTCAGCCTCCACCCACAACTTTTGAAATGGGGGGAAGATTCCAACGCATAAGTCTTAGCGTTATTGGAGCGAGATTGGAGTCGACTCAACAAACAAGGGTAAAGAATAACAACTTTCGTAGCATTTTGTTGCACTTTGCTACTGCTCCTGCTAGCTTGTTGTGTGTATAAAGTTGACTGCTGCTCCCCTGCTTCACTACTTCAGTGGCTGGTTTGATTATTTCGATGATCTTTCCTACCAGCTGCTCGTTCGTTAGTCGGAGAGATTGTTTCAGCTAATCGCAAACATGAATATTATTGCTCTTTGATGATACTGGAGATTTGACGCTTTGATATGGGTGCTTCCTTTAATTAATAAACTGAAGGAATGTGCTTCCAGCATTTTAATTGATTCTTTGAGGTTTGTAGCTTTTGAAAATTTGTTATCCAAGTTGAAAATGAAACAAAAAATGGTCCAGAACTTTCAAATTTGTAGCATATTTGCTGACAATTTTTAAAACAATTGAGATCCTTCATGTACAGGAATAGCTTTTTTAAACTATAAATCATCCCAAATGACTATTTTTCTGATTTTTTTTTGTTGTACGTCATTTGTAGAGATTTTTAGGAAAAATAACTGCTCTTCAAGCCAATGCAATAAAGTAAAAACCGCAAATAAATTCAATATCTTCCCTCTTACACAAACCAATTCTCCTTTAGTGGAAATGTCCGGAAAATCTATTGGACATAATTCCAGATACCACACGAGCTCTCGAATGGGAAAAAATCCCCTTTATTTTTTCAACCAACCCCGAAAATACTTATTACGACTAGAAATTTTTTCACAAAAATATGTGCAGTTTTTTTTCCCTAGAAATTGAATAAAGACTGTTGAGCCATCACTTGCTTCAGAAAATGAAGCTACGACGGATTAAACCGTCAATTCCCCAAAATTTTTAAATAATTATAAAAACCACATAAAAATATTTCATGTGGTTTTTTAAGGAATCAAATGAAGGCTATTTGAGCCACCGCTTGCATCGGAAACTGGAAAAATGCCGTTTTACCCCAAATTCTCCAACAATGTTGAACTATTTGGATTTGGAAGATTATGAAGCAAATGAAGCCTATCAAGTGTGTTTTGGTTTTTGAGGAATCAAATAAAGGCTATTTAAAGCACTCAACTCAACGCATAAAAAAATTGAGTTAGGTAGCTATTTTAACTTTAATTTCAGACATTAAAATTTCAAAACAAATGAGACATGAAAGTAGGAACGGAAAATTGTCAGTAAAATGTAAACTCAAAAGTCTTAATTATATTTGATGAACGACAAAAGTGAATCGAGAGTAGCAATTCCGACTCAGAAACAAGGCCAAAACCTCAACATCTTATCTCAGGTTCACAATTCTTCTACAAATTTTCAAAAAAAATCTTATCGCCGGAATGTTTTTACTTTATGTGCAAGATCAAAAATAAATCTAAATTAATTGATAATAATCATGTATTTTGCGTCCAAAAAAATTTTTTTGTAACAATGTTTATCCAAATGAACTGACTGATGTTTTCGATAAAAAAAAACAATTTTTCGAGTATATTTATTTCTTGATTTTAATCGAAGAATTCCTAAAATTGGCCTTGATATTGGCCTTGATAGATTTTGGATAGTAAACTTTGAAATTGAATGCCCGAATTTTGCAAGGTTTTTAGATAAATTTCCCGAATTTTTCCTGCCTGAATCAGTGCGGAAAAAAATCGGGTGAGCTTAGGTTTGAATAATTTCATAAGTTCTAATTCCAAATTATTTTTTTAAACTAAATTTGTAACCTGTGTCCGGGTTATAGAATCTGTGCCCAGTTTATTATTCTTAATTTTCAGCTCGGTTCATCATTGGGACAAAACCCTAATTGGAATCTTGGTTGTTGATTTAAAACTCAAATTAGAATCATTTTCCATGTTCGATATTAATATTAAAATATTAAAAAAAAATTTTAAAATAAACAATTTCTAAGATTTAGAATTTTAATTTTTATGCAAAATTGCATTTTAAAAAAAGTTCCATAAGTGTGAAAGAATTTAAATATCAGATATTTTTATCTGGAATTTCAATTCAAAAAAATATTTCAAATTGAAATACAACAATTTATTTTTTTTGTTCAAATTAAAGAATTCAGATTCAGATCTTATTTCATTTTCAAAATTGAGTTCATTGAAATATCTTAATTTAATTTTTTTTCACACGATTGCTATAAGGAAATAATTTTTTTCAAGATACATTTTTTATGAAAAAACTTGTACTTAATCTTCAGGTTCAGGAAAATTCAGCTGAAAATATTGGTTTGTTGTTTTCCATTATTAATATTGAAGATACTTTAATAACAAAGATTGAAACTAGAATCTGAATGTATCGAGTCTAAAAGAGTTCGAAAATTAAGTTCTTCTTTCAAGTTATTCCTTCAAGGTCCCTTATTTATTTATCAAAGCTTAAAAAAAACTGAACATTTTTTGGACTTATTTTCGAACGTTATGTTTTTTAAATGAAAAACTTTAAATATAAAACAACTTGAACCCGAATAATGAGATACTGTTACTTCTCTTTTTTTTTTCTTTATGCAAAGCAAAAATGTTATAGGAAAAATTGTGTCACCAAACCACCAGACCCACCCCCATGAAACCGTTCTTCTCTAAAATTAGACTTTACTTGCGTGATGTTTTCCGAGGAATCAAGTGGATGTTGTTTGAACTACCACAAGCTTTGAAAAATGGAGGTTTTGCTGATGTAACTCTCGGTTCCCCTGTATTCTTCAATATATTATGAAAAAATTAATAACGGACTTAAATTTTTTGAATCGAATGAGAGTAATCTTGTGTGATTTTCTTTGAGGAATCAAATTTCAGACACCACATGCATTGAAAATTCAAGTTATTGCTGTTTTCTTCTCAATTCCCCAAAAAATTTCAAATAAGGACCCCATTCTTTTTTGGCTACATTCGATTTTTTCAACATACATTACCAAACAGTTTTTGCTATCACAGAACCAATATAATTTTGACAAACACCATAGAAACGTTTTTTCGTTCTTGAATCTTGATTGAATATAACATCAATAGGAAAAAACAAATAACATTATTAAGCACTCATAAATGACGAAAAACATAAAAATTTCAAAAATCTCAAAAAGAAATACAAACAAAATAATATAAATGACAAAAAAGATTCTAGATGTGTCTAAAACATGATAAAAAATAACAAATGTCTTAAAGTTATCAAAAAAATATAAAAAATTAAGTAAATAATAATAACAATGGCTTATTTCCATTATAAGATAATAAAAAATTTAATGAAAAAAACCGTTCGATTTTGGCAACACAAAATTTCTGAGCGTGTTTACAAAATCAAATGGAGCATGTATTTCAGAAAAAGCATTTTCGGAATTAAATGTTTTATATCGATTGAGACTTCTAATCTGATTTTCTTTAAGGAATCAAATGAAGGCTATTTAGTCGCCACACGATTCATAAAAAGAATTTATGACTGTTGTTACCAGTGTTCGGCACAAAAACGCTAATCCGCTAATCGCTAGTTGGTCCGATAACTTTTTGTTAGCGGTTTAATTTTGCCGATAAATTTTGATTGAGCTAGCGAATCAAAAAGTTTCGCTATTTTTTGGTTCCGCTAAATAAAGAACGCTAACTTTCATTTACTTGGTTCGAATTCACAAATTATTACTGATAGAAGTAGACATTTTGTCATTTGACAAGTAAATGAGACATCGGGCATCATTCTTACACCAATATGCGCTCCAAGTGAAAATGGTCACTTCGAATTCAGGGCAGAAGTGCCTCACACAGATTAACTTTTTTTTCTCTTTAAGTACTTCTTTTCTCAACATTCTCATACAAACAATTCTATAATTATTGTTAAACAGTATTAAACTATTTTAACCATCATTTATATAATTCAAAGCTAGAAGGTCAATTTTTAGATACTGTTTTTTGCTTGTAAAAGTACAGTAAACGGCCTACTTTATCGATATTTTACAAGACTTAAGCATGGTCGTTCATATGCGGTGATTTGTTGAAATGTGCTTTCTAGGTTAATCGATGGATTTTCAAAAGCTTTTCCAAATTTCTAAGATTTTTTTGATCTCACATTACTATCTCACACGGCAAGTCTCGAATAATAAATGCTGGAAAAACTTGTTTTAAGTGGATGAGATATTTACTTTTCACAAAGCAGTTTTCTTAAGTATTTCAAATCAAGTAAAATAAATATAAGATAGTATAACTATAGAATGAATTTACATTTTTATTTCATTTAGTTTTTTAGATACATGTTTGGCAATGCTCCTATCATGCGAATTTTGCATTACTATTTTGAAAGTTTGAAAAAAAAGAGAAACCTGGTTAAAGATTTTTCAACAGACTGGGCACAATAAACAATCTGCTTTATGTTTGTAAAGTATTTGAACAAACGAATTGAGATGCAACCATAATCCATGCTGTTGCCATCCTGTTTACGTTATTGCTTATCAACAGTTAGCGATTAGCGATTAGCGCTTTGAGCTTGAAGCGATAACTTTTTCCGCTCATTTAGCGGTTTTAATTAGCGATCGCTAAATTTGAATGAGTTAGCGATTTAATTAGCGTCGCTAATTTTTCAATTAGCGATGCCGAACACTGGTTGTTACCCTTAAGTTCCCAAAACTTTTCAAACATTTAAGCCATTGCTCCATTTCCCGAAGCCTTCATTCGATTCCTTTGAAAAAATCACACAAGGTAAATCTCATTTGGTTTTAAATTTTCCAGTCCGAGCACGCATTTTGCTAAAATATTTGAAAACTGTATGGGAATTGGGGGTAAAACAGCCATAAGGCCATTTTCTGATGCGTGCGATGGCTCAAAAAGCCTTCATTTATTTTTTCATTTTTCATTCATTTTTCATTCATTTTTCATAAAAGATTGGTGTCATTTGATTCAAAATTTTGGAGTTTAAAAAGGTACTATATCTCCGTTCGTAAGCTTATGCGGCATCTGAAACTATGGTCAATCGATTTTCTGGACATTTTTTTAGAGGGCAGAATATTTTCAAAAATTTGGTTCATGAGAAGCTGGTTCTGAAAGAAAAAAGAACATACAGAAAAAACAGTTTTATTTTTTTAAATACTCGAAATTTCTGACAGCTAAGCTGTATTTAAGTGTTAATGATTCTAGAAATCGTTAAGAATACGATGAAACGATAAATAAATATTTTGGAGTCCAATGAAAGATTTGACCACTATCTCGAAACTTCTTGTAGAAAAAATTATAACATTAAAAATGGACATCCAACTTAGGCTTTATTTAGCTATTTAATTTCTCAACAAACCGAAATTCAAAATTAAAATATTATTTTGTTTTCGTTTGTTTGATCATCATGTTCAAAACAGATCAAATTGATTGCACTCTCCCAATTGCAATTTTTTTGAAAATTTTTACCATAATTGGCAGGCATTCGATATGTTTCAAAAGTATTGGTTTGCTTTTTTCAGTTTGTCAATAACATTTTCATGTAAGTGCATTCGTTTAATTTATTTTTGTGATTTATCTTATTGATTTACATTTAAAAATACATTCTGGCTAATTTGTCTGATGAAGAATTTAACGAATTTTAATTGGACATTAAGATGTTCCAAAGTTTCACTATGAGTGGGATTTTGAGGAATCAACATTCAAATAATAGCTTTGGTTGTAAGAAAAGCCGGATTAAGCCAGGGGGCGTGCGCAACTATTCTCGGGGTGCCCCTACGAATAATTAGATTCAAAATGCGATTCGTTATATATGTATTAATTAATTCTAAATATCATCAACTAACATTTTCTCGTGTAGAAAAAAAATCATAGATAGATAATAAAATATTTTTATTTAATCGTTGTTGGCTTGGTATGTGCTTCATCGAGATCAGGCTTAATATTTCCTTCAATACAATTGGGAACATTAACATTTAAGACAAAGAATCCAAAATTAAAAAAAAAGTTAGTTCAAATTCTATCGTGATATATAGAGTTCAGATTTTTCAGACCCACAATTCAGTGTCTCAAATTAGAATAATATCATCAAATAAACATTTAAGAAACACGTAATTTATGCAATTCACATACAACCTTCATAAACAAAATTTCAATCAGAGCCAAAGAAGGAATTACTAAATTTTGAATTTAAAATATTTTTTTTCAATTTGATATTCATAAAAATAAAAAATCGTTTTTGTATAATTTATTTACATTTTTTTTTAATTTGATGCAAATTTAAAATTTAATAACAAATATTGGGAACAGAAAAATTCTAATTGTGACGAAAAATCAGAATGTAGATAAGATGTTCAAAACACATAATCAGTAATCATCAAATAATTATTAGAATTTTTAGTTAGAAATTTAAGCTAAGTTATTCAGAATCAAAGTTTCTGAGTAAAATTTCATTAAAAAAAACTTGCATTTCTAGGCCTTCATTTTGAAAGGAAGGATTAAAAATAAATATCTTAAGGTTATAGTAACATAACTCAAAGCCAAATAATTATACAGAACCTACACATTTGTTTTTGCTCTTTTAGTATGGCTTATTCAAGCAAAACTGATGTGAGAAAAATTTGTCACTAAACCAACCCTCAACTCCCCCTCTATGAGCCGGTTCTTCCAACTGCAACGGCCCTGCTTGGATTAAATTTGGATCTCATATTTCCCTAAGCCCATAAATTTCGTAATTAACTAAATGCCACGGTAAGAATTATAGGAACCAAACCAACTACTACAAGTTCAATTCCAATAAATATCGATTTAGTAAATTCTGAGTTTATCAATTTAACAAACTTCGTAAAAACTGTTTGTTGAAAAAAGGTTTTAATAAAAATTTATCATCAGCAATGTTTGATTGGTTATTTCTATCTTAAATGTTACTCCAGAGAGTTCCATTTTCATAGTCTATTTCTGTTCCCATCATTACAACTTACAGTAGTTGGACTCAAATTTGGACATTATAAGCACGGCAAGATTTGCATTGCCTTCTCATATACCGCACGGGTTGATGAGAAATGATGCGTATTTGGATATCCAACCAAATTCGGTGTATGGCACCGCCTTATTTCTATTTTTAAACTGCGACCCAGAGATGGGTCTTGACTCAAACATTCAGTCAGCGAAACTTTTTTTTGTAGAGAAATGAATCCAACTGTGTTAGTTGAAATTTCAGGGACTAGACAAGATGAAAACTAATGTTAGCTTTTTTTTTTGTTAATGTAAGCTTTTTTCTAAGATATCTTTTTGTTTGTCAGTTTTAGCCTATTTTATTCGATTTAATCTTAAACGCTCACAAGGCAAAAAAGCTTCAATATGATCATAAAAATGCTTTAAAATGAGAATCCCTAACACTTAGCAAATAGATTATGGTTTTATAGAGAAATCGTGTTACGTTGCATCATATCCCTGCAATGATACAGGATTTGTTTTTGTATCGCGTGACCAACATCTATTTTCAAAGTGTTAGTGAATCTCGTTTTTTAGCTTATTTTCCTCAGATTTAAGCCATTTTTGCCTTGAGAGCATTGGAGATGAAAGCTCAAATCTGAGAAAAAAAAAGTTTAAATCTGACAAATAAAAAAAGCTTTAATCTGAAAGATGGTCCACAATGATTCTAAATCATTGCAGCCTTGTGACTTCTTAGGTTTCCTTTTGCGAAGACAGTTCTTGCGACCACGGTTGCCAGTGTGCCTGATTTTTCTGAATTCATCTGCTTTTTTGAGGTCTATCCTTATAATTTGATAATCCCTCATTTTTCCCTGATTTTTCAAAATAAGCCTGATTTGTACTGATTTTTTTAATTTTCACCGAGAATTATGTATATGAAAGCAAAATAATGAATTTATCAACTCATATCCGCCCTAGCATGTCGAAATGACATTATTGGAAGTTAAATGATTTGTAACTTTTTTCAGGCACACTCAAATGCAAACCAAAAATTTTAAGACCATCAATGAATTCATGATATCTCTAATTGCATCATTACTTTTTATGCATGCTCACAGAAGGCCCTGGCAAAAAATCCCTTGAGGGATCTATTAAGTAAAAATCTCGTCAATGCCGGTTCGGTATAGAATCTAATACCAACAATTCCACCTCCAAGGAAGTTCATTATTGGAGTTGAGTCTGATTTATGGGTGTAAATCAGGCTAGAATCTCACGGGGCCTCTGTATGACTGAATAATCGGTATAGCTATCTCTTGTAGACATTTTTTCTTGTAAATTGTAAATGTCCATATATGACTTCTCGAATGATGAAAACTTTTGCTTTCTTTCAACAGCCAAAGATCAAATTGTTAAATATATAAATTGGCTCGCCAAATCATCAACTTGCGGGCAAATGTATCCGTGATCTCGGGAGTTTGAAAGCCTTGGCGATTATTCCTACTAACAATATGGGATTTGCCAAGTGGTTGCGCAGGATAATGTTTCCCCTCCCGCTTTTCAACTTGGATAATATTTGAATGCGTAAACCAATAGACTGAGTCGGTTTGGGGTTGCTTAGTGGAAAATTTCCTTTAGAGAATTTTTAAATTTGAACAAAAACCATTTGCTTGGCTCGGTTCTACAGAAGAAACAAAATTGATGTAGATTTTTGAGTATAAAATAATCAATTTTCCTATACAAACCTAAAAGGTCAAATTTTTTCATGTAAATGTTACTTAAAAAATTTGCAAAAAACCATGGATGAGTATTTATCCAAAACAAAGCTTTAAAGACCCCAGGGTTTGAGAAGCTCAAAAATGACTCCAAATAGACTCTGTCTAGTGTACCAATCCTGACAAAAATTTCATCAATAGATAATCAAACCTTACAGATAAAAACGCTGTCATAAGTATCTCAACTAGATGCTGCAGATAATAAAATAAAACGACCCGTTTCTCAGTGGTACAAGCTTTAATTTCTATTTGCGATGTGCGATGTGTTGTGGATAGGAGAGAATCTGCATTATATAGTGATCTCGAGACCTCGTGTTGTTTTCAAAATAAAAGTTCCGGTACACCTGCAAGAATTCTGAGATTAATTGGCGACTTTCAAGTATTCTTCATTGAAATTTCAGTTCAGCTACTTGCAATAAGTATTTTTTCCAGGAAGTATTAATGTTTCCGCTTTGCAACGGTTAAGTTAAACCACACGGTAACGAGTCGGTTACAATAGGGATAAATCCTTTTTTTTTTCCTTTTTAATTGAAACATTATCTGATTACCACACTCAGACACACATTCAGCCAGGTCTCGATTCAAATTGAAACGCGGGACCCGTTGTTTGATTATTGAAAATGGCATCAAACATCCAATTACTGCATGAACCAATTTTTCATACACACATTTCCATTTCTTTGCGACTCTGAATCAATCACCGAACCCTGGATACAATTGGAAATAATTAATCATTCTGGAATTTATTTTCGCAGTGTGTTTTTTTTTGTTCTTGCCTATCCATATGTTAAATGGAGCTTGGCTCAAACATTTTTCTGGCTAATGAATTGTAGAATATGTTTGTAGAAACATTGTTTTTGCAACAAACTACGAAAATGATTATGGTTTATCAATTGTGTAATGGAACTAATCATTTCCATATCATTTCACCCATGAGGTGATCAATATCTCACCACAGACTCACCGGAATTCAACTCGTATTTTTATTTGTTTTTAATTTCCTGCGACAGTATAATTAATCAAAGTGTAAGTTCAGGACCCATATAAAAAAACAAAAAAAAATACACTCGAATGACAATCGAATTAAACACGTAACCTATTTTATTGGGGCAAAAATTTTATTTCCAAATAAAAACGATGAACCCATTTGTTTCCGTTGCGAATTGCTCGTCACGGGGTATAATTTTTTAATTTGAGTCGGAAGAAATTTTAATTGGCGCCAATGTTACAATGCTGAGTCTTGATTGATTTCAGGCACATTGTATTAAAATTAAGATTTTTCATAGAATGTTGAGTTTTAAGCAATTGTTCTTTATTATAAACTCGATTTGAACTTGTTATCTGTTTTGTTTATTTTTAAACGTACGTGCAACAATACCTACTCATTTAGAATATTCTTTGAAAGAAACGAATAAAAATAAATATTTCCGGCATGAATTAGTCATATAAACAAAACTGAGTTCTTTAGCCACAGCTCGTGGTTTAGAGGAAAGCCTTCAAGTCTTCTAAGCCAGCAGGCATGAGATCGAATCCTGATCACGGCATACATTGTACACTTTCTGTGGGTTGGAATTTTTATCATTTCTATCATATCTTCGAAAGATGTACGCTTAAGTTTAGTGAAAGAAATCCATTCGAGGAAACATCAAGTTTTAATGAGTTCCTGTATGTGTTTGTGTTCGTATAAAAAAAAATCAAACCCAAATTCAAGGTTTTTTTTCTTCTCTTCTAATGTTGAAATATTCTTCAAATAAGCGACCATGGGAAATTCTTCAGAACTCTTCCCCAGGGTTTGTTTGGCATGAAAAAAATACAGATAAAAGGCTTGTTTATCGCTTTATGGTTTTTTTTTTTTATATTTTTGGTTTTGTAAATTACTTCATCTGGCAAAAGTCACACGCTTCAGAGTCAACTTTTTGTACACACAACAATTCTCGACCCGTTCTTTATCGATGGAACACAACAAAAAGGAAACCACTTCAAGTCAAAATCGAACGAATGATTTTCGGGGTGAACTTTCGACGAGCTGGTTGGTCGAACCTAATCGAGTGAAATACTTTCGCTTTTCTTCAGGGTCATTTTTTTTTGCTTGCTCTCTGTCTCGTTTTGGTTTCCGATTTTCGCTCCCATGATTTCCGATAAAGTCACAACTTTGGACTCAGTCACTCAACCGGATAGTTTTACTGCCATCGCTGGAGCATGGAGAACGAGTTCAAGCTTTAATGGGACACATCAACGATTTATAGATAGCCGATGATTGGCTGCGGGCGAAAGTCCTAATGATACGTTTAAATGACTTCTGCTGGAACGAAAGAATCAGTTTGGAAATTTGATTTAAGGTTATTTGAAAAATATCCCTATTTTTTCCAGCAAGTTTTTAACCAGACTTTCATTATCCCACAAAATACAATCCGTGATAAGGATTTCCCATTTTAATCTCCCAAGTTGACATAAGCGACAGGGAATGTAAATTCCAATCAGGGCTGGTTTGCTTATCTTGATTTCATTTCCTGCCAATTTTGATGGGGTTTTCGCTTCGTGGTCATAGTAAATATGGGTCAAACGGATTATTTACAACAACTGACCGAATCGAATGTTTGTTTGGTTTACTGAGGGTTGAAAGATTTGTCAAAATAAATTGAATGCTAATTGGACTTGGGGATCAGTTTTGTGCTGTATATTTTATTTATAATATTGCAGTTCTTCAGTATTTTTTAAAAATATCTCCTCAAATATGTGTTTCCTAGAATATTTAAATACGTTCTTTTTTTTGGTTTCAATACAAAAATTTTCCCAGAAAAACGTTACTTTAAAAAAATAGTAAACAAAATTAAAAGGCTGATTAAAACAATTTTTAAGTTTCCAAAGGTAATTCGATAATGAAAAATCTAAATGCCTTCTTGGTGGTGATAAACCACAAATAGAATTTTTCAAGTGTGCGAATTGCGCAGGTATTCATCCCTCCAATTCCATAGACTGTCCCGTTAGGGCAAGGAAAAATCCCAAAGTTGTCAGAAAATTTTCTTCTCTTCCTTCCTCTTTTTCATCCTCACACGTCAGGCCGGCAAACAATCCGCCTGTTCGTGGTCAGCCTAGGTCTACTTTAGAATAACGTCTTGGTAATGCTCGAAGTGATTTAAATGTTATCTGTGCTGATTCTGCGCCAGAGACTCGTTATTTAACGTTCTCTCTCTCTCTCTCTCTTTTTTTAAATAAATTATTTATTAAAGCACAAATTAAAGGGAAAATTTGTGCTGTGTATCAAAGTTTTGCTAGAACAAAGATATTGACAAACCAGATTCTTTCCAACTTCATTTTTCTGAAATTGTTCAATGACAATCTGTGTTTAATATCCGTTACAAGTTTTCCATAGTTTTTATCAATGCTTTGACTCCATTAAGCTTTGAATGTTATGCCAAGTATTCGAAGTTCTTGCGTTTCTCGTATTAGGTTAGGCCCACTTAAGCATCCATTTATTCTCAAATAGGAAGATTTCTTCAAGTTAAGATTCAAATCCGTAAAACTGGCGACAGAATTAATGATTTGAATAACCAAATCAGATTTTTCACAGCTACGTACAAACACGTTCAGATCATCTGCATATGCAACAAATTTCAGATTCTTATCGTAAACAACAATTCCACATGTACTACTCTCAATTTTCCTGATCAATGGTTCCAAATACAAAATGCACAACAACATGCTCCAAGGGCAGCCTTGCCTTACCGATGTTTGTATTTTTATTTCTCTCGACAGAAATCCATTGAACAACACACGTGATGAAGCTAACGAATAGATTCTTTTAAAGCACAATACCATTCGCTCTGGAATTCCAATTTTTTGTAGGACGTTCCAGACGTTACTCTGTTGTTTTCCTTCGAATATCTTGCAGATTATTTATACAAGAACTGTTAGAGATGCAAGCGGTGTGTACCGGTCCCAATAATTTTTCTGCTTGGTTTTGCAATCGCACAGCTAATATTTTAGCGTACAGTTTGTAATCCGTATTTAGCGTAGTTATGGGTTGCCAGTTATTCAGATTTTCTCGACCTCTTATTTTCGGAATCAAGGTTATAATTCCCTCCGAAAATTCTTTAGGCTCCAGATATTCACCTGTAAAATATTCATTGTAAATATCTACCTAATCTTCTTTCATAATTTCAATAAACTTCAAAAAAAAAACTCAAAAGTCAGCCCATCAGGCCCTGGAGATTTCTTTTTGCTGCACATATTAAGAACATTAGAAATTTCTGCACCAATTATTGGCGAGTACAATTCATTCCTATCATCATCTCCCAATTTGTTTGAAATACTTTCCATAAAAGTACCTGCATCATCAACTTGGAAACCATTTTCGTTAGTTTTGAAGCGATTTGAAATGTTCATGAATCAATATTCCGAGTTGTTCATTGTTCAAAACATGGCCTTGAGTATTTTTGATTCGCATTGCATGACTTGTGGCTCCTCTATGAATTTGTTTGGAAACTTGGAAAACGCTCAACTTTTCACCCTGTACGAAGGAACATTTTGGTTATTTTCGAAAATAATTTTCGATTCTAGAATTCTCAATTTCCATCAATTTAGACTTGATAATGTTGATATCTTCAGATAAATTTTCGCCTGCTTTCTGCCTCTCAAAATAGTGGAAAAGTTTTTGTAGTTGAAATCCTTTCTGTTCTCTTATTCTGATATTTTGTACCCAACTTTCGTTTTTGAAAAATTGTTTAGCTTTTTTCTTGAAGCAACTGTGCCACCAAGTTATACGATCGGTCATATATAAATTCTGTTGTTTGAGTCTTTGATATTCGAGTCTGAATCCCGAGACAATATCTGTAGAGTTTAACAGGGATGGATTTAGTTTCCAATAACCCCTGCCATTAGTTATAAGTTCATCCTGTGCAGTCCAATGATTCAAAACTGCAACTGGAACTGTGCGAATATCTATAATATCTTTGAGAATGGAATCAGGTGCATAAAACCTATCAAGTCTAGAAGAAGAATCGCCACGAAAGAAAGTAAATTAATTTTTGTTCATCAATTTTGCTACATCTCTTATTTCAAACAAATCTACCAAATATTTCAGGCCAGCACACAAATTTTTTGCTCGGCCTTACGTATCACATTCATGTAGCACACAGTTGTAACCTCCTTCTATAAGCGTACCTTTAGTGTTAGATTTATGCATGTGTAAAGATAAACGGTTTGTAAAAAGATCTTTCCTCTCTCTTCGAAATTTGTTCCTGAATGTGCGTAAAAATTTACAAAATTTATTTTGTTTACTACTACTGATACTATTCTTCCGAGCGCCGATGTGGTCTAGTGGATAGGCTGGCGCGAGTCTGGTATTGGCAAGAAAAACTTTTGGGTTCGAATCCCATAAGCGGCCGACAGGTAAGATGTGTTTCATTTTATAACTAACTATATAATTGGAATGTTCAATCAGTTACCAGCATATACACGGATGCCGGAATACCTGTAAGTAAAACTAGCCCACCTGATTGATTCGTTCTTCCAAAATATACCTACATCAACACACGCAATACATTCACTACATAACAGTTCATACGAAGCTATGGGGTCCGGGTATGGTGGCGCGCTGCATTGGAGATTTGTCGAACTTAATATAATCTAAGGAATGCATGTGAACCCATACTTTGGCAGAAACTGCGGTGAATCCGTGCACCCATGGTGGTTTACCAACATACAACATACATACATACTACTGATACTATTCTTCCATCTAAATCAAGCAAAGCGTTTGATATTTCAAAGGATTTTCTAATAAGTATTGCAGTACCAGTACCTTCAACACAGTTTACCAATGCATGGTGAGACGGTATAAAACTAAAATTATCATATGCCACCTCCTGAAACATAACTATGTTAACGTCGTTATCCATAATAAAATCCTTTAATAAATTCTGATTTATTTTAGTGGTGGTACTATTCAAATTGATAGTGCCTACTTTGTACCTATGAGTAATTTACCATGACTCACCTAACCTCAATTCTTACACGTGTTTGAATCTAAGCTTATACTCTCGGTCGACTCGATGCCGTGTTTCCCGTTTTCATCGAGCGAGACCTTCTCGCTTGCAGCTTCAGCAGACTTGTAGATTCCGGTATAACCATGGACCTCTTCGCCACCCCTGCTTCTGAGCTTCCCGATTCGGTCTATGATGTCCCAATCTGAACTGCTTGCCGGTTCTATCTAGACTGAGCCTCTGCTCTCGCCTATGCTCGCTTTTTATGTTCTCTTTACTCTTGCTGTTTACCTCTTACGTCAGGATACCACATCCTCCGCTTGCACAAAAAGCTGCCAAATTGCGTTCAGGTCTTTGTTCAAAATCCTTCTCTTCTACGCTTAATTCATGCATCTTTAAATTGAAATGTTTTTCTATTCTGCGTTCTCCTCAACTATGTCATTTCCCTCCTTTATTTTCTTTTCGAAGCTTTAGGTAATGATTTTCACTTTCAACTATTTCTCCCGATTGTTCTATTTTTATTTCCATAAACATTCTCCTTCCACAATCCTAATTATCCTTTAGTCCGTCGTCTTCCTTTTCCTTTAATCTTTCTTGTCATCATCTTCCTCTTTGGATTATCTTATGCTTTTCATTATTTTCCTTTTCCATAATCTGTCTTTATACATTATCTTTCTCTTCCGTTTTTTTTTCTTCCTTTTTCCATTATCTTTTTTTTTTGAATTATACTCTTCCCATCATCTTGCTGTCCATCATCTTTTTTCTTTCAATTTGGCATCTTCTTTCTTTCCATCATCTTTCTTGCCTTCATCTTTCTTTTTCCTTTTTTTTGCGCCTTGGGCTAAAACCCGACTGCAAACTCGAACACTGCCTTGAGCTTAACTCGGACTAGTGTTTCGTTTCATTAATTTGCGCCATGGGCCAATCCCGACTGCAAATTTCTACAAATCTACACTGCCTTGAGCTCAACTCAGACTAGTGTTATAGTTTCAACTATTTGCGCCTTGGGCTAACCCCGACTGCAAATAATAACACTGCCTTGGGCCTAACCCGGACTAGTGTTCTCATTTCTTTCTTGCGCACCACTGAATCTAGCACACCCCCTTGCTCACACATCACTCACGTGCTGCACGCCATCCCGCAGCTCCTGTCATTATATCGCGCAACAACTCTTATATTGCGTCCCCACTCCTCACACTTTTTGCATCTTACGCAGCGCCTCTCGAACATCTCAGAGAACCTTACGCAACGGCTCTCAAACACTTAATAAAAACGTCTCGTAGCGCCTCTCCAACTTTCCGCAGCCCCTTCACAACGACTCTCGCACTACCAACTCTAGCACTACCCCTCTCGCACAGCTAATCGGATAAAGACTTCTCTTTCTTCGAGAGGGGCAGTGGTCCTGTCACGGTCGCCAATATGATGTCCCCATCTGAACTGCTTGCCGGTTCTATCTAGACTGAGCCTCTGCTCTCGCCTATGCTCGCTTTTTATGTTCTCTTTACTCTTGCTGTTTACCTCTTACGTCAGGATACCACACGGTCTTGGACACACGATTCCGCTTGGCTTTACCAGTTGGCTCTGTAACCATTATTTATTATGATGCATGTACATATTTGAGTATGAATTTCGATCAGCGAAAGCACCTACCACACTTTTAGCCTCAGTGTGGGTGGGTTTTCAATAAGTTCGTGAAACCCCTCGTTCGACATACATGTCAAAAGGAAAATATAAGAAGACGAAAATGAAATTTCGCTTAGTGGAGGAAAAAACGGAAAAAGAGTGGCGTGACTCGCGCTTTTTCGGTCACGAATTAAGTTGGTGGTGCGAAACACGGATTAGTTGGACCAGAACCGGAACTCAAACGGATCGGCGTGGTCAACCAGTCTGCCGGAAACAGCAAACATTGCTGAAGCGGTATCATCTACTCAACAACCGTACCACAGTGGCTGCTGGTTGTCCCGCCGTGTTCTAACGGAAGCTCGACAAAATCGAAGCAAGAGCCCATCGCGTCGAAATCCAACCTGCGAGAAAAGGGCAACAAGCGAGTGTCGCATACGGGGCGCAAGCAACGGAAACATAAGCGGCTCCCAATATCGCCAGCGTCACGCCTTGGAAAAGGCAGTATTCGGTGTGCACAACAGCCCCTGCAACGGGGCTTTTTTGCTTCTCTACTTTTTCTCAGCTTCCACTGGTGGGATCGGCGAAAGGCATGCGTTGTTAGACCTATTAGACCGGTTCAAAGCGAAAATCATCAGACTAGGAAAACCGTTCGGGGATCCAGGATTCCAGGTGTCAGCACGCAGGCGAAGTCTCTCAACAGCAGAAGGGAAGTGGGCTTCCCGAATAAGGGGCGCCTCTACGTCTTCATTGCTCACCCACACGGTCTCCAGCACTGTGCCTACAGCATCCTGCGAAACCGGCTGTGTCTCGAGAACACGAGCTCACTTCAACCACATCATTTGTTGTCGGCCAGACCATATCGCAGCAAAAGGGTGCACGGAGCAAAGCCGTTGGATTGCCTATTGGATCCGGAAGTTCGGTGTTCGAACAATTGCGTGGTGTGCTTCGAATCGACGACCGACCATCGACGATTTGCCAGTCATGATGACGATTTCATGCAGGCAGCGCAGCGTCAGGCGGCGCTAATCATCTTGCCCTAGTCAATGCAACACCAGTAGGTTTTGGATGTTCGGTACTAGCAAGGGTAGTTTTTGTTTGCTGATCCAACCAGATCTTCGTTTTCGATGCCTTCCAACACGATTCTCGACTCTCTAAGCACGGCAACTCTCCGTCAGATCAACAGCATAGAGAATGAAAATGGTCGCACGCTTGATCTCTGCTTCATCAATGATGGACTCCAATTGGCTACGATTGAATACGCTCCAGCGCCTCTAAACTGGAATCTTCAAAAAAAATCATCAGTTTCTAACCTACAAGCTCCATTGGTAACGAAAGAACTGCGACAAATGAAAACGCTTAAGAATAAGCTCTATTATTACACTAGGCACAAAACTCTCCGCGCTTAAAATGAGTATTGCAAACTTAACTCAGCTTACAAAAAACTATGCTCACACTGCTACCAGAGCTACTTAATTCGTATACAGCGAGGTTTCAAACCAAACCCTGAATCATTTTGGCAGTACATCAAGGACCAGCGGAAATAATCCGGCCTACCGCCCTCCATGTTTCTGGATGATAATTTAGCGACCTCGGAACCTGAAATTTGTAATCTCTTCGCTGACAAATTCCGTTGTATAATTTGACTCAAACTCAATATCCTCGGACCAAGTTACCAGCGGCTTGTAACGTCCCTCATTTGAACACATAGCTAAATCAAATTGTTGTAGACGATGATATTATTTTGAAAGCGACCGCTAAGCTGAAACACACTCTTTCCGCAGGACCAGATGGCATACCTGCTACCTTCTTGAAGCAATATATATCACATATGCTGATACTTTTAAAAATAACCTTCCATGTTTCCGGTGCACAGGAAAGGGGACAGACGAAATGTGAACAACTATCGTGACATTTCTGCCTCATGTGCGATAGTCAAATTGTTCGATCTGGTTTTTTTGGAACCCACTTTTTCGTAATGCAAGCCTTATTTTTCAATTAAACAACATGGATTTATGCCTAAGCGCTCTACAACTACAAACCTGTAGACATTCACGTCTACTGTGCAAGACAGTTTCGCCATGCGAACTCAAACCGACGTCATCTACACTGACCTGTCATCTGCTCTCGACAAGGTGAACCATGACATAGCCATCGCCAAACTCGATCGTATTGGTATCTGCGGGTCTTTACTGGAATGGTTCCGCTGCTACCTGGTTGGACGAAAATTCATTGTTCGAATAGGTGAATTATTTTCCAGTCAATCCTCTGCCAAATCCAGAGTGCCCCAAGGAAGTCATCTAAGACCGATAATATTCCTAATATACTTCAACGACGCGCTGTTGCTCCTTGATGGTCCGAAACTAGCGTATGGTGATGACCTGAAACTGTATCGCCGCATCAACGGTCCCGAGGATGTAAACTTCTTACAGAGCCAGTTCAACCTCTTCGCCTCTTGGTGTGATGTCAATTGCCTTCCCTTGAATCGTAGTAAATGCGCAGTAATTTCGCAAGCAACTCCCGTTATCAGCCATTTATCATATTGGAAACGAGGCTATCGCGCGTGATTCTTGACGCACGGTTGAATTTCAAGATTCTAACTACATCGTCGACAAAGCCTCCAGATGTTTAGGTCTTCTTTCCGCATGACGTTAGATTTCAAGGATGTCTACTGCTTCAAGAGTCTTTATTGTAGCTTGGTACGATCGACCCTTGAATATGCCTCGGCTGTTTGGTGCTCATATTATCAAAACGGCTCAGGGCGTATTGAGGCCATCCAACAGCGTTTGTGTGCGATACGCTCTCCGACAACAACAAATGATGATGAATTGGTACAAATAAAAAAGATATTCAATTAAAAAAAACTTCAAAAAAGTTTTAATATCACATCAATAGATTCCTGTTCCGTTTTGCACGTGACGAAATTTTCGTTGAACTGAGCAAATTTGTAGGAATTTCTTTGTTTAAAAAGTCTGTTTTCCACATCTTGATCTATTCAGATGCAATAGAATGTCCTCCATTTTCCGGGAAGAGGAATTCAACCAGATAAATGACATCCTTGTTCCGGGACAGCATGGTTTGCGAACAATGGTGATTCGAGCAAATCAAAATGAAATTAAATTCTTCTTCAACCCTAGTAAAACGGAAATCAAAAGGAAAGGTTATTTATTTCTGAAAAAAAAAAAACAATTTTTATCTTATTCAATTAAACTAAAATCCAAAAAGGTATCTAAATTTCGACTGTAGTTGATTTTTGAATTTTTATTTAAACTTTCCAAGTTTCCAGTTTTCCTACGCCAACAGTGGGAAACTTTCATTCAAAAGCACCTTCATAACGAATCTGTTCCGACCGGATTAATTCGCTCGCTAGTGCTAACTAAGAGTACGGTCCTGATTAGTTGGACCAACAGGGAAATGGATTTCTAGCCTCAACACGCGTTTTCCAGTAGATTCAGGTTCATTCACGAACATTCACTTCTGGGCCTCAATAGTCTCATTTCTTTGAATTTTGACCCAGGTGAAAGAACAAGGAAACAATACCACCCCCGCTTCTTAGACTCGGACGTGTCTCTCTGGTGATGTTACTTATGATTATCATTAGGTACCTACCTTGTATTGAGACGAATTGGATCGACCGTGGTGAGACCGCAAGTTTGTTTCTTGGTAATGCTAGCTTTGTTCCATTTTCTAATTGCAAAAGGGACTTGATCCATGCTTATTAGAAAATGAGAAGACTTCTTCCAGAGATGCCTTTGAATGACAATGTTTTACAACAATGCAATGAAATTGCACTATCAGAATACCTACTGATTGGCTTTGAAACGAATTTTAAGATTTTAAATTCTAATGTGGTTGCTTTAAAAGTCATATTTAGGATAAATTGATTTCATTTGAAGAAATAGACAAAATAGTCAATATTCTTGTTGTTCTTGACTTTTTCCTTTGAAGGAAGGTTTTACACAAATCCATTTTCGTTCGAAAATTAAGTAGGACTAGTTTTTTAATCGTTTATCTCAGCAAGTTTCCGAGTTTATTGCGGACATACAGGAATCCTTTTAATTGAAACCGTATCTACAAAGATATCGTTATTTAATATTGAGAAAAATGTTAGGGCTTTTCGTTGAACTGTGAACAAAGCCATACTTCTAAAAAAAAGAGAGCAATAACTCATTTTCCAGCTGGTTTTTGAATGCATTGTCTCTCCTCAAATTCATATTGTTGCCAAGTTGCACCACATGCAGACAAAACACCGGCAGCAGCCATGATGGAAGTTCTTCAATGTCCACCAATCGGAACCCACAAGTCCAGGTGCGCTGATCTCGACACCCATCGTCGTCGTTCAGGAGATACGCCTTTCGAAAGTAAAACCTCGAAAAAAAGAAGGAAGAGACAAAAAAAAAGAACAATAACACGCTCAACCAGCAGCATTGAGCGAAGCATCATCGCGGCAGGTGTTTTCCGGAAAACAAAGCCATTTTTCAAGCTAGTTTGCAATTTCTCGCACGCCAGGTCCCAGGAATCGGCGTGGCCAACCCGGGTATAACAGCACGTTCGTTTTGCCATACGGTACGTGCTCGTTCCACCCCCTGGCCTGGCTTCATCCCGGAAGTCGAGGCCGAGACAAGCCGGAAATAGCTGGAACTGAGCTGAACTTACCGGTTTGCTCCCATCCCACAATACAAGACTCGCTCGACACGGGAAAAGTGAGAAAAAAAACCCGGTAAGGCTTTCAGATTCTGCGGAGCACAAAACTCTGGTGAGCTTTATGCTGCAACACGTAAAATAATGATCATTTGTTTCAGAAATAAGCCCGCTCCTGTATGGGGGAAAATCTCCCGGTTCATTATTTTACCAGCGCGATGAAGTCCACGGAAGGATTGGATTTATGGGCATATGTTTCCGGGTGAATTCAGTTCGTTCAAGGAATGGCATCACACAATTTTCACAAAACCGAAATCTGATCGAATAAAAGGCCTTCTTTGAATTGAACTGTTTTACAATAAGTATGGAGACTTATGCACTGTCTATTTACTCCATACCTACGGTAATAACAATTCAATTCTTTTGAAATTGAAAAAGATTCGTCCTTTTTAGTTTAATACAGGGTTAAAAGAAGCAAATACTGTCTTCACACATTTCTGCCTTATGCTTTGAGCATACGTTCAATAAAAAAAACTAAAGATGAACCGAATATCGCCCTAAAACCGTTAAGCTGAATATTCGGCTCAATAAATAGTTAAGCTGAGTATAAATAGTTAAGCTAAGTATTTTATATATTAATTTTTTAAATTTATACATTAACAATATTAAGATTTTTTATAAATGACTAGCTGATCCCATACGAACTCCGTTTCGCTTTCAATTTAGAACAGTTTTTTTTTTTTTTTTAATATGTCTTTATTAGTCTTTTAATCATTACATTTAAATTACATTATTAAAGTTAAATTAAAGTGTTCAGATCAATTATGAACAGTTCAACTCTTTGATACAGTTAATATTAAACATTGTTCATTTGATTTAAATTTGCTTTAGCAATAAATAATTTGATTTATAGGAGAATATCCTGTTAAGCAAAAAAAAAAAAATATGTATAAACTTAATCCTAAATCCTAAAAACTAACTTAATTGTTAAGAGAACGAATCTCTGCGATGGAAGACTGCATCGATTTGCCTCTGAAGTTGGAGATGATTTTGTTGGCCATCTCTCCGATCGATTCTATGCCTGCAATCCGATGAAGATCTTCGGTGCTGTGCCAAGGTGGAAGCCGCAAAATAATTTTCAGAACCTTGTTCTGAATCCTCTGGATGGCTTTCTTCCTCGTCGCGCAGCAGCTAGACCAAATCGGAACTGCATACATTATCGCTGGTCGAAAGACCTGTTTGTAGATCAACATCTTGTTTCGCAGACACAACCTGGATTTCCTGTTGATGAGAGAATAAAGAGATTTAGTGTATTTATTACATTTAGATTGAATATCTTCAATGTGATTTTTAAAAGTAAGATTCCGATCAAGTGTGAGTCCCAAGTACTTCACGTGATCAGACCATTCTAATGAAACCCCATTAAAAGTTATGGAATGATTTTCATTAGGTTTTAAAAATTGCGCTCTTGGCTTATGGGGAAATAAAATAAGTTGAGTTTTGGAAGCGTTAGGAGAAATTTTCCACATTTTCAAGTAATTCAAAAAGGAATTTAAATTTTGTTGCAATCTACTGCGTACCACCCGTAAATTTCGACCTTTGGCTGAAAGCAAAGTATCATCAGCAAATAATCTTCTACCTTTTCCTTCTGGTACATCAGGAAGATCAGAAGTAAAAATATTGTATAAAATTGGCCCAAGTATACTGCCCTGAGGGACCCCAGCTCTAATGGGAGTCCTTTCAGAGCATGAATTTTGATAGCTTACTTGTAAGGTTCGGCTAGTCAAATAATTTTGAATAATTTTGGTGAGATATACAGGAAAATCAAATCGAGCTAATTTTGCTACTAAACCTTTGTGCCAAACACTGTCAAAAGCTTTTTCAATATCAAGAAGAGCAACACCAGTTGAATAACCCTCAGATTTGCTAGCGTTAATCATATTAGTTACACTCAAAAGTTGATGTGTAGTAGAATGTCCATGACGAAAACCAAATTGTTCATCAGGGAAAATAGAATTCTGATTAATGTGAATCATCATTCTATTCAAAATAACTCTCTCAAATAGTTTACTTAAAGAAGGAAGCAAACTAATTGGTCGATAACTTGAAGGCTCTGAAGCACTTTTTCCAGGTTTCAAAATTGGAGTTACTTTGGCATTTTTCCATTTATTGAGAATAAGTGAAAACATTTGTTGAAGATTTTAACTAAAAAATTGAAAGTGCTTTCAGGCAACTTTTTAATAAGAAAATCCCATCTTCCCCTGGAGCTTTCATATTTTTAAATTTTTTGAAAATCAATTTAAGTTCATCAATATTTGTCTCACAAGAACTTTCAAACACATTTTGTTTTGAAAGAATGTCATCAAATTCTAGGGAAATTTGAGCGTCAATAGGACTAACAACGTTTAAATTAAAATCATGAGCAGACTCAAATTGTTGGGCTAATTTTTGAGCTTTTTCTGAATTAGTTAAAAGAAGTTTATCCCCATCTTTCAAAGTAGGAATTGGCTTCTGGGGCTTTTTTAGAATTTTAGTTAATTTCCAAAATGGCTTTGAGTAGGGTTTTATGTCCTCTACTGCTTTAGCAAAATTTTCATTACGAATGAAATTTAAACGACGTTTGATCTCTTTTTGAAGGTCGCAATAAATAAATTTTAAATAAGGATCCCTAGTACGTTGATGTTGGCGTCGACGAATGTTTTTCAGTCGTATCAAAAACTGAAGATCATCATCAATTAAAGGTTGATTAAATTTATGTTTAACTTTAGGTATTGAAGCGGCTTTAGCATTGACTATTGAAGTTGTCAAATTTTCCATAGCCAAATCAATATCTTCTATTGAATTCAGTGGAACGTTGACATCTAAATTACGTTCAATAAAATTCATATATCGCTCCCAGTTAGCCTTTTGAAAATTTAAAGTTGATTTTAAAGGGTTTTCAATGGGACTTTGGGATAAAGAGAAAGTTACTGGAAGGTGGTCTGAATCGAGGTCCGCATGAGTAACTAATTGACTACAATGCTCGCCTTATGCTCGCCGTTAGAACCAAATCAATTGTGGAGGGATTTCTAATTGAAGAAAAACAAGTATGCCCATTAGGATCAGGTATCAGAATGGGCCCATTAGGATATTCAACAGTATAATAACCTGCAGAGCAATCATTAAACAAAATATTCCCATTAGAATTTGATGAAATATTATTCCAAGATCGGTGCTTTGCATTAAAGTCACCAATAATACAAAAATTTAGATTTATTCCTGGTGAGTTTTTGTAAATCTCCCTTCAAAAAATTTTTCTGTTAACCGCTGCATTGAAAAGGCAAATATGCGGCAACAATTATAATTTTCCCCATAGAAGTTTCTAATTCAATACCAATTGTTTCTAAGACTTTTGTATTGAAAGAAGGAAGAAGTCTAAATTTGAGACGACTATTGATGACAATTGAGCAGGCATGTACCGGGTCAGCCAAAGCAGCCGCCCGCTTACGATATGCGGAGCTGGAAAAGGCAGTTAAACGAGCTTGTAGACGAGACAAGAGAGCCTGGACAAACTCCCTAGCCGAAGAGGGAGAAAGAGCCGCCGCCAATGGAGATATCCGATTACTTTATGACATTTCTCGCCGCCTCAGTGGTGCAAGGACCAATGCAAGAATGCCGCTAAAAGACCGAGCAGGTCAGTTATTGACCGATCGAACAGATCAGCTCAAACGATGGACTGAACACTTCGAACAACTCTTCCGAGTCACGAATAGCGATGGCCAACAGAATCTGCAGCTCGAAGCGCCAACAGTAAGTCGCATAAATGGCGTCAACTCGGAAGCGCCTTCGCTGGCTGAAATAGAAGCGGCAATCAAAAACATGAAATCCAACAAAGCACCTGGGATCGATTGCATCCCTGCTGAAATGCTGAAAGCCGACCCTGCCCTATCAGCACAAATGTTGCACCGTCTTTTCGCTGACATCTGGGATACTGCAACATTCCCGGCCGACTGGATGCAGGGTATCCTCGTAAAGGTCCCGAAGAAAGGAGACCTGACAGAGTGCGGTAACTGGCGAGACATAACGTTGAGCTGTACAACCCTCAAAGTACTCTGCAAAGTGATTCTGAATAGGATCCAGGAGAAAATAGACGCTACACTCCGACGGCAACAAGCTGGATTTCGATCTCGACGATCATGTGTGGACCACATCACAACGCTACGAATCATACTGGAACAAATCAACGAATTCCAGGACTCTCTTCTGCTGGTGTTCGTTGATTTCGAAAAAGCATTCGACCGACTTAACCATGAAAACATCTGGGCGGCTCTAAGGCGACGAGGGGTCCCAGAGAAACTAGTCCATCTCATCGAAGCACAGTATGAGGCATTTTCGTGCAAGGTCTTGCACGTCGGTGTCTTGTCCGAACCAATCCCGGTAACTGCTGGAGTGAGACAAGGATGTATTCTATCACCGCTACTTTTTCTAATCGTAATGGATGAGATTCTGATTGGATCGATTGACTGTGCACCGAACCGAGGATTGCCGTGGAATCCTTCAACAATGGAGCAATTGAACGACCTTGACCTGGCTGACGATATTGTTTTGCTCGCCCAAACACAACCAGATATGCAGAGCAAACTCGACGACCTCACCGAAAGTTCCAAGGCAGCAGGTCTCAAAGTCAATGTCGGAAAGACCAAGTCGATGGAGATCAACACAGGAAATCCCTCCAGTTTCATGGTAGCTGGGCAACAAGTTGAGAAAGTGGAGTGCTTCCAGTATCTTGGTAGCCAGATTACGCCTGATGGTGGTACCAGAAAAGACATCGAAACACGGATCAGAAAGGCCCGATTTGCGTTTGCGAGTCTCCGAAACATCTGGCGGTCACGCCAGATCTCTCTACGAACAAAAATCCGAATCTTCAACTCAAACGTCAAATCCGTATTGCTGTACGGGTGCGAAACTTGGTGCACATATGCGGTAACGACGCGAAAACTGCAAGTATTTGTAAACCGCTGCCTGCGGAATATCATCCGCGCTTGGTGGCCTGGCAACTGGATCTTGAATGAGGAACTACATCGCCGGTGTCATCAAAGGGCGCTAGAAATCGAGATTCGGGAACGTAAGTGGAGATGGATTGGGCACACGCTGCGAAGAGATGAAAACGAGATTTGCAGAGAGGCGCTAGATTGGAATCCAGAAGGTCATCGAAGAAGAGGCAGACCCAGAAACTCGTGGCGGCGAAGCCTAGCTGCTGAAATCCGAACTGTCGACGAGAATCTTGACTGGGACCAGGAGAAGACGCTGGCTCCGGATCGTCAACAGTGGAGGTCTTTTACCACGGCCCTATGCACCGGAGGATCGGCGCGGGATCATTAAGTAAGTAAGTAAAATTGATGACAATAGCTACACCCCCACCTTGTCGATCAAGTCGATCATTCCGTAAAATTTTAAAGAAAGCATTGCTTTTCAAGTTATTGTCTGGCTTTAAAAAAGTTTCAGTGATGGCAGCAATATGTATGTTTTGAGTTTTCAAAAATAAAAAGAATTCATCTTGATTAGCCAGCAAAGATCTAGCGTTCCAATTCATAATATTTAAACATCTATTTGGATCCATGAGGGAATCGTAAAGTCATAATAATTTTGTTAGCATAATTAAAAGAAGTTTGAAAAGCTTCAAACATTGAATTTGCTTTCAACATAAGTTGCATCATTTCCATTAAATTTTGAAGCAAAAATTTTAATTTTTCCTCAGTTATCTCACCCAAATCAACAAAATTGTTAGGATCAGAAAATGAAGGAGAAGAACAAGTATTTGAATTTCGGGGATTTTCCCAAGCCTTCGCATGAACGTTG
The DNA here is from genome assembly GCF_029784155.1 of Uranotaenia lowii. Classification (NCBI taxonomy): domain Eukaryota; kingdom Metazoa; phylum Arthropoda; class Insecta; order Diptera; family Culicidae; genus Uranotaenia; species Uranotaenia lowii. Next base: position 68,334,808 of record NC_073693.1, on the reverse strand, counting down.
AGACTTGGTTTTTTCCCATTTTTATTAGTTAAACCTGAAGAGGGAAACCCATTTTCAACAACCTCTGAGAACGATAAACAACGAGTCTGGGGCGCAGATTCAGCACAGGTAACATTAAAATCACTTCGGGTATTACCCAGCCGTGATTCCAATGTAGACCGAGGCTGACCGCGAACAGGCAGGTTGTTTGCCGGCCCGACGTGTGAAGACGAAAAAGAGGAAGGAGGAGAAGAAACTTTTCTGGAAACTTTGGGATTTTTCCTAGAAGCAATAATTTTTGCCCTGATGGGACAGTCTAGAGAATTCGAGGAATGATTACCTGCGCAATTCGCACACTTAAAAAATTCTGTTTTTGGCTTATCACCACCAAAAAGGCATTTAGATTTTTCATGATCGAATGAGCCGCAAAACATGCATCTGGCATTCATTCTACAATTTTTAGTGCCGTGACAAAAAGCTTGACAACGACGACATTGCGTAATATTTTGTAAAAAATTGGTAGTAGATTTACGAAAAGGTTCAAATTTTACTCGACAATGAAACATAAGACGAGCCTTTTCCAGAATTTTTAAATTATTAACCTGATCCTTTTTAAAATGGATTAAATAAAGTTCAGGAGCAAAACCAACACTACTGGTATTATTCGTGTTGGTTCTTTTCCTCATTTGAATTACTTGAATTGGAGAAAAACCTAACAAAGAATTTAATTCAGTTGTGATCTCATCCGGTGTCTGATCGCCGGTGAAACCCCGAAGTACAACTTTAAAAGGACGATCACTTCTAGTGTCGTACGTAAAAAATTGGTGTTTTTTATTATTCAAATAAGTTAAAATTTTTTGAAAATCATTAAAAGATTCCGCCAATATACGAGCAGTTCCCCTTCGACCGATCTGAAAAGAAATCTTCACATCCTTGACGGAAGTGACGATTTCTTTTCGAAAGGCATTGAAGTCAGGAATCGTGACCGTTATTGGTGGAATCTTTTCGTTTTTAAGAGTATAAGAAGAAGAAGGTTTCTTATTACTCTTATCAGAATTAAATATGAACATTTCCTCATCACCGATGTTATGAAGGACATCGAATGAATTGGAAATTTCAACTTTTTTGGCAGATGGCCCTGGATTAGGTTCAGCAATCCATTTTCTTCCGGGCCTTGAGCCGGCCGAAGACTTCCCCATGCTGGAAAGAAAAGAGAAAATATGAATAAAAGAAAATGAAAATAATTTTAGCACTGAAAAGTGCTGATTGAAATACAGGTAAGGAAAAAATAAACAATGTAAAATGTTCCTGCAGGTACACAGCAACGATACGATGCTCCGGCGTACGTGTTGACGGCTCAACGGTACAGATGGAAGTGTAATTTAGAACAGTGGTTTTCAAAGTGGTCCCTGCATTTCGTAGCAAATTTGTCCCAAAATACCCTTAGGGGGGTGGTGAGCTCAAAAAAATCGAGACAAGGGGGCGGTGAACGAAAAAGTTTGAAAACTACTGATTTAGAATATGTCATGAACAGTTTGAATGAATGTCAATTGTCAGGCAGTTTCCAGACGCATTTTCGTATGCATTGTTGAGCAATCATTGCGAACATGTGGAAAACGTTATATGTTCGATCACTTTTTCTGTCGTTTGCTACTAAATTTGAAATCAGGAATCAACTGATCGTGCCTGAATAAACCCCGTATATGAATTTTCGTCTCGATGCGATACAAACTTACGTAATTGTAGAGGACCCCCTTTTTTATCCTTCGATATAAATATTGAAATCAGAAATCGATTGACCGTCGCAACTCCCGTGTATAAATTTCAACTCGATCATTGCAGATCGGTGGTCTCTTTTAAGAAATATGATTTTTGAAATTTATTGCCCTTCCCTCAAAACTCCCGTGTGTACATTTTCAAAACAATCCATTGCATAATAACGTCAATATCGCCAAAAAAAAACAGTGTAAAGTTAATATGGACGACCCCTTAGGCCGACCTCTGACCTAAAATTGGATAATTTGAATATTATACTCGTACAAAAAAGCAAGATGGCTTAATTCCACTGAAACAATGCTATAAGCAACATTTCTGTTCATATCAAATGAATGAAAATGTTTTCTTTTAAAATGCACAGGTATTCGTTATTCTATTTTGTAACCACTAAGGCGTCTTGAGAGCAGCAAGTTGTCTACAAATGTTCTAGAGTCTTCGATAAATTTGTCTAAATAAAAAACTGATGATTCGCCGGTTTTGCTCAGACAGTTGTTTTATTTCTTGAAAGGTAGTCTGAGGTTTTTATGCAGCTAATTATATGCAAAGAGACGAGTTCGACATTTTGAATGTAGAATCCCTCATTACCTTGCCACATCGACTGATTTTCGGAACCTTCGAGGAAGAGCGCCAAAAAAAGCGAAGAGGAATGAATGCGAACCTCTTTCCAATATTTACTTAGGTTCTTTTTTCATCGACGATGGCGATTTTCCGCTTCATCAATTTTACATCATCGTTAAACACGTAAAGTAGCAAGAACAGCGACAGCAGCAGACGATTTGGCAGAGCACAGTAAAGCGAAAATCACTTTCGCCTTTAAGCCAGTAAATTTCACATTAAAGGCCCTTCTCGCTCCCAGCCGAAACTCATCTTATGATTGGTCCTTGCAATTTTCCGGCTTGATGGTCCATCAAAAATGTGTGTGCGCGCCAGCAAAAAAAATCCGGTGGCGTTCCGTTTTCCTAAAACAAACCCATTAGGAACTTCCAAGCCCGAACTTTTTCCCACCCCGGCCCTTTTAGCTTTCCCACCGAAAGAACGGTTTCCTGCTGTCTCTTTTCATTTTTTTCTACTTCTTTTGGTTGGCTTTCAATTTCCGTGTTCGTCAAAATCACGAGTATTTAATATGGCCTTACACAAACTCGGTGGCTCGTTAACGCCTCGTTTTTTTTCTACCCGGCCTTTATGGCGACGGGATGTAAGGACCCATCGTTGATTATGCCCTGATGCACTGTTTCGTACTTTTTTTTTGCGTGACCTTCTTGTTCTGGTGCTCCTTTATGGATGTCCTAATAGAAATAAAAGCCCTAAGCTCTCCTCCTGATGCAGCCAATAAAAAGGCTTTCACTTTTATTAGTGCCCACAGACTTTTTTTGCGGAGGTTTTGGCTAAAATGATTTGAATTGGTTTATTAGAGAGAATTCAAGGTTTGGAGGATATTCATGAATGGAAGGAAAATAGACCACTTAGGTAGGTTTTCAGTATTACAGAAAACAAGGTAAGATGCTTATTTCATTGAAATAATGCTCGAATAAGCACCCTCAGTAATATTATTTAAAATTCTTGACTTGTGTTGCTATTCTGTAATTTTTGAAAAATTGGAAACAATCATAATGATTAAAATTCGAGAAGTATAAAATAATACCTCCAAAATAAATCAATAAATACTAAAGAGTTGGTGAAAAGTAACCCAAAACGTTAAATATTGAGAACACAATATATGTTTTTAAAGAATTCTGCGAGTTCTGTTAAAACTTGAATAAAGTTCTTACACCAGCAGCAGAACAGAGACAACGCATAATAACCTAGTGAGTAGCTCTGTGATTGAGTAAGTTGAATCTGTAAGGTAAATGGCGTTATTCTGGACAAATCGCTCACGTTTAAGATTAACCTAGCTTTGACTTTGGCTTAAAATTAAATGAAGTCAGGTTAAATTGGTTATGTTGGAAAGTCCGCCACGTTTGTATATTTTAAAAACTTATTTAGCGCGGGCTTCAAGTGAGAAAATGATCGTCATGTTATCTCTGCAACTTGCAAGGCATCCAGATCAAGGAATCGAAATCAAGAGAGAGTTCTTTGCATTTGGAAGGGTAATGATCAAAATTCCCCAACTGCTTCAAAAATTGCAACGATTTGCAACAATTAACACATTTTTACTCTCTCTGAGCACTAGTTTCTCTCATTTTAACTCAAACCTTCTAATTTTCTCTAACAAATTGCCACAAATTCAATCATTGGCTGCACAATTTGTGTGATCATTGACGAACTTTCTCCCTTTATTTCAGTTCCCCGATCCTGCTGGCCAAAAATAAGATGGGATTTGAGGAATATTCACCAATAATGAGAGTAATGAAAAATATTATCGCTGGCAACGATTTTCAGACTATGAGAGCAAAATCTAACGCTCTCTCGCATTCTTCCTATGGGTTCGAATTAAGTGTCGGATATCTCCCAATTGGTGTAGTTTCCGTCGCTTAAGAAAGAAATGAAATTTATGTTTGTATATTGTCTCCACTTTGGTAGATAAAGATTCATAAAATGAGGAGTTCTACAATTTAGATTGAGCTTTTTTAACAGGGTTACCAAAGTCATCCAGCAAAAAAGGACATTTAACCGGTTAGGATCATACAGACCCGGATTATTGTTTTGGTTTTAAAATCCAAACTACTGAACCGATTTTCATAAGCACTTACACTTTAAAATTGTCCAAATGTATGCCATCAGCTGGTTCTTAAAAATTTGGGTTTCATTTAAATGGTCTTCAAAAAACGCCTGAACGCCAAAACGTCCTCAAAATGGGAGTTTTGATTCAAAGATAATTCATTTTGTTGAAGTCATATTAGAAAAAAACTTTTGAATGATATGAATTAAGATTGATTAAAAGCTCATATTGAAATGATAGCTAGTTATTTGAAAAGTTCATAAAATTATTACATTTTTTATGATGAGGATCAAAGAATTTTTTTAAAAATAATGCATTTCCGTATAATTACATTTATTCCCAATCGTTAAAAACAAAATAATAACACAAAACAGGTGCAAAGAACTTAAGAACTAATTTTGACTAATTTGGTGGCGCTGATTCAAAATACACAGTGAGTTTTTCTCAAGCAGCTCTTGTTTCCAAAATAACTTTGAAAAATAGGTAAAAATTCATTTAATAAAAAAGTGCATTTTTTCGACACAACTGTAGAAAATTACAAAGATTTGAAATTTAAAGGTTTTAATTTAATAATCAGTTTTCCCGAAGATCGTCAGTAACTTTGACATCTTAGAAGACAAATTTAGTATTTTTTTTTTTTTATTTCAAAATTTAGCAAAAACCGGCAATTTAACGAAATGTTTATGAGACTTCATCCCAAATTGAATCTTGGATTTTTTACCTTAAGTTCAATTCAACAAAGTACCTAATTGAATTAGAATCTTTGATATCGAATATTCAAATACATTCTTCAGCGATGTCAGAAATAGTTGTAATGCAATCTTTTACAATTCTTTAAATTGTAGAATTTAATTTTTTAAATTCTACAATTTAAAGCTGTTTATCTTACAATCTTTAATATCTATGCAAAATATGAAACTTTGATAGAATGGAAGATAATGAATAGATTGAAAATTTGTTTTTATTTTTCATGGTTTGATAGTTCATCATTTATAAACTATCGATTTTACTCGAAATCAATCAATTTCTAAATTTCCACACGCCATATCACTAATGCAAGAGCTGATGGACAAGATCTGGCAAATGATTCGAATTCAGGACTTAAAAATCTTCCAAAAACAGTAGGACAGATGAGAACAGATGAAATTAGTAGAGAATTCTGAAAGTGACAATTAAAAAGATGTTATCTTACGTCATGTATAAATAAATAAATACAAATGCAAATACGAAAACAGTTATTAAAACATGGTTACCAGAAATACTGTTCCCTAGAGACTGGCAATTTAAGTATTATATCATAGATTTTCAACATATTGAGGACCAATTGGCCTATATCAATTTTTTCTTTACGCGTTTCGTTACACTGAGCTCAACGTCTCTGAAATATTAAATTAAACTTTAAAACATTGTTTCCATGGTTTTCCATCTCCCTACATAAACTGATGAACAATATTCCTCCAATTAACTAGGTCCATGATAACCAGTATCAAATTTTCGGGCATCAGATCACGCTCACTTAACTAAAGATTTTAAAATCTGAACATTGGATCTATTTTATGTTCAAATACCGCTCAGCGAATTTCTGATATCTCTCGTTTTTTTTTTTCGTGGTACTGAGTGAGATAAAAATATCACATTAAAATTAAAATTCAGTTAATTTTCAAAGGTTTCCATGTTTTTATGAGCTAAGTTATTTATCAGTCCATTTGAATAAATACCAGTCAATTATTCAGTTAAAAACGCAATGGTTGTCAAGAAGAAAATAAATGCTTTTTCTCACTTCCATCTGTACCGTTGAGCCGTCAACACGTACGCCGGAGCATCGTATCGTTGCTGTGTACCTGCAGGAACATTTTACATTATTTATTTTTTCCTTACCTGTATTTCAATCAGCACTTTTCAGTGCTAAAATTATTTTCATTTTCTTTTATTCATATTTTCTCTTTTCTTTCCAGCATGGGGAAGTCTTCGGCCGGCTCAAGGGCCGGAAGAAAATGGATTGCTGAACCTAATCCAGGGCCATCTGCCAAAAAAGTTGAAATTTCCAATTCATTCGATGTCCTTCATAACATCGGTGATGAGGAAATATTCATATTTAATTCTGATAAGAGTACTAAGAAACCTTCTTCTTCCTCTTATACTCTTAAAAACGAAAAGATTCCACCAATAACGGTCACGATTCCTGACTTCAATGCCAGGATGCCAATGCCAATGTCAAGGATGTGAAGATTTCTTTTCAGATCGGTCGAAGGGGAACTGCTCGTATGTTGGCGGAATCTTTTAATGATTTTCAAAAAATTTTAACTTATTTGAATAATAAAAAACACCAATTTTTTACGTACGACACTAGAGGTGATCGTTCTTTTAAAGTTGTACTTCGGGGTTTCACCGGCGATCAGACACCGGATGAGATCACAAATGAATTAAATTCTTTGTTAGGATTTTCTCCAATTCAAATGAGGAAAAGAACCAACACGAATAATACCAGTAGTGTTGGTTTTGCTCCTGAACTTTATTTGATCCATTTTAAAAAGGATCAGGATAATAATTAGAAAATTTTGGAAAAGGCTCGTCTTATGTTTCATTGTCGAGTAAAATTTGAACCTTTTCGTAAATCCCATACCAATTTTTTACAAAATATTACGCAATGTCGTCGTTGTCAAGCTTTTTGTCATGGCACTAAAAATTGTAGAATGAATGCCAGATGCATGTTTTGCGGCTCATTCGATCATGAAAAATCTAAATGCCTTTTTGGTGGTGATAAGCCAAAAACAGAATTTTTTAAGTGTGCGAATTGCGCAGGTAATCATTCCTCGAATTCTCTAGATTGTCCCGTTAGGGCAAAAATTGTTGCTTCTAGGAAAAATCCCAAAGTTTCCAGAAAAGTTTCTTCTCCTCCTTCCTCTTTTTCGTCTACACACGTCAGACCGGCAAACAACCTGCCTGTTCGCGGTCAGCCTCGGTCTACATTGGAATCACGGCTGGGTAATACCCGAAGTGATTTTAATGTTACCTGGACTGATTCTGCGCCACAGACTCGTTGTTTATCGTTCTCAGAGGTGGTTGAAAATGGGTTGCCCTCTTCAGGTTTAACTAATAAGAATGGGAAAAAACCAAGTCTCAACGTTCATGCGAAGGCTTGGGAAAATCCCCGAAATTCAAATACTTTTTCTTCTGCTTCCTCTTCTGATTCTAACAATTTTGTTGATTTGGGTGAGATTACTGAGGAAAAATTAAAATTTTTGCATCAAAATTTAATGGAAATGATGCAACTTATGTTGAAAGCAAATTCAATGTTTGAAGCTTTTCAAACTTCTTTTAATTATGCTAACAAAATTATTATGACTTTACGATTCCCTCATGGATCCAAATAGATGTTTAAGTATTATGAATTGGAACGCTAGATCTTTGCTGGCTAACCAAGACGAGTTCTTTTTATTTTTGAAAACTCAAAACATACATATTGCTGCCATCACTGAAACTTTTTTAAAGCCAGACAATAACTTGAAAAGCAATGCTTTCTTTAAAATTTTACGAAATGATCGACTTGATCGACATGGTGGGGGTGTAGCTATTGTCATCAATAGTCGTCTCAAATTTAGACTTCTTCCTTCTTTCAATACAAAAGTCTTAGAAACAATTGGAATTGAATTAGTAACTTCTATGGGGAAAATTATAATTTTTGCCGCATATTTGCCTTTTCAATGTAGCGGTGAACAGAAAAATTTTTTGAATGGAGATTTACAAAAACTCACCAGAAATAAATCTAAATTTTTTATTATTGGTGACTTTAATGCAAAACACCGATCTTGGAATAATATTTCATCAAATTCAAATGGGAATATTTTATTTAATGACTGCTCTGCAGGTTATTATACTGTTGAATATCCTAATGGGCATACTTGTTTTTCTTCAATTAGAAATCCCTCCACAATTGATTTGGTTCTAACGGCGAGCATAAGGCGAGCATTGTAGTCAATTAGTTACTCATGCGGACCTCGATTCAGACCACCTTCCAGTAACTTTCTCTTTATCCCAAAGTCCCATTGTAAACCCTTTAAAATCAACTTTTAATTTTCAAAAGGCTAACTGGGAGCGATATATGAATTTTATTGAACGTAATTTAGATGTAAACGTTCCATTGAATTCAATAGAAGATATTGATTTGGCTGTAGAAAATTTGACAACTTCAATAGTCAATGCTAGAGCCGCTTCAATACCTAAAGTTAAACATAAATTTAATCAACCTTTAATTGATGATGATCTTCAGTTTTTGATACGACTGAAAAACATTCGTCGACGCCAATTTCAACGAACTAGGGATCCTTATTTGAAATTAATTTATTGCGACCTTCAAAAAGAGATCAAACGTCGTTTAAATTTCATTCGTAATGAAAATTTTGCTAAAGCAGTAGAGGACATAAAACCCTACTCAAAGCCATTTTGGAAATTAACAAAAATTCTGAAAAAGCCCCAGAAGCCAATTCCTACTTTGAAAGATGGGGATAAACTTCTTTTAACTAATTCAGAAATAGCTCAAAAATTAGCCCAACAATTTGAGTCTGCTCATGATTCTAATTTAAACGTTGTAAGTCCAATTGATGCTCAAATTTCCCTAGAATTTGATGATATTCTTTCTAAGCAAATTGTGTTTGATAGTTCTTGTGAGACAAATATTGATGAACTTAAATTGATTTTCAAAAAATTTAAAAATATGAAAGCCCCGGGGGAAGATGGGATTTTCTATATTCTTATTAAAAAGTTGCCTGAAAGCACTTTAAATTTTTTAGTTAAAATCTTCAATAAATGTTTTCACTTGGCTTATTTTCCCAATAAATGGAAAAATACCAAAGTAACTCCAATTTTGAAACCTGGAAAAAGTGCTTCAGAGCCTTCAAGTTATCGACCAATTAGTTTGCTTCCTTCTTTAAGTAAACTATTTGAGAGAGTTATTTTGAATAGAATGATGATTCACATTAATCAGAATTCATTTTCCCTGATGAACAATTTGGTTTTCGTCATGGACATTCTACTACACATCAACTTTTGAGTGTAACTAATATGATTAACGCTAGCAAATCTGAGGGTTATTCAACTGGTGTTGCTCTTCTTGATATTGAAAAAGCTTTTGACAGTGTTTGGCACAAAGGTTTAGTAGCAAAATTAGCTCGATTTGATTTTCCTGTATATCTCACCAAAATTATTCAAAATTATTTGACTAGCCGAACTTTGCAAGTAAGCTATCAAAATTCATGCTCTGAAAGCATACCCATTAGAGCTGCCCAAGTAACAATTTTAGCTTTATTATGGTCAGCAAAATATCATTTGGACTATCGCATTAATCTTCATAAAAAGCTAAAGCGCATTCTATAACATCACCTGGACTCTAATAAAGCCAAAATCAGGCTATTTGGCCCTACCCTAGAAACGTCATCAAGACATATAATTGTTGGTCATCAATATTGGTCACCAAAGCTTTTAAAAAGCTATTATAAAACATGTTAGAAATTTTTGTTTTTTTTTTTCGGTTCTGTCAGTTCTCGGAGTTTTTTTTTATTTTTTCCAGCAACCATAATGGTTGATGAATGATGATTGCATTATTCAGATATGATCTGGTAAAATTAATAGCTAAAAAAACCAATGTTTTAACCATATATTGAGCTTCTTTTCTACTGCCAGTCAAGATTTTAGGTAAAATGTATATAAAATAGTACCGTCAAACGGGGCATCATGCAACAGCGGGGTTCGATGCAACATTTATATAACACTACATTGAATCAATTTTTAATTTAATGTATTGTAATAAAGTTATCTTTTAATGATAACAAAATGATGATGACATAATTTCTCGCATCTTAAGCTAGTTGTCTTAAGTTTTTTATTTTTTTTGTAAAATTTGAAAAATCGAGCAATAAATATACAAATTTTAACATTTTTTGATGCCGAAAAAAACATTACCCAGTATGAGAGATCGGCTTGATAAAATTACCTACAAACTTTTTACAGGTTTCCTCATGTTATACCAACATTGTTGGTGTAAAAATATTTTTCGAACAATCACCCAATTTTTTTAAATGAATATTTTTAAAATTCAGTTAGGTGTCTGGGGTTAAATGCAACAAAATGCAAATCAAAGAATTACCTTGTAAATCTCGTTTCCATGTGCTGGAATATGAATGTCTTGCATCATGCGTTTGTAAACATTTAAATTTCATTCATCCAAACATTTATTTTTATGATTTCAGCTTGTAGATTTTTTCGTAGTATTATTTAACCCCTTAATGTATGCAGCATCCTTATTTTCAGAAAAAATGTGAAAATTTGTTTTTACAGACCCAAAAACTACTGCAATTGGTGTTGTCATGCGTAATGGTCTTTAAGACATCGCAAATATATTAAATACTTTGAATTTTCGTACCGGTTCATAAGATTTTTCATTAAAACAAAGTTTGTTGCAAGTTACCCCATTTTCTAAGGAGTGTGAAAATCGCATGTTTTTAGAAAATTAAAAATAACTGAAGAAACCAATATTTTTTTTAACTACGCCAATTTGATGCCCCAGCATCCTTAAAACTTTTGATGCATAAAGGATACGATTAACTGTGAACATAAGTTTTTTAGAAGCCATTGAAGTTGAAAATTGTTGCATGTTGCCCCAGTTGACGGTATCTTAAAATAAATGCGCCTCGTCAAATCTGATGGTCAATCATGATGGAATTGATGGAAAAAGGCCTGAAAAAATATTTTCCAATGCTTGCGTTGTGAATCCATCAACATGGCGTCATTTTGTGCCCTTCGATTTTGCAACCAACATGGCGTGAGTCAATTCATAGTTTTATTATGGTTTAATGATGACCCCAAAAAAAGCTACGATTTGACGTTTCTCTCGCAAGCCAACCAATTACACGCTAAGGTTGAGTTTCTCATTTCTGAGTTGTTAATCATTAGTACAGTAAATGAGGACAGACTTTTTGAATGAAAAGGGATTGGTTTTGAATGACCCGTGGAATAAATCATGAGTTGAAGTCAAATTTCGTTGTCTGACGCCATCTTGAAATCCAAGATGGCGGCTTCCGCTGAACTTTAAAATGGTGTAAATGACTTGAAATCGCATGAAACCCCAACAAAATGGGTATCGGGTGAAAGGGCTAGACGAGTAGAAGTTGAATTTAGCTATCAGACGCCATCTTGAAATCCAAGATGGCGGCATCCGCTCAACTTTTAATACTTAATGCTGACAAAAAAGTCGCATTAAACCACCACTATACGGGTATTGGGTGAAAGGGCTAAACTAGAAGTCGATTTTTTTCTTTCCGACACCATCTTGAAATCCAAGATGGCAGCTTCCACTGAATTTAAAATATTGTTAATCAATGAAAATCGCTTGAACACAACTTTTTTCACGTACTACATTAAAACTACTATTTTAAGACAATTTAGATAATTTTAAATCACTTTTATTATTTTTTCATTATGTTTCTAATGCATTTAGCACTTTTCTTGTTTTGTTTATAGTTTTTGATTTTTTTGCCATTTATGTAATTCTATTATTCCTATCATGCTATTATGTTTAAATTGTATTGGTCTTATTCTAGCGAAAACTATAAGGTTATGTTATTTCTGTTTACCGTCTGATCTAGGCACATGTGCCAAATTCGATGTTGCCAAAATCGAATGTTGCCAAAAACGAATGGGGTCTGTATTGTGGTGGTTTTTGTGGGATTTTCAGTCACTTACAGATTTTCAGAGAAACGCGAAAAGAGATATTTGACTTCTATCATTTAGCCTTAGCACCCAATACAATATATTTGGGAGTTTCAAGCTATTTTCATTCATTTACAGTATTTTTAAGTTCAGCTGAAGCCACCATCTTGGATTTCAAGATAGCGACAGAATGCAAAAATAAACTTTTTATAGCTTATCCCAATTGACAAACACCCATATTTTGGAGGTTTCATGCGATATTCAATGATTTAGAGCATTTTTATAGTTTATAGAAAGCTCGTTAAGCCCTTCCACCCACTACCACCTGGGTTTCATGTCATTTTAAGTCATTTACTACATTTTAAAGTTTAGCGGAAGCCACCATCTTGGATTTCAAGATGGCGTCAGATAGCGAAATTCAACTTCTACCGGTTGATTTCTTTCAACTTATACCCCTATAATATAGGTTTTATGCGATTTTCAGTCATTTACAGTATTTTCAAGTTGAGTGGTAGCCACCATCTTGGATTTAAGATGGCGACGGGCAACGAAATTTGACTTCTACTCGTTTATTACTTTCACCTAATAACCATATTGTGAAGGTTTCACGATATTTTCAGTAATTTACAGCTTTGAAAATAAAAGCGGAAGCCGCCATCTTGAATTAATGATGGCGTCAAGCAACAATTTTTTTCCTACTTTTTGGGCCCTTTCACTCAATACTCATATTGTAAAGATATTCATACCACTTTCGGTGATTTCAAGTTTTCAAAGATGTATTTTTTTTTATTTTAGCTCAAAACCAACACGCATAACTTACCAAAAATGTGTAAAAATGGGAGTTCCAATTCAAATATGTGCTATCTAATCTGAGCGTGTCCTGTTTTGACATCTTGATCGAGAACTGTCACTAAGTTTTATGGCGGTTTAATAATCATGCACTGAGTGCTATTATAGAACATGCAAAAGAAAGCTTGGAGTAAACTTCTAGGTTTGTGTTTTATTATAGTTTAAAAAAAGCATTCACAACTCTTTCAAAATAACTAAAACAGCATGTTTAATAAAAGTTTTATTAGCGTTTTCAGAACCATCTAAAAACATATGGTCGAAAAAAAATTATAAGCATTCTGCATGACCATAATAAAACCGCCATAAAACGAGCTGCACAAAAAAATGCCATAATTAAACCATAATAAAACTTCCTAATGCTAGTTGGCATAATCTGTGTTTCTTGGGTGGTGTCCCTCAGGGTAGTATACTTGGGCCTATTTTATACAATATTTTTACTTCTGATCTTCCTGATGTCCCAGAAGGAAAAGGTAGAAGATTATTTGCTGACGATACTTTGCTTTCAGCCAAAGGTCGAAATTTACGGGTGGTACGCATTTTCGTGCAAGGTCTTGCACGACGGTGTCCTGTCCGAACCAATCCCGGTAACTGCTGGAGTGAGACAAGGATGTATTTTGTCACCGCTGCTTTTTCTCATCGTAATGGATGAGATCTTGACTGGATCGATTGACTGTAGACCAAACCGAGGATTGCCGTGGAATCCTTCAACCATGGAGCAACTGAACGACCTTGACCTGGCAGACGATATTGTTTTGCTCGCCCAAACACAACAAGACATGCAGAGCAAACTCGACGACCTCACCGAAAGCTCCAAGGCAGCAGGTCTCAAAATCAATGTCGGAAAGACCAAGTCGATGGAAATCAATACAGGAAATCGTTCCAATTTCGTGGTAGCTGGACAACAGGTTGAGACAGTGGAGTGCTTCCAGTATCTTGGTAGCCAGATTACGCCTGATGGTGGTACCAAGAAGGACATCGAAACCCGGATCAGAAAAGCCCGATTTGCGTTTGCGAGTCTCCGAAACATCTGGCGGTCACGCCAGATCTCTCTACGAACTAAGATCCGAATCTTCAACTCAAACGTCAAATCCGTATTGCTGTACGGGTGTGAAACTTGGTGCACATATGCGGTGACGACGCGAAAACTGCAAGTATTTGTAAACCGCTGCCTGCGGAATATCATCCGCGCTTGGTGGCCTGGCAACTGGATCTCAAACGTTAAACTTCATAGCCGGTGTCATCAAAAGGCGCTAGAAATCGAAATTCGGGAACCTAAGTGGAGATGGATTGGGCACACGCTGCGAAGAGATGAAAACGAGATTTGCTGAGAGGCGCTTGACTGGAATCCAGATGGGCATCGAAGAAGAGGCAGGCCCAAAAGCTCGTGGCGGCGAAGTCTAGCCGCTGAAATCCGCACAGTTGACGAGAACCTTGGCTGGCAGCAAGTGAAGACGCTGGCTCTGGATCGCCAGCAGTGGAGATCTTTTATCTCAGCCCTATGCGCCGGTCAATCGGCGTTGGACCCTTAGGTAGGTAGGTAGGTACGCAGTAGATTGCAACAAAATTTAAATTCCTTTTTGAATTACTTGAAAATGTGGAAAATTTCTCCTAACGCTTCCAAAACTCAACTTACTTTATTTCCCCATAAGCCAAGAGCAAATTTTTTAAAACCTAATGAAAATCATTCCATAACTTTTAATGGGGTTTCTTTAGAATGGTCTGATCACGTGAAGTACTTGGGACTCACACTTGATCGGAATCTTTCTTTTAAGAATCACATTGAAGATATTCAATCTAAATGTAATAAATACACTAAATCTCTTTATTCTCTCATCAACAGGAAATCCAAGTTGTGTCTGCGTAATAAGTTACTTATCTACAAACAAGTGTTTCGACCAGCGATAATGTATGCAGTTCCGATTTGGTCTAGCTGCTGCGCGACGAGGAAGAAAGCCATCCAGAGGATTCAGAACAAGGTTCTGAAAATGATTTTGCGGCTTCCACCTTGGCACAGCACCGAAGATCTTCATCGGATTGCAGGCATTGAATCTATCGAAGAGATGGCCAACAAAATCATCTCCAACTTCAGAGGCAAATCGATGCAGTCTTCCATCGCAGAGATTCGCTCTCTCTACAATTAGTTTAATTTTAGAATAGCTTTAGTTTTTAGTTTAAAATATTTTTTTTTTATTCACTACAGGATGTTCTCCTTTATAAAAATGCTTGATTGTGCTCAGCAAATTTAAGTCGAATAAATAAATTTTAGTGATTATTAAACTATAGGGCTCTGAAAGTTCATTATTGAACTGAACACCTAATTTAATGTATTAATGTAATATAAATGTAATGATGAATTGGTACTAATAAAGATACATTTAAAAAAAAAATGCTTAAACTCTTAAAACATCCTGGGAATTTCTAGCAGCACTGTACTTAGGTACGAATTAATAATTTTTCACAAAAAATGAAGAATCGAACGAATTAAATTTTTAATTATCTGAAATCTTAAAGTTCTAATATCGTTCGTTTTTAAATGCATGTCTAGATTGCAGTTCAATTATCGATTTTTGAACAGTTATACACAGTTTAAAGATATTCATATTAAATTAGGATCCTTCTCCTGGAACAAGATTATAACGCTGATGAATGAATGAAAGTTGAGTTCATTTGCAAATGAAATGTTGACAATTTGTCAATGTTCGCCATTACTTTTTTTGATAAAATTTATGCAAATAATATTAAAGAAAATTGTTAAAGATTTCTTTTGGTCACATAATTGATTTAAAATTTTATTAAAAAACAGAAGTTAAGCGACTTGCAAATTTTTTCGCGTGCATCCAAATGAAACAATTTCTTAGGACCCCCATTGAATTCTTTAGATCTTTAATTTTGCATCATTACTTTTTCATGGAAGCACCCCGAAAGCCCTGAAAAATAAAACTTGACTGTCAATTTGACACTGCTAACTAAAACCAATATTTCTCGATTTGTTTCTTATCCGAGTTCAACAAAATTAATAGTTTCGGAAACCTTTTAACTTAACTCAAATATGTTTTCCAAACAATATCCAGCCTTAAGTTTTATGTTATTCAAAGTTTAAACAAAACTCTTCGGAAAAAAGTCTGTTGATCAGCTATAGAATGCTTAGAAATTTGTTCTGTTCAAAAAAGCTGAAGTGTTATACGTTGCACATAAAGATTTATTTTTTTGAAATTTCATGACTACAAAAAATATAAAAAAGTTGGTGTAAAAACTGTGTTTTTCAATCAATGAACCGTCAAAATTGTTCAGGGCACACCAGATAAATTTTGAAAATTTGTTGTTATATGGCACATTTTTGCATTTTTTTATTGTGAAAATACGAAACGCAGAATTTTTGACGAATTTTCTAATTTTTGTTTTTTGTCAATTTTCAATTTAATCAGATTTTCTTGCACGAAAATAAAATTTTTCACTAGATCTTGAGTATATAAACCCAAGATTTCCTTCACAATATAGAAAAAAACAAAAACGCAGGCGTCCGCGGAAATTTTCTGAATTTACTTCCAGTTTTATATTTAAAAACTTTTTAAAAAGTATTGCTGAGCTTATGCAATTGCACCGCTAGAATTGGTCTGACTTTCTGGTGATTATTAATTTATTACGGAAATTTTGAGTTTATATACTCTAAATTCTGTGCGAAGTTGTTTTTAGTGCTATTAAAAAATTCAAATTTACAAAAAATTCGAAAACAGTTACCAATTGATCAACAATTAAGAAAAAACTGACAGGCAACACAAAATGTTTTATCCTTGTTATAAAGCATTCAATGCTATTTCTAAACTGGCACTAAAGTCAAGTTGAAAACTGTTTTATTGGAGCAGTGGTTGTACATCCACAAATCAAACTCCGCTTCAATAATGAATTTCATTGAAGATGGTATTATCAGTATAAAAATTTGAGAGTTTATCTTTGCTTTGAAAATATGGAAAAATGAAGTACATTTTCTAATGATTATCACATTGGAATAAATAATTTTGTTTTTAATTTTTTGTTTTGGTGTCAGAAACTTTATTAAAAGATGTGGAAAGATCTTCATATCACATTTGGTGAAAATTTTAAAGCTATGCTTTATAAATTTAAAAATTAATTAGAAAATTTGTTTCATTAAAAGCGTGATTCTGTTGATAAAGCTAAGGAATTAAGCCACCCCAAGGATCAAGACTCTCCAATTTTCAAGGCCCTCAAATATCGTATTATTGTTGATTAAAGTGATAATTTATTGATGATTTAAAAAAGTTATCTTTGATTCATATTTTAAAATTCATTTTGCTATATTTTTTTACATATTACCATTTGAAGGAATAATTAAAAAAATATTTATCATTAAAGATCGATTATGAAAGTATTTATTATTTGTTCTTATTTTCATTGCTTTTTTTCTTGAATAAGTTTTTCAGAAATTTTAGAAAACATTCCAATCCAAGAGAAATCTCCGCTCATCTGCATGTCACATGCGAAAACTTTTCTCCGCCCACACGCACCAGCCACGGCTAACATTTCCTCGAATTCCATGATCCTTGAAGCTTTTCAAGATTGATTTATCGCCCAGGGGTCATAAAATAAAATCAGTCACTTCTGCGAAAATCCATCGCTCTGCTCTATGCACGTACCTATGTATGTATGTCGGTAATGTGTATTCAATATTCATTCAACAAAGGCTGTGGCGACAGTGTATTAAAGTGCGCTCAAAGCTCGAATGGATTCAAGATTTATGTAACCTCACACAGACGCACACACACACCCACAAACATACAAACGCTCCGCAAAACATGTCTATGCTGCCAGATGGATTTGCCCTTGTTCGTCGTCGATTGAGCTCAACTTAGCGAGGGCTCCGGCTCAATGCGTGGGTGGGCGAACTTGGATGAGCTGCTTTCGACTGATGGAAATTTTCATCCACCGAGACACTTCTGCTGCCAGGATTTTGAATATCGATGGATTTTCAAGCGAACGCAAAAAGCAATAACACGAGGGAGGAATAAAAAATGATTCGTCAAAAAGGATCAACCGGCTCGATTTCAGCGAGATGTTTTCGCAGTTCATAAATGCATAGAAGGATGCTTGCCTTGCCTCGACGCCACACGATATTGATGAATGGCTCAGATTGAATTGGATTGAATCGTCAGGGGATTTGGTAGCACAATCTATTTTAAACTGTCTCTCACGCCGCATTCTCGATCGTCGTTCAGATTCGGTGATGGAAGATCCCCTAGCCACTTTTTTTCATTCTGTTGTTCCATTCGAAAGTGCTCCAGATGATGTGATATATTGTGCCCAGCCGGGTGTGAATTATTCCCTATATGAACTAGCCAATTTGTGATAATTTTAGAAAGGAAATTTGAAAACTGCTCAATCCTTTACCGTGGATTAATTTGAAACTGATTTATCACGACCGATATCGTGAGCTTGATTTATTGGACCGGCATTTTGTTTTTTGGATTTGAAATCTGTGCAAAAGCTGCTGGCGCTGCTCGGTTATGGTTCACTTGAAATAAAATGTCATAAGATATCGCAAAAAAAATCCACACGAGTCATCCCCTAATCGAGCTAACCTTTCTAAATTCAAATGAAAACAATTTTAAATACAACTAACAAAACGCTGATTTGAAAAATAGCCAAGCTTGGCAAAAGTGATAAAGATTATGAAATTGAAAATATTTTTGTAAGATTTTGCCATTTTTTATGTTAGCTATTTTTGTCATTTTTGTAATTTTTGTCATTTTTGTCATTTTTGTCATTTTTGTCATTTTTGTAATTTTTGTCATTTTTGTCATTTTTGTCATTTTTGTCATTTTTGTCATTTTTGTCATTTTTGTCATTTTTGTCATTTTTGTCATTTTTGTCATTTTTGTCATTTTTGTCATTTTTGTCATTTTTGTCATTTTTGTCATTTTTGTCATTTTTGTCATTTTTGTCATTTTTGTCATTTTTGTCATTTTTGTCATTTTTGTCATTTTTGTCATTTTTGTCATTTTTGTCATTTTTGTCATTTTTGTCATTTTTGTCATTTTTGTCATTTTTGTCATTTTTGTCATTTTTGTCATTTTTGTCATTTTTGTCATTTTTGTCATTTTTGTCATTTTTGTCATTTTTGTCATTTTTGTCATTTTTGTCATTTTTGTCATTTTTGTCATTTTTGTCATTTTTGTCATTTTTGTCATTTTTGTCATTTTTGTCATTTTTGTCATTTTTGTCATTTTTGTCATTTTTGTCATTTTTGTCATTTTTGTCATTTTTGTCATTTTTGTCATTTTTGTCATTATTGTCATTTTTGTCATTTTTGTCATTTTTGTCATTTTTGTCATTTTTGTCATTTTTGTCATTTTTGTCATTTTTGTCATTTTTGTCATTTTTGTCATTTTTGTCATTTTTGTCATTTTTGTCATTTTTGTCATTTTTGTCATTTTTGTCATTTTTGTCATTTTTGTCATTTTTGTCATTTTTGTCATTTTTGTCATTTTTGTCATTTTTGTCATTTTTGTCATTTTTGTCATTTTTGTCATTTTTGTCATTTTTGTCATTTTTGTCATTTTTGTCATTTTTGTCATTTTTGTCATTTTAGTCATTTTAGTCATTTTGTCATTTTTGTCATTTTTGTCATTTTTGTCATTTTTGTCATTTTTGTCATTTTTGTCATTTTTGTCATTTTTGTCATTTTTGTCATTTTTGTCATTTTTGTCATTTTTGTCATTTTTGTCATTTTTGTCATTTTTGTCATTTTTGTCATTTTTGTCATTTTTGTCATTTTTGTCATTTTTGTCATTTTTGTCATTTTTGTCATTTTTGTCATTTTTGTCATTTTTGTCATTTTTGTCATTTTTGTCATTTTTGTCATTTTTGTCATTTTTGTCATTTTTGTCATTTTTGTCATTTTTGTCATTTTTGTCATTTTTGTCATTTTTGTCATTTTTGTCATTTTTGTCATTTTTGTCATTTTTGTCATTTTTGTCATTTTTGTCATTTTTGTCATTTTTGTAATTTTTGTAATTTTTGTCATTTTTGTCATTTTTGTCATTTTTGTCATTTTTGTCATTTTTGTCATTTTTGTCATTTTTGTCATTTTTGTCATTTTTGTCATTTTTGTCATTTTTGTCATTTTTGTCATTTTTGTCATTTTTGTCATTTTTGTCATTTTTGTCATTTTTGTCATTTTTGTCATTTTTGTCATTTTTGTCATTTTTGTCATTTTTGTCATTTTTGTCATTTTTGTCATTTTTGTCATTTTTGTCATTTTTGTCATTTTTGTCATTTTTGTCATTTTTGTCATTTTTGTCATTTTTGTCATTTTTGTCATTTTTGTCATTTTTGTCATTTTTGTCATTTTTGTCATTTTTGTCATTTTTGTCATTTTTGTCATTTTTGTCATTTTTGTCATTTTTGTCATTTTTGTCATTTTTGTCATTTTTGTCATTTTTGTCATTTTTGTCATTTTTGTCATTTTTGTCATTTTGTCATTTTTGTCATTTTTGTCATTTTTGTCATTTTTGTCATTTTTGTCATTTTTGTCATTTTTGTCATTTTTGTCATTTTTGTCATTTTTGTCATTTTTGTCATTTTTGTCATTTTTGTCATTTTTGTCATTTTTGTCATTTTTGTCATTTTTGTCATTTTTGTCATTTTTGTCATTTTTGTCATTTTTGTCATTTTTGTCATTTTTGTCATTTTTGTCATTTTTGTCATTTTTGTCATTTTTGTCATTTTTGTCATTTTTGTCATTTTTGTCATTTTTGTCATTTTTGTCATTTTTGTCATTTTTGTCATTTTTGTCATTTTTGTCATTTTTGTCATTTTTGTCATTTTTGTCATTTTTGTCATTTTTGTCATTTTTGTCATTTTTGTCATTTTTGTCATTTTTGTCATTTTTGTCATTTTTGTCATTTTTGTCATTTTTGTCATTTTTGTCATTTTTGTCATTTTTGTCATTTTTGTCATTTTTGTCATTTTTGTCATTTTTGTCATTTTTGTCATTTTTGTCATTTTTGTCATTTTTGTCATTTTTGTCATTTTTGTCATTTTTGTCATTTTTGTCATTTTTGTCATTTTTGTCATTTTTGTCATTTTTGTCATTTTTGTCATTTTTGTCATTTTTGTCATTTTTGTCATTTTTGTCATTTTTGTCATTTTTGTCATTTGTGTCATTTGTGTCATTTGTGTCATTTGTGTCATTTGTGTCATTTGTGTCATTTTTGTCATTTTTGTCATTTTTGTCATTTTTGTCATTTTTGTCATTTTTGTCATTTTTGTCATTTTTGTCATTTTTGTCATTTTTGTCATTTTTGTCATTTTTGTCATTTTTGTCATTTTTGTCATTTTTGTCATTTTTGTCATTTTTGTCATTTTTGTCATTTTTGTCATTTTTGTCATTTTTGTCATTTTTGTCATTTTTGTCATTTTTGTCATTTTTGTCATTTTTGTCATTTTTGTCATTTTTGTCATTTTTGTCATTTTTGTCATTTTTGTCATTTTTGTCATTTTTGTCATTTTTGTCATTTTGTCATTTTTGTCATTTTTATGTCATTTTTGTCATTTTTGTCATTTTTGTCATTTTTGTCATTTTTGTCATTTTTGTCATTTTTGTCATTTTTGTCATTTTTGTCATTTTTGTCATTTTTGTCATTTTTGTCATTTTTGTCATTTTTGTCATTTTTGTCATTTTTGTCATTTTTGTCATTTTTGTCATTTTTGTCATTTTTGTCATTTTTGTCATTTTTGTCATTTTTGTCATTTTTGTCATTTTTGTCATTTTTGTCATTTTTGTCATTTTTGTCATTTTTGTCATTTTTGTCATTTTTGTCATTTTTGTCATTTTTGTCATTTTTGTCATTTTTGTCATTTTTGTCATTTTTGTCATTTTTGTCATTTTTGTCATTTTTGTCATTTTTGTCATTTTTGTCATTTTTGTCATTTTTGTCATTTTTGTCATTTTTGTCATTTTTGTCATTTTTGTCATTTTTGTCATTTTTGTCATTTTTGTCATTTTTGTCATTTTTGTCATTTTTGTCATTTTTGTCATTTTTGTCATTTTTGTCATTTTTGTCATTTTTGTCATTTTTGTCATTTTTGTCATTTTTGTCATTTTTGTCATTTTTGTCATTTTTGTCATTTTTGTCATTTTTGTCATTTTTGTCATTTTTGTCATTTTTGTCATTTTTGTCATTTTTGTCATTTTTGTCATTTTTGTCATTTTTGTCATTTTTGTCATTTTTGTCATTTTTGTCATTTTTGTCATTTTTGTCATTTTTGTCATTTTTGTCATTTTTGTCATTTTTGTCATTTTTGTCATTTTTGTCATTTTTGTCATTTTTGTCATTTTTGTCATTTTTGTCATTTTTGTCATTTTTGTCATTTTTGTCATTTTTGTCATTTTTGTCATTTTTGTCATTTTTGTCATTTTTGTCATTTTTGTCATTTTTGTCATTTTTGTCATTTTTGTCATTTTTGTCATTTTTGTCATTTTTGTCATTTTTGTCATTTTTGTCATTTTTGTCATTTTTGTCATTTTTGTCATTTTTGTCATTTTTGTCATTTTTGTCATTTTTGTCATTTTTGTCATTTTTGTCATTTTTGTCATTTTTGTCATTTTTGTCATTTTTGTCATTTTTGTCATTTTTGTCATTTTTGTCATTTTTGTCATTTTTGTCATTTTTGTCATTTTTGTCATTTTTGTCATTTTTGTCATTTTTGTCATTTTTGTCATTTTTGTCATTTTTGTCATTTTTGTCATTTTTGTCATTTTTGTCATTTTTGTCATTTTTGTCATTTTTGTCATTTTTGTCATTTTTGTCATTTTTGTCATTTTTGTCATTTTTGTCATTTTTGTCATTTTTGTCATTTTGTTATTTTGTTACTTTTGTAATTTTTGTAATTTTTGTAATTTTTGTAATTTTTGTAATTTTTGTAATTTTTGTAATTTTTGTAATTTTCAGAATTTTTGTAATTTTTGTAATTTTTGTAATTTTTGTAATTTTTGTAATTCTTGTAATTTTTGTAATTTTTGTAATTTTTGTTATTTTTGTCATTTTTGTAATTTTTGACATTTTTGACAGTTTTCTAATTTTTGTTTTTTTTTTGTTATTTTTGTCATTTTTGTCATTTTTGTAATTTTAGTAATTTTTGTAGATTTCTAATTTTTGTAATTTTTGTAATTTTTGTTATTTTTGTAATTTTTGTAATTTTTGTAATTTTTGTAATTTTTGTAATTTTTGTCCTTTTTGTAATTTTTGTAATTTTTATAATTTTGTAATTTTTGTAATTTGTAATTTATGGAATCAATGTTATTTATGGAATTTTGGTCATTTTTGTTATTTTGGTATTTTTTGTCACTTTAGAAATTTTTTGATTTTTTTTTTCATTTTTGTCATTTTTGTTATTTTTTGTTATTTTTGTCATTTTTGTCATTTTTATCATTTTTGTAATTTTCGTCATCTCAGCTTTATCTTCCCTCGATGAAATAGAAATTGCAACAGGTTGTTAGAGTCTTACTTTAAATTTGGCTTACCTTTGAATACGAATGTTGAAAAATTGTTGGAACTTGGAGGGTGGCTTAAGAGATTGATTTTTACCATTGCAATGTCAAAAAGTGTTCCAATCAATGTTTCATCATTCCTTACTTTAGAGTGAAGAAATAAAGTGACAAGGCAGTGATAATCTTTTTGATTTTCGTACGGATTCAAATTAGGTTTAATGAAAACTTAAAAGTACCATTTTATTTACTTGTTATTACCTAATCTAATAAACTTCTTGTAACGAATGGATTTAAAAAAAATCCCCACTCATCCGTATTGTAAATATCTCAATCGTTTTGTTAAAAACCCACACATCAATATTTGCCTTTCACGATTTGGATTTCCAGTAGGAAGAACAATGATAGCTTCTTTTTGGAGAATTATTTGAACAAATTGTGTTCCCGGGAAGCCATCATTCAATCCAGTTGATAGATTCCAGCAAATAATTCAATTTCCGTACCAGTACGTTCCAACAGCAAAGTAATGAATTCTCGCCAACTCCAAGGTTAGCTTGGGATCTAATTTCGCTTTCCAAACCTGTCTTCCGCCAAAATCGAGCAATGTTATCAAGTGACAGTGCTATGGAAATTAGTTCCGAAAACGCCCCCAACAAATGATCAAAGCCATGGCAGTTGTAGGGTAATTCAATAGGCCTCAGATTGCGGTAATTAAAATTTATTCAGTTTCTCCAGCCCAGTTTCAAGTCCCCGGTTTTTCAAGAATTGGCAAAATCACCGCAAACGATACTGCTGATGATGTGTTGAGAGCCGCCCGGTCCCAATAAAAACTGACCCGGATGCCGTCATTGTAAACTCATTACCGCCACCCACTTTTCTACACTCTCTGGAGCCGTTTTCGCCGGAACATTACTCACAAATTGATTTTATCCTTAATTCCTACTGATGAAATTACCACGGAAATGGCAGACAGAGGTACCAACAGACTCAAGCCAAGGTTTTGCCCGAATAAGATGTGGGTCGAATATTGATTAGCAACTATGCTACTTGGCGCTGAACGAGATAGAAGCCAGGTGAGAGTACCGGGAACTTCCTTCTCCGGAAGGCACGTTTTGTTTCACCTTTTCAACTGGAGATACGGATTTCGAAGGTCGGCCGGCATAAAAAAGTGAAAATTTCATTTTAATTATATTGAGGCTGTTAGGAACCACAGACGGTTTGAAATGAATGAAAATGGTTTCGAAGCAACTTCTGCGGAATGTTATTCAACGAAATAGACAGACGATTGAGTTTTTTTCTATTTCAAAAGAAGCATAAGACTGATCTTACTTATTCTTCCACAGTATAAAATTAAGTTTCGGAACACTATTATTTCGCTTACTAAATGCTTACTATGCTTGAATATTTAAGAAACATTTTTCTCTCTAGACACGAATGCCATAATACTGGTCAAGTGTAAAAAATAAAACCTCTAAAAAATATTTTCTCTACTTAGCATTCAAAGGAACTGGAATAAAAATATTAAAAAATTAAGCTTAATGCCAATTTTGCCATTATAAATAAGATTTTTGCCCACTTCGTAGCATCCTTGTAGGAGAATTTTCTGTTCATTGTGTTTTCAAATATCCTCAAATCGTTAATGAAAGATTTTTTCCAACTTATATGCAACTGTCTTTCGTTTGCCTGATAACGTTTCTGTACCCTTCCTTTCAAATAAATTAAATATAACTCGAAGAGGTTCAACTAATGGAACATTTTGTCGTTCCTTACCGTATATGGAAAGAGCTTTAATGTTGGAAAATATCAATGTGAAATGTAAAAAATCATTGAACAGGCTATATGCCATGTTTGAAGTTTAAAACATTTATTTCCTTATCTCAAGGTTGCGAAATCTCTTGAGATCAGGATTTTTTCGAGTAAGATTCGTCTTTTATGAATCGCAGTGTGATGATAATTAATCTCATGGTAAGCATCACTAAAGAAACTATAGTAAACAAAAAGGGACCGACTGATCCCTTTTAAATGATAAATAGGTACTTTTACTTTACCAAAGAACTTTATTGCACGACTTATTGATGGAGAAAAAGAGCTATAAAATGTTGAGCGTTACTTATATACTACCATATACCGGAAATACTAATCTACTACTACTAATCTACTTAGCGTTCCAACCTTCTAGAACAATCTAATAAACGCAATAGAGTTGTCTACCAAAATATTTATCATTAAAATAATGAGCTTGCAACCCTGCTGTAGAGCTGCCTTTAAGACTACTTGGTTTTTCTCGATTGGAATGACACTGATAGAAAATCAAAAATTCGAATTGTGACATTTCGTCTCTTTGTTTACTTTGTTTACTTTGTTTACTTTGATGCTCGTTAGACATCATAACAATATTTGCCTGAATGCCCAGCAAACATTTAAGAGGGTATATCGCAGGATCAACAGAATTAATTAAACAAACATACCAGATGAAAAGATTGTATTAAACTTATTAAAATAGCATATAGCTACAAAAGTGTAGGCAATATATCTACAATGACAAGATTTAACGATTCGATTTCCCCACAAAATGCAAAATATACGATTTTAAGTAATTTGAGTAAAACGAAAAAAAAAAATCCCCGACCGAGAATTGAACTCCAGTCCTCCGAGATGACTGTCCGGTATCTTACCACAATGCCAACTCATCAGTTGATGTGATGCGCGCTATAGCTCTATATGTAAGATTTTCTGTTCACGAACAGTTCAAAGGAAGAAAGAAGAAAGGATCGCCTATTTATCGTAAATCGATTTACTCAAATCGTAAATGTCGAATTAGCATATTCTTAACTATTTGGAGACATATTTACGAGTTAACTAAAGTGCTATCCGATTCAACTTTTTTTGGGCATAACTTGTCGTTAATGAATGATAGAAAATCACACATACCAACTTGTTTATAATAGTTATTGAAAATGTCTTAATATTCGATTTGGATTACCATTTCTATTACTACTACTAAAACTAAAAACTACTTTTTTGAAGACAGAGAGGCCAGATGTTTCAGATAAAGGACGGATGTTTCCGATAGAGGACTAAGAGATAACAATTTCCTGAAAAATAATAGTCAGCAGTTTCAAAATGTAAATGTTATTTGTAAATAAAAGTTTTCATTTAAAAACATCTTTCAAATTCAGTTTTATCATGACTTGAAAGAATTTGATTATCATATTTCTGTCATAGGGAATTGATAATTAATTTTACTGGATGAAAAACAGAAACTTATGACCACTCTTAGCACTCAAATATGTTATTCTGGTTAGGTCTCGTATCGTATTCGGAAGATTAAAGACAAGCAAGTTATGGCATTTTTTTCCCACAGTAATGTTCTTTTAAATCCGTCAAAAACATTGATTCAAAATTGAGCTTTTTCATCATGGACAAACAATCGAAAATATTGAAATGGCCACCCCCATTTTTTTTAAAAACACAATGGCTTAATGTGCTTAAAATAATAAGCATATCAAATTTCCTAGACATCAAAACAAACTAAAAAGAAAATTATCAAAATCAGAATAGATAGATATTTGATTAATACATTAAGTATCGAAAAGACAATTGGGAAACACATACATTTAGCAAAACGCTAAGTTCATTAAGAAAGGAGACACTTACAAATGCGTGTATCTCAAAAAGTATTCGTTTCATCGAAATACTATCTTGAAGGTATTGTATTTGGAGATATTCCTGTGTAAAATATAGCAGTATCATCCGCGAAAAGCCGTGCTGAACCAATAAGGGGAAGATTAATGTAAATAAGAAAAAGTAAAGGACCTATGTTACTGCCCTGTGGAACCCCTATATATATTAATATTTCTAAATTCGCTCGCTATTCCTCCACCCAAAACAAATTGTTTCCTGTTGTTCAAATAATTCGAAATATGTCATTTGCTTTTCCCCTTATTCCGTATTTGTTCAGTTTATCTAAAAAAAAATTAAACGATTCTGTGTGTCGAACGCTTTTTTCAGGTCCAAAAATATATATTATGGAAGTGGATTAAAAGAGTGTTTTTGTATGCCCCCATCATTTTTGTATAATATCTCTAACCTGAAATAACAGGTTTAATATAATAAATATATGATTTTATCATCGAATCAAAGCTCTCATTATCATCTTATAAGAGACTTGATGATCTCAAAACAGCGATAAAAGTTTTTATTTTGAAAGAACTACCATAACTTGATTACCCCAACTTTTTTTTCATTCCATAAAAATAAAAAGACAAATGTAGATATCCATAAAACTTCAGCATTGTCGTATGAAAGTTTTCAGTTTCTAGCATTTTCAATAAAATTATATGGAAATATAGCCAGAAAAAAATAAATGTTGCCCGAAACTTGAATAGGTGCATTTAGCCCGCACGGTTTGAGGTTCGACATTTTAGACAACAGCTCCAATATAATCGTTTTCCCGAAAACTGAAAGAGATTTTTGCATAAAAATTACTTTAATGTATAGAAAACAGATGCTCACTCATGTGAATATTGATATTTTACACATATTCGAAAAAATATATTTTTTGGAGCACTAGACTGTGTCGATTTGGGGTCATTTTGGAATTTCTCAAACCCTGGGGTCTTGAATGTTTCGTTTTGAACCAAAACTCATCCATGATTTCTTGCAGAATTTAAGTAACGTTCACATTGAAAATTTTGTACTGAAAAATCAACATCATTTTTGTTTCTTCTGTGGAGCCGAGCCTGCTAATGGATTTTGTGCCAATTTATAAACTTTTCAAATTTTTCAAAGGAAATTTTCCGCTGAACGACTTTGTCGAACATCATAACTTCGTGTCTTTTTAGACAAAAAAGTTATTAGCTGATTAACAGGTGTATGTCATTTAGCATAGATAAACAATAAATTAAATTGACACCACTGCTGGGTGCCTAGCGAGGTATTGCATGACCACTTTTAATGCAATACTTCCTAGGGCACAAGCAGTTGTGTCAATTGAATTTGTTTATCAATGCTAAAAGACATACACCTGTTAAACAGCTTATAACTTTTTAGTCTAAAAAGATACGAAGTTTGATATACAACAAAGTTGTTCAGCGAAAAATTTCGTTTGAAACATTTATGATATGGCACAAATCTTATCAGCAGGCTTGACTCCACAAAAGAAACAAAAATTATGTTGATTTTTCAGTACAAAATATTCAATTTTCCCATACAAACATAAAAGTTCAAATTTACTCATGTAAACGTCACTTAAAAATTCTGCTAGATATCATGGATGAGTTTTGCACTAAATCGAAGCTTTGAAGTCCCCAGGGTTTGAGAAATTCAAAAATGACCCCAAATCGACTCAGTCTATTGGAGCATCCTAAAATAGTGAAAAGGAAGAATTCTTGAAATTGTTAAAACTTGTTTTGGAATCAACCTTTTTTCAATATTGCGGTAAATTTTACGCTCAGAATTTTGGTGTTCCAAGGGGCTCTCCATTGAGTCCGGTGATTTTCTACATAGCTCTCGAGAATGCCGGTGTATTTTGGTATGTTTATTATTGTCTAATAGCCACAAAAAGTGAAGTTCAGATGGTGGAAAACTGGTGAATTTTGGAATTTTATATTAGAACTCACCGAAAAAAGTCGATGAAATCCAAGAGCAAAAATTCAAATTTTTCCATCACTTCGAAAAAAAAAAGATTTTGTTTAATATATTTCGGTGTATTAGAAGAGAAAATTTCTTTTCTGTTAAGAGTTTGATACTCTATGAACTATAGCAGAGTTTTGCATAAAAAATGATTTTCGAAGTTGCGTACTTTCGTTGAAAGGGGGAGTGATCATATTACCCTTAACTCCCCTACATAATTTTTCAATTTTGAATAGAAATTTTTTATTTTATTTTTTCATTTCCGAAATCGCACTTCTTCTTTGTTGTTCATTTGCTGTAACTTAATCTGTTCGGCACCTGTTGTATTTTGACTCGTACCATTTGTAAGCAAATAGAACATACCATCTAACGTAATATTGACGCCCAGGGTAACGAATCTATACCGAAAACCGACTCTCTGTGCTTTTGTTCCTTTATAAGACTCAAATCGCTCTGTGTACACAATTTCTCATTAAACCAGCCGAGATCTAATTGCTAGCAGCAAATCCTGTCTGGCAGGCATCTCCAGGCCC
The DNA here is from genome assembly GCF_029784155.1 of Uranotaenia lowii. Taxonomy (NCBI): domain Eukaryota; kingdom Metazoa; phylum Arthropoda; class Insecta; order Diptera; family Culicidae; genus Uranotaenia; species Uranotaenia lowii. Next base: position 68,305,170 of record NC_073693.1, on the reverse strand, counting down.
TTTTCCTCGTGTTGGAAAACGACGACGGAAGGAAGTAGACTCGGGCCGTAGGATCTTATTTCGCTTCTGAGAACTTGCCGCAACTTCCGGTGTCTTTGGAGGAATGTAGAAACCAAAGTATCTTCGCACAAGTCGGGCTTTCCCGAGCCCAACAGCATCTAAATGTGTGTAGGTACGCACTTGAAAACGACGGTAAAAGCACAAAACCAAAAGTACATTTCCCATCGGAGTTGCAATGTCATCACTTCTTCTGCTTTCGGCTGCTGCTGCTGATGATGTAAAACGGAAACCGAATCTTGGAGACTGGTTCAGATTCGACTTGATTTTGATTTGAAATTCATATACTTGGAATTTTGACTTGAGCACAGGTGGGTTGGTCTCAGATTTCTGGCTGGCGCCCCATTGTTTTTATACTTTTCGTAGACATGGAAAATCAAAACTCATCAAGAGGCGGGGCATCCGTGTTTTCTTTCTTTTTCTCTTTTTTTGTTTTGGCTTGGTGATGACGTCATAATCCTTTAGATAGGATGTCCGGTAAAGAGGCGTTTTTCGTGACGCGAGATTCGATCGCAAATTTCAATTTGCCCCCCTATAGTGTTGCCGTAAGACGTAATTCTACGTCAAAACAGCAAACTCCTCCAAAACGAAATTTTTTGAGCAAGTTTTATAAAAATAATCATGTGAGGTTTTTTGGAAGCCTTAAATACGGTTCAAAATGTATCATGAGTTTTGATTAAAAAAATATTTTTATCTCATTTTTTTCTTGATTTTTGTTGAGGAATTTCTGAGTTTTGACCAAATTTGCCCGGATATTACCCGGATTTATGGTCGTCAATTTGAAATCGAATGCCCAGATTTTGCCAGGTTTTAATATAAAAATCGCTCGGTTTGTCCGGCCCGGGTATGTGCTGAAAAAGTTCGGGCAACCTTAGTCTAACCTAATTTAATATGAGAGTTTTTGAATATGAAAAACTGGGATCTGGTCTGGGTGTGTCTGTCTGTCTGTCTGTCTGTCTGTCTGTCTGTTCCCTATAGACTCGGAAACTACTAAACCGATTTGCGTGAAACTTGGTAGGTGGGTGTTTTGGAGGCAGGGGAAGGTTCCAATAATAGTTTGAGACCCCCACCCTCTGTCATGAAGGGGAGGAGGGGCCTCCAAAACAAAAGACAATTGTTTGCATAACTCGAGGATCAATCAAGCAAATGGTATCAAATTTGGCATGGGGTTGTATTTGGGTACAAGGAATTTTTCTAAGAATATTAGGTACCCCTCCTTCCTTTCAGTTGGTAGAATAGAAGGGGGGGGGGGCTACCTTACAATTTTTCACATAACTCGAGAACTAATCAAGACATTGGAACCACATTTGGCAATGAAGGGTATTGGAAAACATGAAATGTTTCTATGGTAATTTTGGACCCCTCCCTTTTTTCAGTAGAGATATACTCAGGCAGGGGGGGGAGGGCTTCTATACATCTTTATTGCATAACTTGAGAACTATTCGAGCAAATGGAACCAAATTTGGTTTGGAAAAGTATTTGGGTACGAGGAAGGCTTCTATAAATATTTGATACCCTTCTCATCTATAAGTGCAGAGATAGAAAGGGGATTGGGGGCTCCTTTACATTTTCCAGCATACTTGCTAAACTTTTATATCAAATGGATCTAAATTTGGCATGGGAAGGTATTTGAATACGGGAAATGTTTTTATGATATTTTGATAGCCCTCTGTTTTTCCTGTGGGAAATTTTAAGGTGGGAGGGTGCACTCGTAAAAATTTTTTACATCACTGGAGAACTCATCCAGAAAATGGAACCGAATTTTTCTTGGTAGGGTATTTGAGTAGTTACGAGGAATGTTTCTTTGAATATTTGGTACTACTGTCTCCATCCAGAGAATAGGAAGAAGAGAAGAGGGCTCCGTTAAAATTTTTCGCATAACTCGAGAACTAATCGAGCAAATGGAAACAAATTTGACATTCGGATACGATAAATGGTTATATGCTTATTCGAGACTCCTTTATTCTTCAATTGGGGATAAAGTTAGGAAAGAGCGGAGCTCACATCTAATTGTTTTGCAAAAACTAAGAATGGGGAAATCATTTGGGTACGAGAAATGTTTCAATGATTATTTGAAATAGCATCTTTTCTCCAGTGAGTACATAGGAAATGGGGAGGTGGTCCAATATAATTTTCTTGGTTTAGAAGTAATCAAGCAAAAAAATAAGCAAATTTGACATGGAAAGGTATTTGAGTACAAGATATGGTTATGGAACTATACAGACCTTTCTATCTTGCAGTGTGGGGTGGGGAAGAGGAGATTCCATTGAAACGTTGATGTATAGCTTCAAAGTTATCGATATAACAATATAACCTTATTTAATATGAGAGTTTTTGAATACGAAAAAATGGGATCTGGGACCTCCTTCCAGCATTTGCGGATGTGTAGGGGAAAGGGAGGCTTCCATACATTTTTTTTTTTGCATAAACCGAGCTTTTATGTTAAACAACATTTAAATAGTTTCTTTAAATTTCAATTTTTTTTAGAGGTGTTGCAACGCACACCGTGTCAGCTAGTTGCTGAAAAAATTCTAATCAGCTTCAAAAGGCGCTTTTATAAGCAGTACCAAAACTCGGAAAAAATATTGCTTCGATCCTTCATAATGTCACCTTCTCAAGTGTGCTTATTTGGTTCAAATCAATCAACCATGTTTGTTTCTAACTCACATTTGAATAAAATGTTTTTACCAAGCATGGAACTCGAGCTCATCGCTTGAATTGGAGCTACATAGGGGAGATGAGGGCATAACGAGCACCCGAGGCATAATGAGAAGTCCATTTTTCTACATAAGTACGTATTTTCTTATACAAATTTTCATGAGGACTTGTTTCGTACTACCTATAGTATTAATTTTTCACCAAAAAAGAAATATCCTTTTCATATTTACAGAAATATTAAATAATAACCAGCTAGGTTCTCAAGTGACGCAAATATTATAATTTTTGAGCACCACCAAATAAGCTTTTATGACCTTTAAATCATCTTGATCTGAAATATATGCACTGCAACATGATCTACACATTGTTTCTAAATTTTCAGCATCATAAAATTTTTGATTTTTCACTTTAATCAATTGTAAAACGCGTTTTTACTTTATTTTGTTCACTAGAGGCGAACAGAGCACTTTCAATGAAGGCATATTGAGCATTTTCTGCCGGAGAATCTAGCAGCGAGTTCAACTCGATGAAGTCAACTGAATAATAGAGCTACAGCTTAACTTGTATCGTCTGACGATTTGGCCTATTGGTTAGATGTCGGAGAGATAATCAGTAGACTCGAGTTCGATTCCTGTCCGAGGGGATTTTTTTTTGCACATACCATTCATGATTGATTTTTTTTATTGTTACATTATACGGCTAATAGCATCAAAGCATCATCCGTCAAACAAAACACCAGAAACATAATGTATGAACATGTGTTAATTCTTTGAATTCTACAAACAGACCTAGATTATTTTGTTTTTGCTTTGTTTGATGAATCTACGCCTCACCGTTTAGTGCAATCATGATCATAAATGATAAATGAAGAAAAAAAAATCACCTCCACCAGGAATCGAACTCGAGCCTACTGATTATCTCTCCGACATCTAACCAATAGGCCAAATCGTCAGACGATACAAGTTGAGCTGTAGCTCTATTACTCAATTGACTTCATCGAGTCGAATTCGCTGCTAGATTCCCCGGCAGAAAATGCTCATTATGCCTTCATTAATGGTGCTCATACTGCCTCGGGGGGTTTCTCATTATGCCTCTACAGTGACTGGTTTTCAGCTTTCGGCAAAATTTTTTAAAATGCATTTTTAAACGTTTTTATCTACTTTTTCAAGTTTCATCCAATTAGACAATAGACTATTTGAGTGTCGGAACACGAAACAATGATGTAGGGGAGATGAGGGCATAACGAGCACCCGAGGCATAATGAGAAGTCCATTTTTCTACATAAGTACGTATTTTCTTATACAAATTTTCATGAGGACTTGTTTCGTACTACCTATAGTATTAATTTTTCACCAAAAAAGAAATATCCTTTTCATATTTACAGAAATATTAAATAATAACCAGCTAGGTTCTCAAGTGACGCAAATATTATAATTTTTGAGCACCACCAAATAAGCTTTTATGACCTTTAAATCATCTTGATCTGAAATATATGCACTGCAACATGATCTACACATTGTTTCTAAATTTTCAGCATCATAAAATTTTTGATTTTTCACTTTAATCAATTGTAAAACGCGTTTTTACTTTATTTTGTTCACTAGAGGCGAACAGAGCACTTTCAATGAAGGCATATTGAGCATTTTCTGCCGGAGAATCTAGCAGCGAGTTCAACTCGATGAAGTCAACTGAATAATAGAGCTACAGCTTAACTTGTATCGTCTGACGATTTGGCCTATTGGTTAGATGTCGGAGAGATAATCAGTAGACTCGAGTTCGATTCCTGTCCGAGGGGATTTTTTTTTGCACATACCATTCATGATTGATTTTTTTTATTGTTACATTATACGGCTAATAGCATCAAAGCATCATCCGTCAAACAAAACACCAGAAACATAATGTATGAACATGTGTTAATTCTTTGAATTCTACAAACAGACCTAGATTATTTTGTTTTTGCTTTGTTTGATGAATCTACGCCTCACCGTTTAGTGCAATCATGATCATAAATGATAAATGAAGAAAAAAAAATCACCTCCACCAGGAATCGAACTCGAGCCTACTGATTATCTCTCCGACATCTAACCAATAGGCCAAATCGTCAGACGATACAAGTTGAGCTGTAGCTCTATTACTCAATTGACTTCATCGAGTCGAATTCGCTGCTAGATTCCCCGGCAGAAAATGCTCATTATGCCTTCATTAATGGTGCTCATACTGCCTCGGGGGGTTTCTCATTATGCCTCTACAGTGACTGGTTTTCAGCTTTCGGCAAAATTTTTTAAAATGCATTTTTAAACGTTTTTATCTACTTTTTCAAGTTTCATCCAATTAGACAATAGACTATTTGAGTGTCGGAACACGAAACAATGATGTAATTCACATATTACAGCTGTTCTCTATGGTTAAATAAGCATTTTCCTTAAGGTGCCCATTATGCCCTCATCTCCCCTAATTCACATATTACAGCTGTTCTCTATGGTTAAATAAGCATTTTCCTTAAGGTGCCCATTATGCCCTCATCTCCCCTACTTGATGCTCTATATGAACATCATGAGTAGGCAACGATTTTACTTGATGTGAGGATTTTCTTTAAAACAACTTTCTGGTTCTTAATTTCTACTTTAATATCACTTTTAAGTTGTAAAAAAGCTCTTCGGTGTTTGGTTTTGATCACAGCACTTTTCTATGGTTTTCTTTGATTGATTTATTTCGGTGATTTATGTAAGACGAAATTAAAACTGTTGTTTGTTTACGTGTTGGTCTTCTGAACCTCAGCCATCTTCAGATAAACTGAATTTTAAATAGATAAAAAGTAATAAATTTAACAATATTTTCAAAAAACTTTTTCTAATACACACTATCTCGAAACTCACAACTTTTTTTGCCGCGTGTTTCCCTAACGGCCAACTCTTAATATTTGAAATTGACGTCAAGAAAATACTCTTGGTCAGCCGTCGTCCCGGTGCGCTTCAGATTGGCTCGCCGTCGGTTTAACACGTTCGTCGCCACGTCACTCATGTTCGGCAGACGGGTGTATTTCCTGGGGGGCCCCGTCACATCAAAAAGCAGGTGACGCTCTCTTACTTTAATTTACCGCTCAGCTTCGCCACACGTTTCAAATATGGGAGTTCTCCCTCTTTGCTTTCTCTCTCTGAAAATTTCTTTGGGCCCGGGTAGCAAAACTACCAAAATGAGCGTGGCGACGAACGTGTTAATGTTTGTTTGGATCGTTCTCTGGCGTCCCTCTCAGCTTTTTATAAGAGCCTTGTAGATGCTTGCGATTTCCATAGCATCTCGTTGCATGTTTACTGCTCGCTCTCCTCTCAATTTTATATGGAGTGTTTCAACGATCTTCCTTCTACCCTTCTTTCTTCGCTCATTTTTTTTCAAGTTGGGTTCGAGATAGTGTGCATTAGAAATAATTTTATGAAAATATTGTACAATTTATCACTTTCTATCTATTTTAAATACAGTTTTTCTGAAGATTGCTGAAATTCAGTAGGCCAAAACGTGAAAAATAGCAGCTGTAATTTGTCTTACGTAAACCACTGCAAAATATCAATCAAATAAAACCTTAAAAAAATTCTTCTGGCATTGTTTTTGTACTAAACATTGTCGTTTTCCAAGTAACGTTGTGTTTGTTTATGCAAACACGGGTTAAAGTTCGAAAAATGTAGATTTCAAAGTTCCTAAACTGCGAAGTTGCTTTCAAACGCCCGTTGGGTTTAATTAAAAACTTTCAATACTATTAAAGAGTACAACAAAGATTTTTTCGAACTACAGTGAAAACCCGATTTCATCACCCCCATGATGAATTTTAGAGTGAAAAATCGGGGAGAGTGATAAAATCGGGAGATTTTTGAAAAAATGATTTTAATCCGTTCTAATCTAATAAATAACTACAAAAAAACGTATATTAACAAAATAAAACAGTGTAGAGGTTTTGTAGTAGATATTCCCTTTTTTTTACATTAGTAATAGATCCTTTTTACATCAAAACATCATACAATATTTTTTAAACGTTTACTTCGTGGAAATTCAAACTACAAGTATGCTTCAACAGGTATGAACAAGAATTTGGAAGATTGTATGTTTTTGTGGTTCCCATCTTTGTGTTGTGGTTAACCAAAGCCGTGTCAACAAAACCGTATCCACGACCATGGTTATTTTAAAAATCAAAATCGTTTACGAAGATGGTGTTCCCTTGATCCATTTGATTGATGTAAACAACCACGATGAAACTATTTTGCCACAGGGCCCTGAGGAGAGATATGCAAGTAAAGCATTTACGGTTGAAGAAATTCTGAACATGACGTTGGATGATCAGCCAGCATTAAACAAGTCCCTCGAATTATTAGAGCCATTAAAAATTTCGGATGTGGCACCAGGCTCAGAATCAGCGGCATCTACCCCAAATGATTCATGTGAAACTTCAAGAAACATAAATAGTGTTGAAGCTGTTGGTATGTTTGACAACATAGTTGATTGGGCTAATGCTTCAGATCTCTCGATAGTTGATGTCATCTTCTTGCGACTTATAAGAGAGATTGCTTTGAAGAAAGCCCAAACAAATAAAACACAGCATTAAGATAACTTGAATACCATCAAAGATATCATAGTATGAAGATAGTCGGGCTAATTTTCTCTCGTACAAATCGTTGGCGACGCCAACTCAATGCTTATGGTTCTGCTGCTCTGCGAGATGGAATCCAAGCTTTGCAGCTTCCTTCTCAAGCATCGCAGCTTTGCATTCAAGCTTTGAGTAAAAGCACATACATTACAATACATTGATACATTGAATCACGAAATATTACTATCCAAACTAGACAAATATGGAATAAGAGGAACAGCTAATAATATCCTTCGCAGTTACTTAGAGGGGCGGAAGCAATTTGTAGTGATTGAAAATACCAAAAGCGTGGTAAGAAATATTAATATTGGTGTACCACAAGGTAGCAATATAGGTCCGTTACTTTTTTTGTTGTATGTTAATGATCTCTGTAACTTACCATTAAAAGGCACAGCACGCCTATTCGCTGATGATACAGCAATTTTCTACTCAGCAGCATCTACTGATATTATCATTCAACAAATTGAAAATGACTTGAAATTGTTATCTAAATATTTTAATACCAACTTGCTCTCACTCAACTATACGAAAACCAAATACATGTTATTTCATTCTTCACATAAAAGATTACCTCCGAATATTGACCCAACGATAAATGGAAATGTTATTGAGAGGGTAAAATGCTTTAAATATTTAGGAATCTACCTAGATGAAACTCTTTGTTGGTGTCGTCACACAGAATATCTAGAGGAAAAAATTTCTCCTCTTTGTGGTATCCTATGGAAATTGAGAAATTTTGTGCCTCAACATGTTTTATTGAAATTTTACTTTGCGTTTATTCACTCTCATATTAACTACCTTATTATGATATGGGGAAGAGCTTCCTTGTCAAATTTACAAAAACTTCAAACTCTCCAGAATAGATGCTTAAAAAATATTTATAGACTACCGTTGCTCTTTCCTACCCAACAGCTCTACACCTTAAGAGCCCATAACATTCTTCCATTAAAAGATCTTTGCGATTTACAAACTGTAATATATGTCTACGACAATTTACACACAAGTTTCAGTAATCAAAACATCCATTTTACAACGGGATTGCGTACTCATAACACTCGCCAGTCAGATTTTTTACAACGAAGCCGATCCGTGACATCCTTAGGTCAAAAAAGAATATCATTTATTGGTCCAACTAAGTACAATGAAATAAAAACCATCAACAACCGTTCCACGTTCAAAATCAAAGTAATACAGCTATTAAAAGAAAAATTGAGTCGTTAAAAACCGTTCGATCAGTGACCAGTTTTCTTCTTTTATAATTAATTTTTTGTGAATTTTTGTAGCAATTTAGTTTCTTTGTGTGTTCTTTTTTTTTATTAATTATTTAAATTATAATGTCTTATTTGATTAAATGTTTGCTTAGTAGTATTAATATCAAATAGTGGATCTCTTTAAAGGAAATCTGTTTTCCATTGAGATCCATGTAGTATTTAATTTAGTATTATCATTACATTTCCTCGCACTAAATTTAAACATTTCAGTTCTCAGCATGAGTAAAATTTTGCCCGCGTTTTTTATTAATTTTTGTTGCTGCCAGACATGCTGAGAACAGTAGCGTCCATTACCAGGGGGCTCTAATGAGCTTTTTGGTGTGGGGGAGTGTGGTGGGCCGCTACAAAATAAAAAATTTATAAAAAAAAAAAAAATCGCACTAAGACATTGAATATTAAACGTCACTTCACTCACACCTTGATTTTGTTTATAATGTTGACAGTAATGTTAATTGTTCTGGTGCACGAGTGTGTGTGAAAAAATGTTTAAACTAGACGTTGAACCCCAACCTGTGAACCCTTAGTTGGCGCTAGTGTGATGTCGTCAAAATTTCAGGGAAGCCGATAGGATCTGATACCATTATATTTAGTTATAAATGTATTCAACAACTTTGATTTAGTTTAAATTGTAATAACAAAAAACCTGTTTAAAACTTGACTTTTTTATGTAAAAAAAAATCTTGATATATCCCTGATCAATCATCTTCACTTTCAATATTGATGTAATCTTGAATGTTGGTTAATCGCCGCGATGATGTAATCATCCATCAGTTTTGTCCCTTCAGAATGATTTCAACCCTAAGATGTTCAACGAAAATGAAAAAGGCGATATTTAGTATTTTTGCGTTGAATAAAAAATGATGACAAAACCGGGTGAAAAAATGAGACAAAATCGGGGGTAGACAAAATCGGTGTGTGACAAAATCGGGTTTTCACTGTATTGAGTTGTACTGTAAAACCCAAGTAACCATAAGCATTAAACCATAACCCATAATCAACATTTAATCAACATGCCTAATGCAAGTTAGAATTATATCAACATTCGCAATGCTTTTTAGTTTTAAATCAGCATTATTAATGCATAGAAGCAATAAAAAAAGTGGTGTGACCCGCACAGTACTTGAAGTACGAGTTTTTTCACCTACCTTATCACCATCAAGAGTGGTCGGAATGGTAAAGGCGCAAAGAAAGATAAAAGCTGCTGCGGGATTCTCGGTGCGAGACTCATCAAAGGTAATTAATAATTCAATTTCATAGAACTCTTCATTAAGCAGGCATAATTTTTCATTCAGTATGTTGATTGATGTTGTAGATAATGATTTTTTTTTTTAGTTTTTGTTCATTTTGATAATCAAAGAATAATTTCCCATTTTGAATTTCCGTTTCACATCAATCATGATCAATCAATTAAAAAATTAAAAGGTGTTCTAAGTATGCATTGTTAATGCTTTTAAACGGCTGGCGAATAATAACGTTTTGATGGTGCTCTAATTCAGCATTTGCAATGATTATTAAAGGCTATGTTGCAAAAGCATTTATTCAGCCCGCTATTTCGCCTTTTTAGCACTAAATCTGCATTATATACGCATATAGTATAAAACAGAGTTATATATGGGAATATAATGTTGATTAAGGGGGGGTAGGGTCTAACACTTTAAAAAAATCTTTTTTTTTTTTTTTATTTTCTTATTGTAAAACATTTCAAGAAATTCTAAAACATTTCAAGAAATTTTCATGACAATTGAAGCAAAACTGTAAAAATTATAGGCCTTTATCTCCTCCTATCTAATACTGCAAGAAAGCAAGAGCAGAAACTTCAAACGCGTTTTTCTCGAAAGCACATTTTTAAAGTCCGTGGACATCGTCATTTGAAAACTACTCATCTGATTCTTTTCAAATTTGGAACATATTTTCTACATATAAAATACCAGACCCCAACGTTTTTCTTTTTTATTTTTTTTTACTTTGGAGAGATTTTAAAGATAAAAAATGGCGGATTTTTTTTGTGAAAAAACGTAGTTTTCACTTCAAACAGCCACAAAAATTCCATGAAAATATTTTTAAGTTAAATAAAAACGTTGGGGTCCAGAAAAACATCTATTAAAATATTTTGCTCTGATTTTTTGACTTCAGATGATTCTAGCCTGAGATACAGTGTCCACCGCAAATCCTGTTTTCTAAAAGGCATCCTCGAAAGTGCTCCGTCACCGGCTAATTTTTCAATATTTTTCTACGAAAAAAATACTAAATGTTCTTTTAACAATGCTTTGTATAATGCAAAAAAATTTAATACATTTGTTTGAACGATAGCTCTAGAAAAAATCGTGAAAATGGTGTTTTTTTTTCACCCGTTAGACCCTCCCCCCCTTAAATCACACCAGATACATTTCTTCCCGATTATAGTGATGTCACTACATTAGTGCTGAAATTCTTTACAAAAATGTGACAAATAATTACACTTTTTTATCAGAAAATTATTTTAAAAATCATATAAAACATGTTAGAAATATTTTCCAGTTAATTTGAGCATGAATGATTTCGTTGAACCGGTGCAACATCAGCCGGTAAGACTTTTCCCCTGGCAGCCAACCAATCTTCGAGCAAGTTGATTCGTTTTTGTTCCGGAGCATGCAAGTGCAAGACATTCTATTGCAAGCTGCAGCAGCATGGCAACGGTTTACCACAATTTGCACATTGTCGTGTCGATTCAAAAGTGCATGTTGCACACTTGCCTGTCTTCTTCTATGGCTGGCTAGTAGAATCATGTGCATTGTTGTTTTTGGCGAATGGCGTTAAGACCGGAAGTCCCTGGGAGGGAATTGGGAAGAGGATCCGGAAGTGGGGTCTGGTCAACCAACCACCACGCACACAGATGATGAACGGAAGGATTCTTCTTCGGCAAATAACTGTGCCACAAATTAGAAAACCTACCTACTAACTAGAGAGCCAGCCGACGTACTTATTGGAGGAAGATTTTCTGCTCTCGAAGCCTCCCGGAGGACACATTTTGGTTCGGATTTATCGGTCTCGGGATGCAATGTTTGTGAAACATGGATCCGGCCACAATAGCGTAACGTAGGAAGAAAAATCCCTTTTCTCCATCTCACGCCCCACCTTCCGTTTTCATCGTTTCAATTTTGTCGGCACCTGCACCAGACCAAAGAAGATTCGAGGAAGGTATCTTCAGAAGGCAGCTCCAAGACTCCCGGGCATGTGGAAATTCACGGAAGCGCCTTCTCTGCAAATGCGGTTTAATTAAACATTTGCTGTGGCCCGGGTCGGGTGTAATAAATCATAATGGGCGTGCGTGTTTACAAATTGCTCAAAACATGGGAATAGTTCCTGGAATCTACGTAGTTGTTCTACAGCAGGGTTTTAATGCCTTCACCGTAGAGAGCAATGCGAATTGGAATGATTCTAGCCTGTCAAATGAAGGTCTAATAAAATCATGCATCGAGACAACAATTCCGTCCCCCTCAATGATGATGGTTGTAAAATGAGCGGCAGGATTTGATCCCCAGTGGATGTTTAAAGGAAACTATAAAGCTCAAAAGTACGATCACTAGTAATTTTAAGTAATGTTTATTGAGACATTGCTCTCAAGAAAGGAAGCGATGCTTTGAAAAGTTTAAAAATTAAAAAAAAAATTAAATTGATTGATAAGGAATGATGATGATTAACTTTTGGTAGTTTACCAAACGTGACCGAAAGCTATTTTTCATCATTGTCAAACGTTTGCACAATGAATAAATTATAACAAAAACATCATTTCAAATGATCCTTAGAAAACCCGTTTTTCAAAATGATTTCACGAAAATCTGAAAACGAGATCAAGTCTTCTAGACTAAAGACTCTCCAAGACAAATTCAACGTGCTCGGAAGTATTTTGCTGTACAGGGTGTTCAGTAATTTCAAATACAGGAATTGGTTTTTGGGCCATCTCACACTTTAAATACTGCTTATTTTTGAAAATTTACCGGAAGTACCGGGTAATTTTTTAACATCGTAAAACCCCACATATTTATGATTGCAGGATGTCGGTAAATATTCTTGACCATATAAATAATCAATGAATCGTCTAAATTAAGCTAAACTGCCTGAAGTTTTAAACATTTTGAAACTATAATTGTTTTCAAGGTTTTTTGCATGCGGAACCAACTACAGATAACATGCTCAAACATATCGACATCATTTTGAAATTTTGAGAAACTACACAGCAAAAATTATTTCCTGTAAAATAACGCAAATGTCCTGTAACAAAAAGAAGCAGGACATCTACCGTAATTTTACAGGTCGAAAAACAAATTTCCTGACATTTAATTTTTGGTGAACAACTTTTTCACAGGACATTTGCTAAAATAATATATGAATCTTCGTTAACTTTCAAGGAAAACAATTGAAAATTACTAGTTTTGTCAGTTACAGGTTGGTTTATTATAAAGTTTCAGTGACACGTAATAGTAAAAAAAATTTTTGTGTAGGTTGAGTTTTGAGTTCTTGAGTAACTCGATTTTTATAGGTTTTAAACATAACACGATGCTTTACTGGGTAGCGAATCATTTTTTATGAATTTAAAAATATAATTCTGAGTTTTAAATAAATCTTACTTTATTCTTGCCGGTCACAACTAAGCTTAAAGTCAAATTTCTGAAAAAAGTTCTGGCCCTGAAAAGATTTAGTGTGTTTCAATAAGAAGATCTTATTTTAGAAAAAAAAAATATAAAGAAATGTTACAAGGCTATTTAAAAGTTTTTCGAGCACTTTGGGGCAACTTACGAAAATTTTTATAAAAAATAATGTGCTTAAAACATTACTTAAAACGGAAACTTGATGTTCAATGGGTACTATTTTCTAGAAAACACATCAACTTCTTCCTTCTTCCGTAATAAAAAGTTTTTTTTTCAAGCAAACACAGTGAAATTCTTCACACATTCAATAATTATCAAAACTGTCAATTTTTGTCATATTTTTTTAAGGTTCCTTGACTGTGTGTCATTGAAGTTATTAAGTTATTGAAGCTATTTAATTTTAAGTGATATTTATATTTTATTCAGAATCATACCCAAATTTGTCCTCCCCACCCCATGAGGGTCCAAGAAAGGCAAGCGATAAATTTTATTTTTCACTCTAAATTTTAATTTTTTTCATTAAATCTTGATTATTAATTTTTTAAGAGAAAAAATATTGACTCAGAACTGATACCAAAACCCTGAAAACTAGTCCCAGGTTCAATATTATGACATAGCTTTTCAAAATTTTCTCACTTGTTAATAAAAACTTAGTTATGAGTGTTTAGCTTTAAATGAGATTTAACTTATTTTGAAGGTTTTGGTTCCATATTATTTGAATAAAAAAAATCTTTTGGATATTTAGATTTTTGTATCCAGTTTTGGATTCATGGTTTTCGGTATGAATAATATGCTTTTCAATATTATAAAAATAATTTTAATTATAATTTTGAAAAGCTTTTTATTTCAATGAAACTATTTTATAATTATACCTGTGGATAACACAAAGCCCTTATTCACATTTTTCAACATCTTTTTGTTTCTTTTACCCAAAACGCTCAAGCTTTCACCTTTCCACCTGTCAAGACATTCATTTCTGTCTTTATTACTTTCTAATTAGAATTTTAATTTGTCGATATACCATGAACTTAAATAAGAACATATCTCTGCTGCAATTATTTAAATGTATCACCGTTGGGGGACCGTCATCAGTTTTTTCAAACTTCTTCGGTTTTAATAAACTGAATAAAAATTTAAAAAAATCCGAATTTGTAAAAAAATTAGAAACCATCCTATAATCGAAACAAAAATAAAATGAAAGCATCCTGAGTATTTGTTTATATTCAGATTTTAAGTTCTTAAACTTAATTCTCATGCAGAATCCAAATGTAACAAAGCTTTAAAATGACGATTCTGAATTAAAAGCTAAAAACCAGATAAATCATTTGAAATTTATTTTTTTAATCAGATTCACAGATCGAATAAAGAACCAATAATTGATATTATGCATTCAAATTGAAACCTGAAACATCAGAATTTTATTTGAAGATTCATGAAATAAAATTCGCTCCTTGGCTCAAATTTACAATTCAGCTTATTTGGATTTAGTTTTCAGAAATGGTTTTCTTTGTTATTTCAGAAATCTTATCGAAATCCAAAAAAAAAAGATTCGAAATTCAAAATTTGAATTTATATTCAGATTAATCTCATAAATGCGATGTACGATAAAAATATCAAAGTGAATATTTCATTGAGGAATTCAAGTCGCAAGAGATCGTAGACTTTTTTTTTTAAATTGAACTTCAAAATTTACAATTTTTAGTCAGTATCAGTTGTTTTGATTTTCTCATCTGGAAATCAAAAATATAAAGCTGAGTTTGAGATTATTTTGAAAATTATGTTCAATGCAATCAACTGATTTTTATTATTTCAAAAAGCCTCTTCAGGATTATTAAGGAATTGATTTTAATAAATAATATTTACTGTTAAAGAGACATTTTATCTTCAGGTTTTTTAAAAATGCTGGAAATTTCATATTTTCATGGTGTTTTTATAAATATTGCAGATTTTTAAAGAGAGAAATTGCAAACTTAAATTTTAAGTTTAGATCAAGTTTGTAAGAATCAGATTTTTTCTGCAAAATATTAATCTCTTTCTTTACTTTTGAAAATTTGATTCATTTCCATTAATGTAAAATTTTTGAATTTGCACAAAAATTTCGTAGACCCAGTTCATTTGATTTAAGCATTGAACTATTTCTAACTCTAACCAAACCATCCAAATCCACCGGACTCTAGACAAAGCTCATCGATGAATGTAAGTTCCCTATTTAGAGGTTATCAAATATTTTGAGTTATTATTTGTTTTTGGCGCGATCATATTAAATGTAAGCTAATAAACGCATATTTTTAAATAATATGGAAAAAAGTAGAGAAAACTTTGAAAACTTGTTTGTGTATTTCGATAGCAAATGTCAGTAACAACAGTTGATCTCACATTCGACTCTAAGCTTTCATCTGGTCAACACGTATTCTAGAGTCCATCCGAAAGTGTAGTGTTTATTCACGGTTAAAAAAGCTTTTTGAGTTCTCTCTTTTTCGAGGTTAAAATATACCTTCTATCGTTGGTTTTAATCCGTTTTCAAAATGGCGACCCCGCCGAGGGGATCTAAAAAATCGGCAAAGAAAAAAGATTCCTTTATTAAAACACTCGACGGCCACGTGGAAGGGTCAAAATTCCTGATCATCAAACGCACAACCGAATCGTGTACTTTCGACAATGTCAGTCCTTTCCTTATCAACAAATTCATTCTGGCCAACGTGGGAGAGGAAGGGTCCGTCAAGAAGATCAATGGTGGATCTCTACTAGTCCAGGCGAAAAATATACGACAGGCGAATAAGTTGCTAAATTTGACGGTTATGCAAGACATGGAAATCGTCGTTGAGGAGTATCGCAGTTTGAAGAAGAAGAAATTTTGGCTGAACTTAAATCTCAAGGAGTTTGTGAAGTGAATATCATCAAGCGAAAAGTCGACGGAAAGTTAACGGATACCAACAGTTTTATCCTAACCTTCAATTCAACCACGTTACCCGAAACCATACGTGCTTCGTTTTATCGGTTAAGTGTTCGACAGTACATAGCCAAGCCAATGCGTTGTACGAAGTGCCAGCTCTTCGGACATTACAAAAAATTTGCAGAAATCCGGAAGTATGTAGCCAGTGTTGCCTTCCCGGGCACGCTTCTGATAAATGTGAGGGACAGGTGGTTTGTAGAAATTGCCAATCGAACAGTCATCCATCATGGTCATCAACATGCGACATTTACAAACAGGAGCAGGCAATTCAGAAAATGATGGTAATGATGATATTATCATATAGAACAGCATGTCGTAACTATGCAGAAGAACACCCATCGTCCATAACTTATCGAGATGTTGTAGCACAAGGTCAAATGAAAGCTCTCCCCCGGCCACCAACTGCTAAACTTCCTATGATAATAGACTCTACCCCAGACCCTAACTCTCCCATTATCCCACCTCCTTTTCCCAGTCCACCCCATTCTAATACTCCCGAAAACTTGCAATCAAGCTCATCCATATCATTGTTTAGTGACACTAATACATCGCCAACTAAGCGAGCTTTAGAAACGAATAGTGATAGTGATAGCGATAACCCAAAAAAAATTGTAAAAGCTTTAGAAATTTCCACTACTCATCTCTCTGACTCTCCAACAAATCTTTAATCTTCACCTACACTTACACACACAATTAATTGACCAGACCGTGATTACCGTTTATTGATCGAGATTTGTGAATCCCGTACCAGCTTATAGTTTTCTAAATTGATGGCGATAATGTTTAATTTCATATGGAATGATAATCATCTGTGTAGATTTAACTTTAGCATACCACAATTGTCAACAAAAGATTTGCAAATGAAGTGAATTATGTTTCAATATGATGCCTTAGATCTAATTACCTGCAGGGGTCGATGATGAGCTTAAAGGATTTCGTTATGCACTTTATCCTGTATCCAACTCCTTTCCAATAAGAATTCCAGCTGATTTCGGCCTGCTATACGTTTCCAATTGGCCTGTTGCTAATTCCCCTTTCGTCTTGCTTCTAAACAAACTAGTTGTGTGCCAACACAGTCTTGAGCTGCACTTTTCCTGGCTATGCACACCAAAACTCTCACTCTTCTCACGCACACCTTCTCTTAATGGGTGTTGGGCAGATCCCTGCAACGTTACACGATTTGTCTATGTATCGTGTGACCAACATCTTTTAAATAAGTGGTCGTGAATCTCTCTTTTTTTCCTCAAATTTAAGCTTTTTTTGCCTTGAGAGCATAGGAGACGAAAGCTTAAATATGAGGAAAAAAGCTTAAATCTGTCAAAACGAGGGGAAAATTGGGGAAATCTGAGAGATGTGCTCCATACGGTTTGAATAGTGTTGCCGCCGCCTGTCCACGACGCAGCGGGTACTATGTGTTAGAGAAGTCGACGGAGGTTCCGGCACCTATACGAAAACCCTGAACACAGTAATATGTACCTAAGTGTGTGGTTCTGAACGATATGATGTTATGTTACCTCTACGAGGGTTTCCAATAGCGCTAAGCTGTCCGTAACAGTATCGTTTGTTGTTATGGGATTCTAGTGCATGGGAAGGTCAACGCACTTTCTTTACCGTGATCTAAGATGAAATTGCATCGGCTTTTATAGGATGTTTCATAATAACAAAATTCCATGCCTGATTGTTACCTTTTTATCTGCAATTGTGAACTTGGCTAATTTGGTCTCGTATCCACTGCTTTCAGAGTAGATGAATGCCACGTTTCTTTTTTCCAATCGGAATTCTGATGATAATGTCAGCAGCGTACAGGCACGTGGATTGTTGGTGTTCCTGAACTTCGTCGCTTGGTCTTTAAAAAGGACACTTTCATCAAAATAATGTGGTTATTGCTTGAATGAGTTGAGGGCTTACGACTTTACTCCTGACTTTCGGTAGCTTGTAGTTAAATCACAAACTTTCGGACCTCACGTTTGATAGATACTTGATCACTTCTTGACTTTCTTGATCGAATGACTTGCGGAAATACTCAAGCGATCTTCTTTATTTCCGAGTTTCTTGTTTGGCTTATCTGTCAAGTTTTCCGAAATTGTTATGACGTGCACTTGCAGTACAGGCAAGACACGATTTTTTGGACGTGAACAATGTATGCGGATTCGAGCATTATGTTATTCAGCCGACTTTTTAATAGATATTGAACGGTAATAAATTGTCAATCATCGGCTAATGATATTTTATTTGTATTTATTATTTGAGCTCCATGGCTTATCCACGTATGTTGCAGTGGAAGTGCAATGGTTTTTACAGTCATCTTCCAGAAATCCAAAATTTATGCCGATTGTTTGATCCTTTTTTAATGTGTTTCCAAGAGACGCATTTTAAACAGTTCCAAACTATTAATTTAAAAAAACTATTCTTGCTATCGATCTGATGTCATCACTGATGGCCGTGCCAAAGGTGGTGTTGCTATTTTTGTCAAAAAACATATTCATTGTGAACCGATAATTTTAAATACAGAAATTTAAGCCGTCGCTGTGAAAATTTCATATCCAATCGAGTTTTTTGTATGTAGTGTATATCTTCCTCCAGGAGAATAAAATCAATGAACATGAGTTTCAAAGTTTGATCCAAAGTTTGCCAAAACCGTTAGTCGTAATGGGTGATTTCAATGCTCACAATTCAATATGGGGATCAGTTAGAACAGACACGAGAGGTAAGATCGTAGAATCTCTAATAAATGATATAAATTTAAATATTATCAATAATGGTAACCCTACACATTTTAGTATTGGCTTCGCATCTAGCTCGTCAATTGACTTGACTTTATGCACACCATCCCTGAATTTGAAGTTGGAATGGAATACACACGATGATCTTTGTGGTAGTGATCATTATCCGATATTAGTACACTTCTTAAGCTCTATACCTCCAGCAAGTAGACGTCCAAAATGGATAATTGAAAGATCGGATTGGGCTAAGTTTCAAAATGCGGCAAGCTTTAAGCTCTCTCTTGATAATTTTGATATAGACTCTCTAAACTCTCACATTGCATCTACAATTGAAAACGCTGCTTGTACGAGTATCCCAAAGACTAAAAGCACTCCTCCAAAAAAGTCTGTCCCTTGGTGGGAACCTTCAATAGGGTACCTTAATGAACAAAGGAAAAAGCACTTAGAATTTTCAAACTAAACCCATCATCTGAAAATGAAAAAGAATATAAAATACTAAAACCCAAAACTAGAAAGAAAATCCGAGAAACAAATCGAAAATCATGGGAAGATTTTTTTTCTAAATTAAACCAGAATACTCCGCTATCTCGAGTTTGGAAACAAATTCGTAGTATAAGCGGAGTCCATTCATCTACTATGATAGCAAGCCTCAAATCCGATAATGATATAATTACTGATACTAGCGAAATACTTGAGAAATTAGGTGAACATTTTTCTAAAATATCATCATCGGTAAATTATACAAAAGATTTTTTAATCATCAAAGAAAGAATAGAAAAAACTCCATTGATTGTAGCCAACGATTGTGAAAACTATAACTCAATATTTTCTATAGGAGAATTCGAATATTCTTTAACATAATGTAGATGATCCAGTCCAGGATATGATGAAATACATTACAGCATGATAAAAAATTTAAATCTTGAAAACAAACTTTATTTATTAGCATTTTACCATAAAATTTGGCTATCTGGTAATTTCCCGGATGATTGGAGAAAATCTATCATTGTTCCTATAGCAAAACCCCAAAAAAATCCTTTATTTAGTGAAAATTATCGCCCAATTTCGTCAACTAGTGTTCTTTGTAAAATTTTTGAAAATATGATTAACAGAAGACTCATAAATTATTTAGAATCTACAAATAAATTATCGAAATTTCAATTTGGTTTCAGGCAGGATCATTCTACTTTAGACAATTTATCAATTTTAGAAAACGAGATAAGCGAAGCTTTTTGCCAAAGAGAACATTTGGTATCGGTACTGATAGATTTGGAAAAAGCTTATGATACAACATGGAAACGTCATGTTATAAATTGTGCTTTGAAAATGGGAATCAATGGAAATATGATAAAGTTTATAATTAATTTTTTAACTAATAGACGATTTCAAGTTATTCAAGGTAATAAGTTCTCAAAAGAATACTGTCAGGAAAACGGTTTACCTCAAGGTGCAATCCTTAGTGTAGCATTGTTTTTGATAGCTATAAATGACATCAATCAATGTAAAGCCTCTGATAAAAATTAACATTTTACTTTTTGCTGATGATATAATAGTATTTATTCGTTCAAAAAATCTCCGGCACATTAAATCTCAAATACAAAAAACCATGAATAACATCGAAAAATGGACAAAACAACACGGATTTAAAATATCCACTCAAAAAACTAAAGCTATTCATTTTTGTAGACGCTTAAAACAGCATGAAGACCCTGATATTTATCTTAACAATCAAAAAAAATGTATCAAAATTCTGAAAAGTTTTAGGATTAACTTTTAATAAACGATTAAATTGGACTGAACATATCAAGCAAACCAAATCCAACTGTATGAGAAAAATGAATATATTGAGATCTGCAAGTAGTTTAAAGTTCAGTGCTGATAGACCCACACTTTTAAAAATGCATAATGCTTTAATTCTATCTCGCTTAGAATATGGCTGTACTGTATATGGATCTGCTTCTGAGAATACATTAAAAACATTAGACAGCGTTCATAACACTGGTATTCGTTTGGCTATAGGAGCATTCAGATCGAGTCCGACAGATAGCATAATGATAGAATCAGGATATAAACCATTAAATTATCGGCGAGCTGAAAAAATATCAAAATTTGGATCCAAAATACTTAGTAAAAAAAATCTGTTCTGAATTCATGGTCGTATAAAAAAATAGATATAGATTTATCTTTTACAGAAAACAAAAAATCTTCTATGAATCCTTTGGTTATCAAAAGTAAATATTTAGAAATCATCGAAAAACATAAATCCTCCCAACTTTTATTCACTGATGGTTCGAAATTGAATAATAATTCAACAAGTTGTGCATTCTACGATCAAAGTAACAATTATACTTTCAAAACTAGGCTCGATTCTCAGACCTCTATTTTTAGTGCTGAACTTATGGCTATTAAGTTATCTTTGGAATATATTATCAAAAATGATCATAGAAATTTTATCATTTTTTCTGATTCTCTTAGTTCATTAATGAAGTTGAAAACTGTTGATTTAAAACATCCATTATGTAACATGATTTATAACCTCCACAAGCAAATTTTAGATGCTCACAGAAAAGTAAAATTAATTTTTATTCCAAGTCATTTCAACATTAAAGGAAATGAAAAAGCAAGGGAATCTGCAAAAGAGGCACATGAAAGCAACATCATTATACACGAGATCACTCATTATGACTTCATTTCATTTATTAAAAGAAAAATTAACTCTAGATGGCAATCTTACTGGAATAATATTACTGATAACAAATTGAAATCTATCAAATCGTGTATTTCCAAATTTGATACTTCGTGTCTAGGAAATAGAAGGGATTCAGTTGTACTATCTAGATTACGTATTGGGCAAACAAACTTAACGCACGGGTATCTGATGACTAAATCTTCTCCTCCTATTTGTTTGGAATGCGACTCAAGAAAAACAATTAATCACATATTTTATGACTGTAAGAACTATGAAAACCTTAGATTAAAGTTCGATATTAACGCTAAATCATTATCCGATGATATTGTCACACTAAACAGAGTATTAGAGATTATCAAGGAATCAGATTTATCTATATACATTAATTTAGTTTTAGTTTTTACTAATCTAGTCTATAAGAAAACATTTGTAAAAACCTTCGGCCTGAATAGCCTCTATGTGCTGATGGCCATGTAAATTATGAATAAATAAATAAATAACAGTTGATCTACACCTCTCGATCGATATTTTTTTTGAAGAATAGTGCGTTGGATAGAGAATCTCTTCTATAATGTGGAAAATTTTTAGAGATACTGTTTTTTTTCTTTTTTCAAATCATTCTAAAAAAAGACAACATAAGTAACTAAGTAAGTAAGTAAGTCAGTAAGTAAGTAAGTAAGTAAGTAAGTAAGTAAGTAAGTAAGTAAGTAAGTAAGTAAGTAAGTAAGTAAGTAAGTAAGTAAGTAAGTAAGTAAAAAATTGAAAAATTGAAAAATATTTTCTTCATCAAAACTTATCGACAGATTTTAAATTGTGCTTTAACAAAAACTTGCATGATTATTTATGCAAAACATGCTCCAAAAATTTCGTTTTTGAGGCATACATAAAAAAATGTTAAACACAATTTGCTTTTTTTTTGTTTGATTTTGAATAAATCCGGCTAAAATCTGGACTTTTTGAATTCCAGGCAACCAGGCCGGGTCAGACTGATCCCAAATTTTGTATTCAATATCTGGGCAAACCCGGATGAAACCAGGCAATCTGGCAACCTGGCGATAGCAGATTGAAAACTACATGTCTTTCATCACCTTGAACAATAAACCCGAATATTTTTATATTTATTTTAGATTGTCATCTTTTAAAACATAGCTCATAGCTTACGAGCAAAACGACTCATGAAAATCGCAACAACGATATTTCGTCGTTAGATATTAAAAGGATTAATTTATTTTTACTGTTGTCGCGTCCAACGCTTTAAACTATTTGAAAATATTTTTATCTCAGTGCGCTTTTGTTTTAATACCTATGTATATATTTTTCGACTGCAACTCACTTGAATTTACCACATTACTCGAATAAAAAAAAAATTTATAAAGTCCTCTCCTAAATAACCCAAGATAATCTATTTTTTTTTTATTTCAAACAAATTATTCTGTCTGATTTTGAAATAATCATATTATGATAGCATTGATTTCCAAGATTTTTTTTGTATTTATCAACCATAACTTGTTAATTTCACTTATGACATGATAAATGTCAATTCCTGGCAGAAAGAAGGTATTAATCTCTGCCTGATAGATCAAGCTAATTTCCGAATTATGGTTCAGCTGCCGACGACGACGACCGAAGTCATGATGAAGGTGCCATTTTTAAACAGCCATCAAGTCAAATTGCCAGAAGTGGATTCGATGCGAACACGTCAATGAGAGCCTTTGATATGTGTGTTTGTTTTGTTCGCGTTCGGCACAATTTAACAGCTGCTGGGAGAAAAAAAAGCTCTTTTTGGCTGCGCTTGAACAACATCAACAAAAACAACGGCAAAAACCAAACAGCAGCCAGAGCCCAATAAAGGATTTTAATTAGGACAAGTGTTCCGTTCTTTTTACGAGGCCTACAGGAGTTGCAGTAAAAAAAATTTTACACCAACATTCATTAGAGGAACGTTTGCTTGCTCTCGTCGTCGTCCTCGGCGGCTCGTTCGTTAACTGGTACTTGCAGGGAATCGTAAACACATGTGGAATCCCCGGCCCCTCCGCCCACTCGCGTTTTTCCACGTGGCTTGGGTAGACACCATTCGACAGCTAAATGTGGGGGTAGGAGCTCATATCCGGATCCGCGCCGAGCCAAGCGTCTGTGTGTAATGAGAGGAATAACAAGGAAACAACAACTTTTTTTGTTGCTGGCTGTTCTGTTGCGCTGCACACATTCACTGCGTCGTCGTCTAGGCTTTGGTTGTTGTTTTTCATTTGCTTGTGTAATGTTTACGGCTGATTTCCAGCAACATTGGCTCTGTTTGGATCCTCGGTGTTGTCAGTTTTATCAGAAGTTTAACAAACATAAGCGGATGAAGTATGGGCTATTTTTTGTTTCATAATTGAATCTATAGCTTTATTTAGTTTTCAGTTTTCACGGAATCAGGAAGATGGGTATGTTAACAAATTACAGTGTTTGAGGAACTTCCAAAATTCTCATACCGTTTTCCAATAGGCTATTTTGTAAAGTTCATAATTTATCGTGGGAGAACTGAAAAAGGTAAGTATTTGATTATATTATTTGCTTAATATGGTGCGTTGCCAAGTTATTTGATGCGAAAATTATTGCAAAAATAGCGGAAAACCTTTTTACAGTTTTTCAACACAGGAGGACATGTATAAAAAAGTTGAAAAAAAAACATTTTTGAAAAGTGTACGCAATACTTTCCTTTAGATGTTAAAAATATGTTGAAAAATGTCGTTCCGAAGAAGCCCCAAGTAACAATTTAAGTTAAATTCCAACCTTAACAGTTCGATTAAGACTTTTTCCTTAAGCTACTTTATAAGCCAAAGTTTATTCTACGCTTTAGCACAACTACTTTAAAGCTAACATATGGACAAGTTGGCCCTTTTTTGTTAACGTCTTTAAAGCTAATTCTATAAGCTTTAATAAAACATCCAACAGAAAAATTTTATTCGACCTTATAGACATAGCTTTAAGAAACCTTTCAGAGCACTCTTAAGACTATCCACAGCCCTTTTAAAACTACGTCATGGAATCTGATAGGAATTTTACAATAGGAGCTATGGAATCTGATAGGAATTTTACTGTGGCAGCTGTGGGATCTGAAATTTTACTGTGTGAGCTTTCTGTTCCGTGTTTTTCTCTCGTGTTATCATTTACTCTCCCAAGCATTTGATGATTGGTAAAGATTCCATTTAAAATATTTTTAAAATATTCTCATTTTCATTTTCAATATATCTTAGCATGAAACTTCCTGCAACCAAAGATTTCTGGTGAAATGTATACGAAATTGCATCAGAACATAAGCGCGTCTCAAAGAAAATCAAGGCTGATCACATTTTAAGAATTTTTTTTCTAATTAAAAAAATAATAATTTAAGGAACATATTTGTTTGCTCAAATGATGCAATTTTGTTTCGCTTTGAAATTTATTACCTACTAGCTGATTTTACCCGGCCTTGCTCGGGTTTACAAAAGATATTAATCAAAATGAATCGTTTGATTTTTCGAAATGTTGGAAGCTTTATATTCATCATTTTAAGAAATTGGGCCCATGTTCGGCAACGTAAGTTTTGTAAGACTTTTAAAAGTTTTTATTGAGATTATTCACTGTGTTTATCGATTTCATTTTTTAAGAAGAAGCTTATAGTTTTAAGGATTATGAATTGAATTTAAAAATAATTTCCTTCTTCTCTATCACAAAAAACTTTAATCTCTATTGGAGACTATCCCACTTTTCAAGATGGATGATTTCCCTGTACAATGGTATATTTAAGTTTTATTTAATTAAAAATTTCTAAAAACACTTCCAAACCTTGTTGAACCATGTTTAAGACTCATTTGGCATGTTTTCAATTGTATGTTTGCTTTTTTCGCTTTTTTAATTTAACACTGTTTTTCTTAAATGTTGAAAGTTGCACTAAAAGTTTCTTGGAGTTATCGAAAAGAAATCATCTCTGAACCGAAATAACCATTCAAATGTTATGGAAATGGTCTTATTTGAGTTCCATTAATTATTTTGAAGAGTGATCAATGTTAAAACTCTTTGAAATCATTTGTTTGGACTCGCAGTACCAAACGGTTTTTTTTTTTCAAAATTGAATGGTAGAATTGAACACATTGATGACCAAAAATAAATCAAAAAGTATATATAAATTGGCCAATGAAATAGGATGGTATAAAACTAAAAACCTCAGATTGTATTATCTAATCAATTTTCTAATCCCCCATTTAGATTCCCCGGCGGCTATCAAAGCGTTGAAATTGCAGCCTTCAACATATATGTAACTCTGCATCTAATGATTTTCTTTCTCTATAGGGAATCCTAAAAATTTGAAAATGGTTGGTTAAAAGCTGGAGATTATGAAAATTGGTTCATTAGTTTTTCTGCATTCAGTCCAAATAGTTATTCAGCTGAAGAAGCCAATTCACTGTTGACTGTTCAGTTCACTGTATATCCTTATAAACTCTCAAAGCCTTCCAGCGGGGCGGTAGGCAGCACATTGAAAATCACTACAATTTTTGTCAATATATTCTTTACAGGATAGTTGTATTTTTCAATATAAAATGTAGGCTCATTATTGCATCCAAATATCTCGTACCGGTACCACGTGTTTTGAACAGTAGAAGGAAAAAACACCCGCCAAAATTTTACCTTTCAAATCATTGATGCTCAGCAAGCTTTGATTTGCTTTCCAGTCCACGTGAACTCTTGCTTGATGGTCGTTTCTAATGCCCGGCCCATGGTGATGGTGAAAACAACCCCGCCAAAGGGAAAAAATTGGTTCTGAAAAATGGGTGCCATGACTTTTTGTTTGTGGGAAAAAAACGAAAATTCTATGGGAGGGTCCCTTTTCTCAGGTGGGTGGGGCTCGAAACTATTACTAAAACCTTCCCATGGTCCAAACACATAATTGTACCAAATTTCAGGCTGATCGGTTAAGCGGTGTGGATTTGTATAAGGTGCATACAAACATATATAGTCCAACTCATCTTTATATATTAGAAGATAAAACAAATACTTAGTACTGCAAACATTGTCAAATTTGTTGAACATGTCTAGTTGTTAGTGTGATAATATTATTTCCAGCAAGATGGCCTCAGAAATTTCGATTAAGTTTCACAATCAACAAGGCATTTGGTAAGTCAATATTGAAAATCTTAAAGCATTTTAAAACAGTTTAAAAATAGTTTTATGCCAGTAGGAAAACTTTTATAATACAACAATTTCAATAAACAGTTTCAAAATAGTTTTAAGAGACCTTGATTTACTGCTTCGTTTGACGTTTCTATAAATGGAATACACGCTCATGATGGATTTATCCATTTTTGATTAAGTGAAGCTTCTTGTAATAAATGAGAACATTTCAATTTATTGCTTAGCAAAAGGCATTCATACAACTTTTTGTTTTGTTTTCTTTTGACTATGAAGATGGTCAACTATCTTTAAAAAACAAGTTAATATTCTTATCAAATAACCTCAGACTGTTTTGTAATAGATCATTTTCTGTCGTCAAAAGCCTGGCCTCAAAATAAAATAATAACCCGCATAAATGAGGATTATAACCAAACGATTTCTTAAATCGTCAAACGACGATTTGATGAAGCGTAATGAAACTTTCAGCAAACGATTAAAAAAATTGTGAAATACATTGCCTGAATCTTGAATCCGAAATGATTGTACTTTGTATATGTTGTTAGGTTATGTAAATGTTAAAAACTGTTAAAACAGTTGAATGGGAAAACTTTTCTGCAAACAGTATGCTAACGGTTTATGAAAAACTTTTATCAAAGTATGCAGCATATTGAACTATAACTGTTATTGTTGCAATTTTAAGCGATAAAATGATTTCATAAAACGTGTTTCGGATGTTTTACTTACGATAATCAGAACTGCGTTACGCTTTCAATAAATCGTAATTTTCAATGGTTGGCCAATGCAAGTGGTCTTCATTCTGACTAGGTATATCATCTGAAACTTGTTGAAGCTGATGAAAGCTTAGAATGAGGATTTCGCTTGGGGTGAAGCTCCATTTTTCTGTATTTGCTGAGGAGAAGCCGGTGACTGCAGTCTTATAGAAATTTTCAAGGGCGGTTTATCCGGAAAGAATTTCTTTAACTCTGGATTGAATAAGACTTTGTCTTCAAAATTAAACTCCATTTGCACTGGATTCAATTGCAATTGATAGTCTATCGATACTGTCATTATATGAACTAATTTTTTTTTTTATTCAACTGAAGGAGCATACTTAGAATTACTATTTTTCAATTAAGAGCAAATTTATTGTCTAATACATTTATTCTTATTGAATCACAAAAAAAGTTTATTCGCAGTGTGCTTTTTAGGAACCATTTGAATTGAGCGATAAATGTTGTGGACTGATTTGCGGATCAAAAGCAATTTGAATGCGGTTGCAACTAAGTCTTTTTATTTTTCAGATGAATTTAGCTGTGTTAATTTATATCATTTTAAGAGCCCGTTTTACTAAAATTCATCACTCAAAATCCTTTCAAAACAGGTTATGCTATCTCAAAAAGAGGTAAAAAAGTTTGAGCGTGCATACGTTCTTCTCGATTATCAAATCATCTGTCACATAGTTTTATCATGCCTACATCCACTGTTCCATCAAAACAGTTTTTCAACTTAGTTTGAATGCTAGTATTAAAAGCGCAAAACGTGATTTATTAAAACAAGTACCAAAGCCCTAATAAAACAGGAAAGTATGTGCTTTATTGAAGCTTTAGCAATACTTTGTAACTTTTCTACAACACTCTTAAGATAGCGTTTTATTTAAGTTTTAGCAAAACTTCCAAGGCTCTTTTAAAACAATAAATGAAGCATTTCCTATGTTACAGTAAAACAGTTTTAAAAATTGGATGCCATGGAAAAGTCTTAATAAAACAATAATAAAACTCTAAAAGGCCAATTGGCTTAATCTGTGTTACTTGCTAAGCTAAGCTTATTTAAGGAATTATATTTTTAAAAATATGTCGTTATAAAATATTTAAAACACAAAACAAATCGTGTTCATAAAATGTGTTGAAATTTTTTAAATTTAATGCGGGTGGAAACTTAAAATTGAAAATTATTTTATTTCAATTTCCGTTTGTTGGTTCGTTCGTGTGTTTGTTTTCTATATGATATAAATAACAGACAATCTGAACAAAACAAAAAAAGTTCTAAATGTGTCAAAACATGACAAAAAAAAAATAACAAAAAAACTGAGTTTTAAAAATAATGAAAATGGTTTATTTTCTTTTATTGCAAAGAAAATTATTAAAAAACCCTCCGATTTTGACAAGGTTCGATTTTGGCAACACAAAATTCTCGAGCGTGTTGCCAAAAACGAAAGGGCCCTGTATGAAGATGAAAATTGCCACACGGAAAGTTTAAGGAACGGGCAATCAATTTCATATAACAAATTTGGTGTAAAAGGTCTGCAAAAGGGGTCGTGTATATCAAATGTTACTATTTGAAAATTCCATATCAGGGTTTTAAGAGACGGACAATTATATAGATGTATGTACAGTTAGCACACGGGGTTTTTTTTAGGTAAGACAAATCGAACCGTATTGTGGAATTATGGGTTCAATGTGAATGCATAGGATCGATGAGGAAAATTTGTGCATAGTTATTTATTGGTAGTTTTGAGTATTCAGTTTCAGATAATCATGCAATGAAAAAACGTCATTCTTATGTACTAGCAACCGCTTTCGCGAAAATTTTGTGGAGATTTTAAGGGTAAACGTTAGAATTGAAGAACGGGTTTTGGGAAAGAATCAGATACGTTGTTAATGGGGGTGATTATCCAACTTTCAATAAGAATACTCTTATTGAAAAGGTTTTTTTTCAGTGTAAGGAATATTTTATTTTGTTTGAAAAACATCACCTTATTTAATCACATTTTAATAATTGCTTGCAAAACGAAGTTTGTACGGGAACCGCTAGTTTTTTTTATAAAAGAAAAGTTATAAAAAAAACTAAGAGCTATTGTCAAAAGTTTTTCGAAATGTTACAAAAATAACCTTTGAAAGCAATAATTCAAAATGGAAATTAAATGTTCGAGACATATAATTATAAATTTAGAATAAAATAAGAATGAAAACTTAGAAAAATCCATATTTAGAGAATTTCTCAATTCAACTTTAAGTGCGTTTTTATGATAAAAATAATTTGAAATTGAGGCCCTTGGAGCCAAAGGGGTATAAGTGAAAAAATGGAAAAAATCGAGATAACCATCTAGAACGAATCCTTGACTGTCAATCATCATATGCTATTTTAATCATAATTTTATTTCACTATTTTGTTATGTTTAGATCTCGTTGAAAAAATCGTGCTTACTGAAATTTCCTTTTTGTTTGGAGCCAAAGGGGTATAAGTGCTGCACTTATACCCCTTTGCCTCCAAAGTCCATTAAACTGATGTACTTATACCCCTTTGCCACAAACCCTAACTTGATTTCATGAAAGTAATGTTTTTTTCATCGGGACCAAAAATTTTTAAAATTAATGTAATTCACTTTTCTTTTGAATAGCTGATGATGTTTAAAAATTTACCATCAACTTTGATTCATCTGATTGCATTTAGTAGAATCTAGTAGAAAAAAAATTAATATATTTAATTATTTTTTCTATTTCAATAACAAATTAGCGGATCACAAATTCCTGATTTCTGGATATATAAACGGATTAAAGGCTTATAAAGTACAAAAAAAATGTATTTGTACGAGATAATTGGGTTAATATTGAAGCGCCTATCGTTAATTTACTGTAAAAAACCAACTCAGAGTGACCGCAAGTCCCATTCCAATACCCAATTGACTAGGCAAAGACGTACAAAACACGAGGTGATTGGAATTTAGTGGAAAATACCTTTCACGAATTATTATAAATTAATCTTGATGAAAAAACGTTGTTTGGAGAGATTTAGTAGAAGTTGCCAAGACCAGGTCGATCTTCAGCCTTAAAATCTCTTAACCTACTGTACCAGAGTATATTTCTCATCAAAACAACAAAAAATATATTTATACGAAAACTAATTGACTCTTGTAGCAATGAATATTTATGGTTTCTTACCCATACCAATAAGATAAAAAAAAACCTGGATGTGAAAATTTGTTGGTGGCCAAGGGGTATAAGTGAATTTATTTGGTGGCAAAGGGGTATAAGTGCATGTGTTTGGAGCCAAAGGGGTATAAGTACCAAATTTAAAAAATATGTATCGCCTCAATAAACGTCAAATAAACGTTATTTTTTGGGAAAGTGTTGTAAAATGCTTTGTTTTTATTTAGAAAAATCATTCACATGAAAAAAATTCATAAAAAATATCTATGGAATTTACTGGAACACAACGAAGTTCAAGTGCTTTTTTCTCGAAATCAGGTTTTATGCACTTATACCCCTTTGGCTCTAAGGGCCTCAATTGTCATTTAGAAAATGTTGCGCTGTAGTTAGAGTATTACTTTTAGTAGAAGATAATTTATAAAAAAAATGGATATCAGCATAAAAAGTATAAAATTTTTGCTATATCAGCTGAAAAGTTCAACAAGAATTTCAAAACTAAGACTCAAATTTCAATAAAATTTTTATAGTGAAACACATTTTTCCGATTAATGCTTTTTAGTCAATTACAGTATTCTTTTTCTCTCAAAAAAAAGGGTACTCTACACCAAATTGTTTGCCAGATTGCCAGGTTTTATCCTGGTTTGCCAGGATATTTATTACAAAATACTAGAACAGTCTGACCCGGATTTCGTTGCAAAATGCCTGCATTTTGTCCGAATTCAGCACGCATTAATTACACTTTACTGACAAATAAAACAAAAAAAAAACTATTTCTGTTGTAGATTTTTTTTTAAATGCCTTCAAAACAAAATGTTACGAGCAAGTTTTTAAAACATAATCATGGAAGGTTTTTGAGAAGTCTTAAATTCGATTGAAAATCTGTTGATGAGTTCTGATGAAAAAATGTTTTTTTTTTGGTATTCGTTCAGTAATTTCTGGATTTCGTTGAAAATTTCTTAAATACTGCCTGGACTTTTGATAGTCAATTTTAAAATCCAATGTCTGGATTTGGCCAAGTTTTTTTATGAAATTTCCCGGATATGTCCGGCCCGGATACGTGCTGAAAAAATCTGGCAACCTTAGTGTTGAGTGTACAAATCAATTAAATGTCTATCCTAGTTTTCAAGAATTTAAAGCATTATTATTTGAGTTATGTTTAAATATTAATTTTATTTGCCCCCCCCCCATCCTGATTTGGGGGGCTTGTGGTAATTTGCCTCATTGCCTCCTCCCTTAAAACGGCTTTAAATACAACCCTAGCTCGATGCAGATTTTTTTACCCTTTAAAGTTCAGGAAGTGTCAATTTGACACTCTTATCCAAAACCACAATATCACTCTCGCTTCTCAAACGATTTGCACAAAATTGATAGTTTTTAAAATGTCATTACGTAACTTAAATAAGTTGTCTAGACAATATTAAGCAACGAATTATTCAAAGTCATAGAAAGAAAAAAACATGTTTTGGAAAGGGACTATAAATCAGCTATCAAACACTCAAAACAGTTTCACTAAGTGCTTAAGACAGTTTGAAACTTTATGCACAAGGATATATTTTTAGATTTTTTTAAAATTATGAAAAATGTATGAAAAGTGTTGTAAAAACCGTTGTTTCCAATCAATGAACCAAATTGATCACGATATAAAAATAGTTAAAAACGATTCTAAAAGTGACGTAATTCGACACTTTTTCGCATCTTTAGATTCTTGAAACATGAAACACAGATTTTTTTTACGAATTTCCAA
This sequence comes from Uranotaenia lowii, assembly GCF_029784155.1. NCBI lineage: Eukaryota > Metazoa > Arthropoda > Insecta > Diptera > Culicidae > Uranotaenia > Uranotaenia lowii. The sequence continues at coordinate 68,272,755 of NC_073693.1, read as the reverse complement.
GGGTAACTGCTTTTTTTAAATTTTTTAATCAATTGGCACTTTTTTAGATTTTCAAACCCATAAACTCAACTTTTCATTGAGTTTTGAGAATGTAACCTTAATTTCAAATTTAAACGGTATGTCAAAATATGTCTTTTGGATCCTTAAAGTGACTGAAAAAGACGAAAAAATCCGTTGTTTCTATCGATATATGAAGCTTCAGTGCACACAATAAGAAGAATTAGTTTTTGTAACTATACCTAAATGAACACTTATTGACCAGTTGACCAGTCATGGTTCAATAAAAGTAAATTTAATAAAAACGCGTCAACCTGATCCAATCAATTTGTTTATTCTGCTGCTTAAGTCCATTTTTTATAACTAAGACTTACAGATTACAAATTATGTAAAGGAAAAAAAAACCATTGAGCAAAGTAGTTTTTCTTCTCATATTGCAATCAAGAAAAAAATATGCAATGTTTTTCTATGTTACTTGTTGTGTGATATGGAAAAGGTTTGCTTTACTCCACATAAAATAACCAAGTTATAATTTAAGTATTGAATTTTTAAAAGGAAAAAACTGGATCCACTGTTACCGATGGTTCTACCGTATGAAGAAATTCTTCGTCGGAAAGGCAAATATTTTGGTAAACTGAGCTCGATTGAAATCCGGTATCATCCTTCGGCCACACTCCCACACATATTCATTCATCCTTCCACAGCACAGCACCCAACCGTACAGCCACACATGTTTCGCTTATTATTAGCCGGATCGTAATATTTTTACCAACCAAAGTGATAATAATAAAATCCGGTCGTTGTTGGATCTGACATCAACTTGGATAAAACGACGACGACGACGGGGAAGAAGATTTGCAAAAAGTAAAACACAAAATACTCGATGAGAAGACAATGTCTGTTCTGTGGGGCGCTGTGGCAGTCTAGTTACAAGTAAAATCAATTTGTCGGTCAAGTTGCCCAATAAAACCAGTGGATTTATGACGGAAGGACGATATTTTCTCCCGAATCGGGTGCCTGGCAGTTCACATGTTTGGAACTTGTTGGGATCCTGAATATAGCTTGTGATCATGGCCGGGATGATGTTTTCACTTCTGCTCCGGCTAGGATGAGTTAGTTTTTAGGGCGCGCCCTTGCTAAGACAGTGGTCGTTCGTTATCGGGAATTTCAATTTGCATATTTTGGTTGTGGATTTGCTAACAAGTGGAATTTAAATTCAAAATTGTTCATACATTTATTCATAAAGAACAGTGTTACAAATATGACATCCGACTCAGAATTTTGGTTGCTGTTCATCAAGTTATTCATAAAAAAAAACTCGCTCTATGCATGAAAGTGATGTCATACGTTATTCCAGCAGTATGATTTTAATTGTGGGATAAAAATAACTTTTTATGGTGGAATAAAATTTTTGAAGAACTCTGGACGTTCAGGGATGATTTTTTCTTTAATAAAAAGTGTGTCTTAATCAAGACGGCAAGGGTAACGTCAAATTATGATAACCTGTCTTTTGCCAATGCATTTCAAGTTACATTTCCCTATATATTCTTTTTTTTCTGCTTCACAGATAAAACTGCACCAAAAAAACTAAGAACAACTTAACGGTGATAGCTCCTAGTAAGAGAAATAAAGTTCCTAAACCTGATTATGGCACTGACAAAGAAATCGTGATTCTGATCCATGAACTGATTTGGATCGCGATCTTTATTCCGATCCCATTTCTTATTCTTGAGACTGATCCAGATTCAGTCAGATCTTAATCATGGATCCTGATCACCTAAATTGATTGAAGTCTTTAAACTGGATTCTGATCATGATCCAGTACTAATTTTGAGTTGATCTTGGATCATAAATCTAGGTTTCGGATCCTGATCCAAATCCATGGTTATCAACCTTGATCCAAACCATGACCCTAAATCTTGATCCTGGTTCATGATCCTGAACTCTGGTTATGGATTCAGATTCTGGACTCTGATCATTATACTCGATCTTCATCTCGGATTTTGATTCTGAAACAGGATCCTGGACTCTGATCCTCATTCGTGATCCTTTTTTCCAGATTCTATTCTTAATCCTGGATCCTGGACTCTGATCCTGGGTACTGATTCTTGATCATTGATCTTAATCTTGAATTCTCATTCCGGATCATGGTTTTTATCTTAGCTACTGTACCCTTATCTGATTATTTTTTACGCTTTTTTTTATCCAGGGTTCACGAGTCCAAAAAAAAGATCCTACACCTTGATCCTAAACTCTGAGGATGGACTCAAATCCCAGATCATGATGCATACAGTCGATCTTGATCAACGATTCTACTCCTGGCCAAGGATCTCGGCCTCTGATCCTGGTGATTCTAGATTCGGACCCTGATCTCGAATCCTTGAAGTATGATCCTTGATCCTGAATTCCGATTTCGACTTCAGATTCTTATTCTTATCATGAACTCTTTAATCGTGATCTTAAATCTTGGATTCTGATCATGGAACTGGGGACCTTATAATGGATCCTGATCTTAAAAGATAAACAATTCGAGGAAATTATCAATTTACAGAAAATGTTGTTGCATATTTATTGATTTCAGATCACTATTCCTAAGAATGAATACGATACGAGCGTTGAGCAATATTATCTCATCCTCTTATTGATCTAAATTACCATGTCTTTAAAATAAAAGCAATATTGGCTAACATATGCCAAGCGTACAATTTCAAGTTTAAAGCACCCACTATCAAGGAATTCAAACGAAATGTGTATTGAAGCTGTCAAACCATATACGCCGAAAAGAAAAAAGAGGCTAAAAACCGACCGCAAGAGCCGTTATTCGAAGCTGAATTTAACGTTCGTGTTCCGGATCTGAGAGTGCGAGGTCCAACAACATTGCCAAAGGCAGCAGCAAGCTTAAAACGATGAAGGTATTGCTTAAAACACCCATGACCCGAAAGGAATTAGGTCAGGTAGAAGTTGACCTCTCCATAATGCCGTTTTACCCAGTCTGAAAGTTGCGGGTTAGCCTATGCGTTGCTCGATGCGTCCCATTGCTCCTGTCACTTGAGCATTGACGCTGCTCGTTGAACTTTTCGCCCTCCTCTAACAACTCTTGCTTCGTAACACTCCATATACTCCGCCAGAGTTATGTCGATGGGAATCATGCCCGCGATGATAAAAGCTGCATCTTCTGATATGGTCCTGTATGCATAGGAAACTCGCATGGCTATGGGTGCTCTGTTGCGCTCTACCTCTATGGAGGAGCTTCAGGCCGCTCCTCTGTATCGTAGTTTTGACAGTGCTACGCTCGCAAAGAGACGTCTCTTGCTACTCTTTGGACCATGGCAGTTCGGCATAATCCAGGCCAATGAATCTATGACTTTCGATGCACTTTCACAATAGTATTTGACTTGCGCACCAAAACTTAAGCGATTGTCGACCATTACTCCAAGGTAGCTGCTGTTTCGAAGATGTGATGTGTCCTCCAACATTAATCTCCAGCTATCTGAAGCTTAACTCCCTCCAACCATATGCCAACCCTTTCTACGGACACCGTTGCAAGGTCTTCTATCTCCTCGATTGTTTCGCCGGTGATCATGAGCACGATATCGTCAGCAAATCCGACTATCTGCACGCCTGCTGGTAGTTTCAGCGTTAACACCTCATTATACATGGCATTCCAAAGCACAGGTCCTAGTTTGGAACCCTGTGGAACACCCGCTGTTAGGACAGTAGTTTGTAGCCCTGATTCGGTTTCGTACGTCAGGACTCAATTTTCGAAGAAGCTTCCTATTATCCTGCAGAGGGTATTGGGAACACGCATCCTGTGAAGCGCTTTGGCAATCGCTTGAAAGCTGGCATTGTTGAAGGCATTCTTAACGTCGAATGTCACAATGGCGAAGTTACGAACACCTGTCTGCTTCTTTTTATGTGCACGCTACGCGTACTCTGTCATGCATCATTCGCATGGCGTCCACTGTAAATCTCCCTTTCCCAAAACCGATGATAAGTCTGTTGAATATTCTCTACGGGTCTCTACGATGATGGATGCCCGGAGGTTTCCCAGGTTTCGGTGGTAGCACCAACTCCGCCATTTTTCACGGATTGTGAAAAGATCCCTCGTCGAGACACTTTTGCAGCACCACTGTGGTGCCACCCTATCGGCACTCCAGGTCGAAAAGCCGAATCAACAGCACCAATATAGCTGTTAAATCGGCGTTCCAGGCGTACAGGGTGACAAAAAGTCCGGTTACACAGAAAAATCTCAATATTTCAAAGAATAAGATGAAAATTAGAATCTGACTTTCATAGCTTTATTCAGTAACTAATCAAGATACTTCACAGACGATATCTCGGAATTACATCACCTTTCTCTGATCAAACCAGCTTCAGACGTCTCGGAAAGTCATCGCAAGCGGCGCGCACGTCCGGTCTCGTATAATCTTTTTCAACCTTGGAGTTCTCACAGACCATGGTCGTCCAGATCGTGTCTCCAGATCGTGTCTTCTCGGTGTCTCTGGTCTCCAGGTATCGATTTATGGACTTTCCGGTTGATTACGAGCGGTTTTAGGTGTTTGAATATGTTGAATATGTGTCCGGGTTTGTATCTTCCCACATATTCAGCGATAACAGCTGCTCTCAACTCTGCCTCTCACAACTTAATGTACACAAACTGCACAGAAATGAAACTCTGCCACTGTGGGCAGCAAAGTTAGCACTTTCATTTGACATATAGATGGCACCAGAGAGATGCAACGACCAAGCAGGCGACCCCAAAAAAAACTGTGACAGGACTTTTTTGTCACCCTGTAGAACGGCCAAATATTGAATCAGAGGCGCTTGTTCTGCCACCTAATCGGCACTTTAGGCCGGAACAGAATCAACAACCCCAACAGTGCGACCATATTGGAGTTCCAAGCGAAGAGCGGCCGACTGTCGAAATGGAGACAGATCCCAGGTGGCGTTCCAAACGCATGGCAATCAAAGAGTAGTTAAGTAGCCGGAAGAAGAAGCAGGCACTGCAGGAACCGGGAAGCAGGACCCATTGGTGCTCCAGGCGAAAGCACGGATCAATAAAAGCGGCAGCAGTCCCCAGATGACGCTCAAGTCGAAAAATAGCAGAAGTGGCTGGCGGCGGAAGCTGGAGCACTTCAAAAGATCGGTGTTCAGGTGACGAGCCTCAGCAGTAAAGCAGGCTCAGCCAGAATCCAGATGCACGGCAGGAGAAGCCCAAGAGAGAAAGGTCCTTTCAGCACAGAGCATGCAGAGCCGAAAGTACAAGCAAATCGGGGAAGTGTGGTGTGGGAGTGTTAATGTCAAAAATGCTTTCTATATAAGCCAAAAATCAATCAAATGTACTTTATTTAGTTATGTGGCTTTAAGAGCATGAAATTTTAAGTAATATTTTTCCACAAAAAGAAGATAAGTAGAAGATACCATTCTATATTTATCGCTGACCAAAAAAAAATTAAAACGAGCTCATTTCTCAATCTCAAGTACTCAAAACACTATCCATAAATGAACATCTATGATATTTTAGTCACTTTTGTTAATTTTAAAAAATATTAGTATATTTTTTCACTTTTTTAAGTCAAAAATTGTGGGCATTTAATATTTTCAGTAGTTTTTTGAGATATTAATGTTATCTAAAACGCTCAAGACTAGTGAATCATTATCTAAAATAGTTATGAATTTTTATAGGCTATGTTTTAGAAATTATGTTCGTCAAATTATTTCGTGAGCCGGAAAACTATGTAAATGAATAATTTAATAGGCCAAGAACAAACGAACAACGGAAGCTCCAACAATATACCAAAAATGTTGATTACTTATGTCCATTAGTGTACATATATCGAATGCTTAGAATTTAATCTGGAAAATACCTTGATTCTGGGCCTCGATCCGGATTCCGAATGCTGATAGGGAAAAGTCGTTTAAGACCGACACTTTCGATATTTCCAAAATACAACGACTGGCACAAATCTCAAGATGAGAATATGATTGATTAAATGTATCAACACTTTTAAGACTCGTTACCGATTTCCAGCAAGCAAGGTCTCATAATAGGGTAAGAACACTATATATTGAACACCATCTTTGGGATTCAGCGACTTTGTGGCTCACAATAAATAACGAAAGGTTTCAAAAATGAAATTTCGATAGTGTAGCTTAAGCTTGCTCCAGAGCTTCATGATTCAAATGTTGAACAGCCGGTGTTTCAATTATTGAACACGTAAATATTGGATATCATTGTATACATTTAGGAGTATTTCATTCAATAGAATACCTTGCAGGGACAATTTGAGTTGAGCTAGCAACCAAGAAACAGTTTGTTTACATTTCCAAGCTCCCAACCGATGTTTGTTCAACAATTGGTACATGCATTTCATGTTTGACTAGTGTTCAATATCTGGTACCTGTCCAATAATTAGTGCTTCTACCCTAGTAAACAAAAACTATGAGGATGCATCTTTTGATGTAATTTTCTCTCCTCTTCCACGACCCACAACATTTTCGGAAATTTCATCCGTTTTCAACGGTGGAATGTTCGTTTGGCTTCTCATTGGCCATCTGAAGGAAAACCCGCTTATTTTGGTGAACGAGTTTGAACAACATATGTTTAGAAAAAAATCTGGCTAGATCGGGTAAAACGGATCCATGAGTTTCTTCAGATATTTCAAAGTTTACATTGGTTTAATCCTTTATATGCCTTTGTTCGATAACACTAGAGAGTGGACTGTAAACACTCAAGTAATAACTTTAAAAACACCACTTCGAGCGATTAATCAACGCTCCACTGCACTATCACCCCGTTCCGACGATGGGGGAGCAGTTTTATTTCACTCCAGTTCTGGGTTTTCGGATCGAGTTAGAAGTCGTACGCACTGGTTGGTGGTTGCAAACTTATGATCTTTATTGCCGTTTTGTTTACTTCTACCAGTTCGGCATTCTGGTACTCTCACAACATGTCGACGGTCTAACAGTGAGACGTAAGAAATAGAGCGAATCAATGAACGTTAGCACGTCTCACTTGGGGCGTCTATCAATAACGGAATCTAACTACCATTTCTAAACAGCCTTCAAAAGACCTTAGCAAGAGTAATTGTCGATCGAAAAGCACTCAGAATCTCGAACAGGCCATAAAACTATTTAACACGTTCGTCGCCACGCTCATTTTGGTAGTTTTATTAGCCAGGCCCAAAGAAATTTTCAGAGAGAGAAAGCAAAGAGGGAGAACTTCCATATTTGAAACGTGTGGCGAAGCTGAGCGGTGAACTCAAGTAAGAGAGCGTCACACGCTTTTTGATGTGACGGGGCCCCCCAGGAAATACACCCGTCACCCGAATATGGGTGCCGTGGCGATGAACGTGTTAAAAGTTCATCCCCGGAGAAAAAATCGCCTACAAAATAAGGAATTTTAAAAACTTAGTTGATTTGATAGCAAGTTCGGACAAGTTAATTCCATTTCGGTTTAAAAGCCTTCTAAAGTGCATTATTCACAAAAATAAGTATTTGAACAGCCATTTTTAAAGCAATATCCACCTTTTCTACGCAATGTACTCTTCCGACCATTTTGAAAAAGGGCTAATTTGCAAGCAAGTTTGGGAGTGCTATAAAACACCAAAACAACAGTCTTGACGAAGGAAATATACTATTGTCGATGATGAATTCGATACCGGAAAATGAGGTTAATCGGGGCCATTTTTGGATTATTTATTTTAGATGGTATGTTCGTATTCATTTATGTTTACTCCTCAAGTGAGGAGAATTTGGACAGTTGATTATTTAATAGGAAACTCGTGTCCTTAGAAACTGTTCATCAATACAAATGCGTTCATTTTGGTTTTAATAGTTTAAAAGGCAATTCAGTGCATTGCTTTTTGCGTTGGCGACTTTTTTTACAATATTCAGTTATCACTTTTTCACGACCCATATTAATATTAGAAAAAATGTTCCTTATAGTGCCTAGCTCCGTGGGCAAAAAACTCAAATTAAATTTTTATTTTTATTTCTAGACTTTCTGCTAAAGCCTTTTCATTCAGATGAAAGACTTTTTATATAAATTTTCAAAAATTGAGCAATAAAAGTACAAATTTTAACATTTTTCGATGCCGTAAAAAACTTTACCCAATATGACGGATTGGCTTGCTAATATTACCTACAAACTTTTCACTGGTTTCATCATGCTATACCAAAACTGTTGGTGTAAAAATATTATTCGAACAATCACTAAATTTTTAAAATAAATATTTTCATAATTCAATTAGTTGTCTGGGGTAAAATGCAACCAAATGCAAATCAGAGAAACACCTTATAAATCTCGTTTCCATGTGCTAGAATACGTATGCTTTGCATCACGCGTTTGTAAACATTGAAATTTATTCAACAAACATTTATTTAATTTTTCGAAGTATTATTAAACCGCAAAATGTATGCAGTATCCTTATTTTCAGAAAAAAAAAATGTGAATATTAGTTTGTACAGGCCAAAAAATTTCTGCAATTAGTGTTCTCATGCGTCTTTAAGGCAGCGCAAATATATTAATAACTATAAATTTTCATACGTGTTCATAAGATTTTCCATTAAAAATAAAGTTTGTTGCAAGTTACCCCATTTTCTGAGGAGAGTGAAAGTCGCATGTTTTTAAAATATCAAAAATAACTAAAGAAACCATTAATTTTTTTTAACTACGCCAATTTGATGTCCCATCAACCTTCAAACTTTTGATGCATAAGAGGTAGGATTAACTGTGAACATACGTTTTTGAGAAGCCATTGAAATTGAAATTTGTTGCAAGTTGCCCCAGTTGACGGTATGTTAACAATCAAAGGAGTTTAAATTAATTTTCTTCCTTTCTCGCCTTGATAAAAAAAAACCCTTACCAGGGAATAAAATTATATGTAGATTGCTCAATACTTTGATCATAACAATTTTTTTCTCATTTTTGTCCCAATTCATCCCAACCTAAACTAGGCTTGCCAGATACTTTCAGAAAAAAGCGGGACATTTCACGATAAAAAAGCGGGACAGAGCCAAAAAAGTGGGACATTGGAGAAACTTTTAAAAACAGGTTAATTGTATAGCCAAACATCATCCAAAGTCATCCATAGAAAGTACACTAAGGTTCTTTTTAACGTGAAATGATTTTGTTCAGTTTTTTCTTACATGACTTCTATTTTCCCTGGTTTTTGCCACAAGCACGTTTAATTTTTACGGTTCTCGAGAATTTGAGAGAAAATATTTTAAGTCCTACATGTTAACAGCAGATTTTATGCCGCGTATAAAACCATTGTGTAGTTATAAATATATTTCAAATTTGTTTTAAAAACTTGAAAAATCAATAAAACTTCCATTATTGTATACTTTGGATAATTGAGACTTTAAAAGTGGCTTATAATATAAGGCAGTATAATTAAGATTCCGACGAAAAATTCAGATCTATAATCATTTGGAAGCAATCTTAACCATATTTTCATTAAAAAAAAGTTATTTACATTGCATTGGTTAAACGTGCTCTGAGAAGAGAGAGTTGTCTTGTATTGTCTTATATAAAATATGAACACTGCTGCTTATTCTGAGAGAAAAAAAGTTTTTGAAAGCTTCTGTGTTGAACGAATGAATTCAAATTGAGGCTTAAGTTTGATTTTTTCTAGTGTAAGTAAGTGAACTTTGTAAAAGTTTTCCAAGAAAAAAAGGGGGACATTTTGTGGAAAAAGCGGGACAGCGGGACATTCAATAAAAAAGCGGGACATGTCCCGCTTTTGCGGTACGGATGGCAACCGTAACCTAAACTGCCAATCTGTACGAAGATTGCGATGAAAAATCCATATCTGATTCTCGGTTGAGATTGTTTCCCAAACCTTGTATCTGTATTATATTCCTGTATCTATTTCCCGAATATTAATCCAAATCCTGATCCCAGATCCTGGATTCGATTCTGGTGCCCGAACTCTGATCTTGAGATCATTTTGGATTCTGATGTCGGATTCGAACTCCGTATCATAAAGCTGCTCGCCAATCATTTTCCTTAACACTGATTTCAATCCCGATCAGATCCTAGACCTGAATCCCAGATCATGGTCGTGGACCCTTATCTTGTAGTTGGTTTTCAGATGTTTTTGGTTGACATTCGTATAATTTTGGTTGGTTTTCCTCATCCGGATCTTGACTTTATGGAAGGTTATATTTTGTATATACTTTTTTATTTTCTCCACAACTTAAAAATAGCCAGACAAATTTTAAATTTAGTAGAATCTTTATTTATTCTTTCACTAGAATAATTTTTGAGGTGGATTTAGACATGTGTATTCAAATCGAATGTTATGGAAAATCAATCGAGACTCTTTGGAAAACTTTCATTTTCCTTGAAATTTGTTGCTTTTAATTTGAAACTTTCTTCCTTACTTTTTTTTTACTCAAAATTTATTTCATCCATAATTTAAAAGGGAACTAGCAAATATTTTCTGTGTTTTAAGGGATCTTGAAGTAGAGGTTCAATAAATTCTTTAATTTGAATGTTCATTTCATGATAATTTCTTCTGAACCTTTTTTTTTGTTAGTCCATACAATCCATATTAATACAAGGAACAAGATCAGTAAATGAACACATATGAATTGATTGTTTGAATACAACCAGGAGTGATTCAGTTAGTTGCTTAGTGAAAGGCTAGGTCATTCCGTGATTTGTCTTTCAATAAGCATTTATTTCCTCGTAACTTACTTTTCTGATGTGATCCTTCAATATTTACGTAGATTAAAGTCGAAAGTTATTTTCAAAATGAGATCTCAGCTTTGGATTTCCACTGACCTTGAAAAAATATCCCGTTAATTGTTCAAATTCATCAAAGTCCTATAAAGATACATCAAATTTAGAAGAAATAAAAAAAAATCTCCAACCGGTTTCCTGTTCGCACGTAATCTATTCCGACCTCATCAGGTCAATTCGTTTTACTGACAGTTTCGCATCTCCCTAATGCGACTTTCATAAACTTTTTTATTGCCATTTTTTCTCGATGCTATCGTAAAAGACGCTGAAAGAAGGAACATTTTACGCAAGGTCTATTTTTCAAGTTCGTTCATTTCCGTTCCATTTTTACTACTTGCTAGCAGCATCAGATCGATTGATAAAGATGCGCGCGAGATGTTGGCAGAATTTAGTGGGGCAGCAACAAAAAGTACAATCAATAAGAAAAGTAGAAAGACTGCGAAGGCTTCGGTTCTTCTTTACCAGCTTTGTCATAAATTCGAAAAGTTTTGCCCTTCAGCCGGAATGCGGTCCGACTTTGGCTCTTGGGAGAAGATGATGGTGGAAACTGGAAAGGGATACGCCTAAAGCCTGAACTTCCGGTTTCGGTCGTAAAATGTAATTAGAAAATCCAACTTTTCACCTTGACGGGGCGGCTCCTTATTGTCGTGGACCCGCCTCTTTCGAGAGTTTCGGAGTCGGCCCCTGAATAGTCGGTACTACAAATAGCAATAATAATCGGGTGCCTGATACGCCGCCAAATGATAACCTGTTGGTCCTCGAAAGATTATGCCCCTAGCAAGCGAGCTAAGTAGAAAGATGTCGTTTTTTGCGGCGTTGTTGACTGTTGAAAGAAGAAGGATGCCAGGCCATCGTTTGACTTCCATTTGAGGCCCTCGGAGCTACCGGATACGGATCGGGCGCGGTAATTAGTGGCAGGTATTTTTTGCGAGCAGATGCCCATCAAAGTTGAAGGTATAATTTTTGCGTTTACGGTCGTCGTCGTTTGAATTGTTGGCATTTTAATGGCCTAGTAATTCGCGTCATTTTGCGTACTAAGTAAGGAATCAGCCCTTGGCTCATCGTAAAAATGGGAAGCCAAATTTCTGGGGAGTAATTTTCTCAGGGGCTATAGAATGTCAATGTGGACGATATAATTAGGATATTTAACTTTGACGAATTCATCAAACGGTGGAAGATATTTGACCTCATTTTTCGCCCAGGTGAATAATTTTAATAAAAAATATTTAAGAGGCATTTCACTAGGCGCAATAGTGAATTATTCGTATGGAGATTGGTTTTTTTTGTTTGTAAAATAATACCAAACCTGTTGTGTTGAAGTCACACTACCAACAATCTAGAGAAAAATGAAAAGCTTTTCCCAGTAAGTATCCGGGCCGGACAAATCCTGTCAACCAAAAATCCGGGCAATATCCGATAAAAATTGATTCAAACCTAGGAATTACTCAACAAAAATCAAGAAAAAAAAACTTGCAACTTTTTTTTTATTAAAATTCCTCAACTGATTTCAAAAAGAATTTGTATGAAATAGTTGTTCTAAAAAAGAATGTTAATTAAAAAAAACTGTAGGAAACAAATTGGGGTAGCCGTGCTAAATGTACATATTAAGGAAAATACTCATTTTCTTCCATACCAATAGGTAGGAGTCTAACTTCTATGTGCACATGAGTGGACATTTGTTTTTACGTTAGTGATTTTTTCTGTTTCTCTTTCAGTTTTTGAAAAAAAGATTTTTTTTTATAAAAGTTGACAAAATAGCAGATTTACGAAACGGGGCGGGCTAAATGCGCATATTTATGTTTTCAGCTTTATTTCAGTTCCACTTGCAATATTCTCTTAAAATATAATTAAAAATGTTGGAAGCTGAGGTTGGGCATATGTACGTCAAAGCTGAAAATTTAACAAAATTTCAGGTATCACCAGTTTTTTCGCATCAAACTTAGTTAGGGATGCCACATAATTAATGGTAATATTTTGTTTATTTCATATTTTCATCACATCAGTATTAAACTCTTATATTTACACTGTAAGATTGTAATTAGAGCGTAGATTCGATGTTTCAAATTAAAATTTTAAAGTTCATATGACTTATCTATTTTTTTTCTTGATAAAGGCATTCAGCCTGCCTGATAAAAGCGCCCAAAAACCTTTTTTTTTTCAATATCTCATCATTGAAAATTGTTGAGTGGATCATTGTTTGGAATAGAGTTAATCTTTGTTCGTAATGAATTTCTGGCAAAACTGTTGTGTTACCACGAACCCAATTTGAGTAGTCTCGTTTAACCGTGTGATGATGTAAACATTTGTACCGCATCTATCATCATCGCCTGTCATTAACAATCATTGATATATTGTTTTCGATTACGAATTGGACCAAGGGATTGCAGTGGAGAGAGAATTCTTTGCATTTGGATCGGTAATGATCAAAATTTCACAACTGCTAAACGAATTGCAACAATTTGCAACAATTGGCACATTTTCACTCATTAGTTTCTCTAATCTAACAAACAATGTTTTGGTTCTGTTCGTGGCAGCAGAAGTCGTCTGCTGATGTTCCAGATGCCGGAAGGAACCATAAGTTTCAACAAAAACTGTGCTTAAAGCTTCAATTTGTTGAATTTCTGATAGACTAAAAAAAATCATTAAAATTTTTGCTTACAGATTCTGTACGCACGATTATCAAAGTTTAATATAAACTGTTGAAAATCATGCTTAAATTATTAATTTTTTTTTGCTTTGTATAGCAATAATTTTTTTTCATACCATAATTTGAAAGCGGATTACAGTCAAATTGGACTTATTTTATAAGTTCATCTATTAGCCATTTTGCAAATCAGCTGACTTTTTGCTCCCATATGTTTTTGCGATGCCTTTTAGATCAGCAAGTATCAGTGAAAAATTTGAGATAATTTTGTTGATTCCTCAGTTAGCGCAACGCGTTTCACTTTTGTATGCACATTTTTACGGAAAAATAATTTTTGGACTTTAAATCACCAGAAAATTCAAATTAGCTTAAAATGAAGTTGGACTTTGATTTTTTTTGCTAACATGACAGGCAGCTTAGAATTCCATGAAAAAATGTATAACCATTTCATAATAAAAAAAAAGAAAGAATACAGAGAAAAGCATTTGAAAATAGCAGACTTTGCCTGTTAGAGCTTTTGATGATTTAATGAAATGTTTTCGCAAAGGTTATATAAATTGATAAATTTCCTGGCTATGTAAAGAAGTTTTTTATTTTAATTTATAACTCTGATCCTACAGTTACCCAGCTATCAAATAAGTAGTCAAACGCGCTAAAATAGAAAAAAATATTTTTATTTAAAAAAAACTGAAAAACATCGAATACCTTTTCTGTGCTACAAGATAGGTTTGTGCTTTGTTCACATGAATTGTACAACAAGAATCAAGGAATATTTTTTGACTAAAGATATTTTTTTTAGTTTTCAGTACATCTCTGTGGATTTTTGAATGAAAAATTTGGTTTTCGCATACAAATTTCTATACAAAATTAAAACTTGTTGCGCTTATTCAGGACTGGGTGGATCGCTTCCAAAATTTGTATTACAAAAAATATCACGGGAGGTGTGAAAATTTAGGAATTTGAAATTTTCAATCAATTTAGACTTCGATAAATAAAGTTTCCAAAGCACCAGAAAAACTTTACCAGAAAATAAAGAATTTTTATAACATGAAATTATTTAGAGTAAATTAAGACAAAATGAAAAACTTAGACTAAAAATATCAATAAAAATCAGTATAACTTTTTATCCAGTCTCTAGCTTTTGTATATTTTTAGGTCAAAATGTTGCAGCTGAAATAAGATTAGGTTTCCTTTTACTTACTTTTTGCCTCTCTTTATTTAGAATTTTTTTCTGATGCAAGAGAAATTTGTTTAAATTTGAAAAAAAAACTATTACAAAAATTTGGTACTTAAATACTTTAAAATGACGAATCTATTTTTCACTCTTGGAATAAAAATTTTAAAACAAATTAAAAACAAATAACAGAAAAAATAAGACATTGTCAAATTCATTATTAATAAACTCTGAGTTTTAAATTTGGGTTGGGGTTGGGGTTTTGGTGACTTATTTTTACCTATGAATTTTTACCCAACAACACACGAATAAAAAAAATAAAACAAATTATGTTTGTAACTAGATGATTATTCATTTTTAAGTACTCATTAATAGTTTTTGTATGAAATCGTAACTTTAGAGAAGACACGAATGCCACAAGGATGATAAAGTGTTATTTAAAAAAACCTTAAAAAAGTAACTTAGCCTTAGCCTTAGCCTAAAGGGTGAGCTAAATTTTTATAATGAAGCCAAAATATGAAATTTGCTTTCATCGATGGTTAAAATTTTTGAATTTGTTTAAAAGTCTGGTAGATCAAAGTTATTTTATTTGAGCATAAAATAAGTTCTTTTTATGGTAGCCTTCAATTTCTTTTAAAAAAAAACTTATTCTGTACTCTAATTAAACAAGCCCAATCATCTAACTCTTTTGCAAATTCTTAAATTCTAACCTTTGATGAAAATAAATAAAATTTTACTAAAAAAAAACAGTAAGAGATAAAAAAAATTTCGGATCAAATATATTTGATGCAAATTTGAACTAAATTTATGACTTTAGTTTGAAATAAGGCTTTAAAAACTGCCTAAAAACATAATAATGTTTAACAATACACTGCAAAAATAAAGTATTTTATGCAGATTGGCATCTTGAAAGCACGGAGGCTGCTCCATAAAGATTTCTTCTTTGAGCTCGCTTTGCAGAAATGCAGTCGTCGCATCCATCTGTTCCACCGACAAATCATGTTTCGCTGCTAAGGCGAACAAGTACCGCAACGAGCTGTGACGCACGACTGGGGAATAAGTCTCGTCATAGTCGACCCCCCTGCGTTGCGAGTACCCTTTAATTACTAAGCGGGCTTTGTGTCGGTCGATGTTGCCATTTGCGTCGTGCTTGGTTTTAAAAACCCATTTACATTTGATCGCTTTGCGACCAGGTGGCAACTCGGTCAAAGTCCATGTATTGTTCCGAATAAGTGCCTGGTATTCTTGACGCATTGCCTTCGTCCAGCATTCGGCGTCTCCTCTCGAAAGCGCTTCCTGGTGAGAAACCGGGTCGTCTTCGATCTCCTTTTGGCCGGCGAATGACGATGCAGCCACCTCGCCGAAATTGACCTTGGATTCAGCTACAGGGTCAGCCAAATTTTCGCCATCATGATCGATTGCGTTCGGACCAGTTTGCTGTAAAGAATTAGAACGCGGCAGACCTTTCTTCGGAACTTGAAAATCATTGTACTTACGTGGAAGTACGTGCTCCCTACCGCTTCGCCTCAACACCTGTGACTGAGGTGGTTTTGAAGATTTGCGCGGCGGGAGCACGGAAGTCACTGCGTCAGATTCGAAACCTCGGAATACTTCGTCGTCACTGATGTCGCCACGAAAAGTTTCTGTGGCATCAGAAAAGAACTCCTCGTCGTCAGTTTCTTCGTTGACTTCCTCCTGCCGATCTCCAACTTTCGCTGTTGGGCCCAGCGACACCTCTTCGTCGAAATCCAGTAGAACCACAGTTCCTTGTTCGCGGCTTGCGATTTTCGGGGCACCTTCGTCAATGAAGGTCACTTCTTGGCTTACGAACACTTTTCGCGACTTCGGGTCATAGAGCTTATACCCTTTCGTGAGCTCGTCGAAGCCGACCAGGATACACTCGTGAGATTTTGGATCCCACTTCCTACGTCGTTGTTTCGGAATTTGAACCATAGTTCTCGTGCCGAAAATCCTGATGTTCGACAAATCCGGCTTTTTGCCTGTCCAGATCTCCTCAGGGGTCGAATCATGTCCGCGGGTCGGGGACCGGTTGATCAGGTACACAGAGGTATTGACCGCCTCAGCCCAAAACGACTTCTCCAGCCCTGCCTGATGCAGCATACATCTTGCGCGCTCCACTATTGAACGATTGGCTCGCTCCGCCATTCCGTTCTGTTCCGGCGTGTATGCGTTCGACTTCTGATGTTGGATCCCATTCTTCTTCAGGTAATTCTCAAAACCGGCGTTAACAAACTCTTTGCCATTGTCGCTGCGGAGGGTTTTCAGTTTTTGTCCCGAGAGGCGTTCCGCCATCGCGTGAAAAACTTTAAAGACACTAAGCACTTCCGTCTCAGTCTTTGTTTTCAAAAAATAAACCCACATTTTGCGAGAAAAATCATCCACAAAGGCTAGATAATACCGACTTTTACCTATTGATGTCACTTCCATCGGACCACAAATGTCCGTATGGACTAATTCGAGCAAACTCGACGCGCGTGAACCCGTTTTTCCGAACGGTAGCCTACAATGTTTTCCCATTGGGCATACAACACAATCACTTTTATCGTTTTGTCCGACAATTTTAATTCCGTTCACTAAACCGGTGGCTAACTTTTTTACACTGTCATTGTTCAAGTGTCCAAGTCTCTTGTGCCACATACTAAGACTTCCGGCAGACGAACATGTTAGAGCACTAGAATCCCGTTTTTGCTCAACACGAAACAGATCATCTTCGCGGTTAGCAGTGACCACAACTTCACCATCGCTGTTCACTATCTTGCACCCAGAGTTCGCAAAAATAACTGAATATCCTTTTTTCACTATCTGGTTTACCGATATTAAGTTCACCGACAATTCCGGTACCAGTTGCACTTCACTCACTAAAACGTCATCACTATTGCACTTGGGATACAAGGTGGCAGTACCAGTGCCAGTCACTTTCATATTACCTCCGTTCGCAGCAATGACATTTCCGGTTGCTGGCCTGATGTCATCCAAAAACTCACTGTTGCCAGTCATGTGGGCACTTGCCCCAGAGTCTACATACCAGCCGTTTTTGTTTGTTATCGCCGAAAAGGAGAACACTGTACTGAGTGCATTTTGCTTCTTCTTGGCACCATCAGCATTTGCACTTGCACCTCTACACTCACGAACAATATGCCCGTATTTGCCACACTGTCGACACTTCGGACCTTTCGATGTAGTGGTGTGGTTTTGTTTGAACTTACCACCACTTCCAGAGAACTTTTTCGCGGTCAGGGCGGAGTCGTTTCCGGGAGATTGTACCTCTTGCAATAATTTTGTTTTTATTGCATCACCGGTAATTGGGGTTCCGGAGTTTTCTAACGCCATTATCATAGGGCGATACTCCTCTGGCAATCCGGCGAGCAGGAGGGTTCCAATCCATTCTTCGGATATGGGAAATCCGATTCCATCCAGTTGATGTGCGGTCGTTATGATCCGGTTGACGTAATCACTCATCGAATCGCAGGAGGCGAGCTCGGTTTTGATCAATTTATGCAACAAACCTACGCGCCGCGTTAGCCCCGTGTCCTCAAAAGCCGTCTCCAATTTTTGCCAAACATCCCGCGGGGTTGCGGCATCGCGAACGTGCACGTAGTTTACCGGGTCCAAGAGGAGAATTATTTTGGCTCGGGCTTTGCGATTTTTATCCGGATCGATGTCTTCCTCTGTTCCGTCCGCCTTACGACCTGGTTTTACCGTACACCAGAGATCCTCCAGCTCAAGGTAAGTTTGCACCGCAAACTTCCATGTCGCCCAATTTTCGCGACCGATTAGGCGCTCGATTCCGGGAAGGCTCGAAACATTACCGACGCTCATTTTCACGGTTCGCAAACTCGCGAAAAAACTTTTTACGACCGAAAAAACTGTACGAGAAAAAAACAACGTGTTTTATAGGCCCATAACCTATAGGGAGAGAGATAACGCGCAGTAGAAAGAAAAGCGTCCTCCCTATTCAAACGTTTATTGTACAGTAATGCAAGAATACATAACGGAGTGAAAAAACGAATTTTACACACTACTGTGTGAAACCTCAACTTGTAGTTCTTAGTTATGCAATGAGTACGCTACAGCTTACACTCTTATACCAACAAATATGATATTTGGAAATTGAATTGACAAGCAAGTTTTTAAGTTCATGTTCTCTTGAATTTCTCAACTATTTTATGTTGATTGAAAAACTCATTCAATTGAACTTTGAATCTGTTTCCAAATTTCTATAGGATTTTTGAAATGTACAAAAAATATGATTTAGGAATCTTACTTCTAGATAAGAACTTTTTTAACCAAGGCTTTGAGCCCTCATTCATGAATCTATTATTTAAATTCTGTAGAGCTGGTTAAATCTTCATTCGTCATTTCAATGATTGATTTTTGATCTGTTTTGTGAATCTGGTTAAAAATGTGAATTTCAAATGATGAAACTGAATCTGAGTTTTCAATTTTTGATCGCCACCTAGAAGCTTTATATGTTTAAATTTTGTGCTAAAATGAAGTTTAAGAATTTCAAATATGAATATAAAACAAAATTCTTCTTTTTTTTATAATTTGAAATCTACTGAAAATGCATGTGATTTGCTAAAAACATTATTCAAATTTTATATGGAATGTAAAACTGAATTTGAGCCAGGATTTCAAAACAGCATTCCATTCTCAATTTCTTATGATTACTCGAACTGAAAATCAAGAATCCTAAACTTGATACAGAATCAGAAATACGAAAATATGTCGAAATATAATTTTTGTTATGGGAATATGGAACCAGAACCTTCAAAATGGGTTTGATTTATAATTTAATATTCAGAACTGAATTTCTGTAATCAGATTGCCAGATTGCCTGGTTTTAACCGGATTGGCCCGGATATTTAATACAAAATATGGGAAAAGTCCGGTCCGCCCCGTTTCCCGGATTTCATTGGAAAAGCCCGGATTTTGCCCGGGTTTGTTTTTCATTCTCATTCTTAAATCAAACTAAAAAAAACAAATTGTGTAGTAATTTTTTTTAATTATGCGTCCAAAATTTTTGCAGCAAGATTCAAACAATTAATCATGAAAGTTTTTTGAAAGTTTTTTTTATAGATTTTTGATGAGCAATTCCTAGGTTTTGACCAAAATTGCCCGGTATTGCCTGGATTTTGGTCGACAATTATTAAATCAAATACCCGGCTTTTGCCAGGTTTTAATATAAAACAGCATGGATTTGTCCGGAAACGTGCTGAAAAAAAATCTGATAACCTCATTCTATGAAGCAGTGAGAAAATTTTGAAAACTGTAGCAGATTTTAAGATTGGGATGGATTTTTGAGGTTTTTGCATTAGTTTTTAGTTCAGATAGTTACTCTTGAATATCTTTGCTCTATTATCATAATTTGATTGTGAATTTGAAATTTTGAGTTTAGAGTAGAATACCTCGCTTGCTTTTTTGGACCCTCATGGGGGGAGGGCTTAACCCCCAAACCCCTCCCCCCCGTTCCTACGGCCATGGTATAATTGTTCTTATCCTGTATCTAAACCAAGAAACTCCAAATTCAGCAAAAGTCACAAATTTCGTATCTTTGAGCCACCAAAAGTATTTTGTTAAATTTTGCAGAGTTTCATGATTAATCTTATATCATTTAAGTTTGTTCTGAACTGCCTTAGCAACTTGCTAAAACTCGCGGATATCCGCTCAGGAGGCAACTGTCTTGCCAACTGAGTTATATCACATGCCCATTTATAAATTGTTTTTCCAAGAAATGTATGAAGTTGAAATATCTGGCCCAGGATAGACTCTAAAGCTATGGTCATTTAGTATCCGGGCACTTTTTTTCGGTGATAGCTACGTTACTAGAGCTCGAATATGCAAAAATTTAGTAGCGTTGTGTTCGTTATAAAAAAGATTGTCTTGCCTATTTTTTCAGATTTTTAAATTTACGTGTGTTTGAGATATTAACGATGCAAAAAGACATGATAAAATAAATTTTGCTCAATCGCCTTGGAAATTATTCATTGTCGATTTGAAAACTCTAAACTGTTGATTTTTTCTAAATTTTTTTTTTGACTCAGATGTTTAAGAAATATAAGAAGCCGTCCTGGGATCCTCACGAAGTTCAAACCAAGCATCGTAGTGAAACCCTTGAACTCAACTTAGGTCTTTGGTTATTGGGGATAACTTAATGCAGACCCCTTAACTATGCAGTTAATCCGTTTCGGGGATGCAAAATGTGTTGCTTGTCTAGAAGACACTCAGCAAATAATTAATAATGAGCAGTTCTATGGATCTTAATCTGTGAAACCAGTTTTTACGCAATGTGACAGATGTGTTCTGATAGACAAAGAAATGAAAGTTTAAACCGAATTTAAGAGGTCGAATTCTTCGAGATGCCTGCTCATGAAAAGGTTCCAACCAGATTCCAATTGGTTTTTCCAGATGAATTTGTGTAGAATGTTATGATTTTACAAAGGTTTTGCTTCTGTGGTGAAAATAATAGTTCAATACATGATTGAAAAAAAGTTTACAAAGATAAAAAAAGAGGTTTAATGATAAGGTAAGAGTCTTTCTGAAAATCAACGGTAATTTTTTTTTCTATATTTTAACATTGAACATCATATTAACACCTTCAATTCCTCCATAGAAAGTTTCTCGATCAAATTAAAAGTTTTCAAAATACACACGTTTGTAACTGTCCGTATTCTAAATGATCATAGCCTTATTTAAAAAAAATCGATAACATTTGTTTGGGTTTTTGATGAATTGATGTTGATATTGATCTATGTGTATGCTGATACGTTCCAAGTTTAAAATATGTGTTTTAATATCAAATGGAACTAATCGTGCAAGTCACCAAAAATGAACGCTCAAAGTTTGTGGTACATAGCATTTTTATTGTTAGAGGTTTTCATTCCACTATCATTTCATCGACATAACGCCATCGAAACGAAACATCAAGCTAAACCTGAAACAAATCTGAGCCACTTTCGAAATCTCTTAATAATCCCAACAATTTGTTGTTCTCAAACATCCATCATACCACAACAACTAAATCGAAAAAGTGAGGAAAAAGGGCAGCATCATCAGTTTGGTTTATGCTAGGCAAGGCTATAGCATTGCAGCACAGCAGTGGCATCGTGATGGTTGTTCAAAAATTATTAACAATTCATCTACACTTTTCCAGTAACTCCGTCGGATTCCGACCAGCAGACCGACCAACTGAAATCATCGCTCTTCACCAGACCACGCGCCACGTGGGGGTGGTTTGTGTGGTGTTTTGGTGAGGGCGAGATTGAGTGTGTGCGTGTGTGTGTGCGCGGGTGGATTGGTTGGTTGGTTTTGCTCAAATGAACGAGTTAAGCTCAATGTAACAGAAAACAACAATTTCGGACTCGGGTAGCTACTTGCCAACATGGACCATAAAGGCTAGAAAGAGGTCGAAAAAATTGTAACTGCAGTGGAAACTTGTTATGAAAGAACTATACCACCGATTGATTCACTGTGAAGCACTTTTGAGTTTGCCATTACTGAAGGGATGTTTGTAATTTTTATTGAAATAAGAAAGATTTTTTTAAAAATAGAGCAGTTCGTATTGATAAAAAAGTTATTGAAGACTAAAAAACGACCAATAAGAATTATTTATCGTTGAAGTATCGAAGAGAATATTCGTAGAGTCACCAGAGATGTACTGAAAGTTTCAAAAAAATATAACTTTGAGTCAAAAATATTCCTTGATACAATTTATATTAACAAAGCATAATCCTAACTTGTACCCCAGATAAGATATTCAATTTTATACAAAAAATGTTCCTTCTTTTTTTTTTCATTTTAGCATTTTTGACTGCTGATTTGAAAGAGTAGAAGGAGAAAATAAAAATAAAAAAACCCCTTTTTTGTGATTATTTTTGATGATAAGCGGAACCATTTCCATTTAAAATTAGCGGAGAAATCGGTGGAACTAGTAGAGATTTGAATGATTAAAAATGTTTTTTTTTTCTAATTAAAAACACATTTTTAATAGAAAAATCATAAAATAAACTATAAACAATCAAAACTAGCTTAATACTATAAATAACAAAACTTCTTAGTTTATCGGTTAAGGTTTGATAAAAAATTCTATACATTTATCAACGTCTTCTATTTGTTTAAAAAGCCTAGAATTAGTTGAAAAAGGGTCTGAAGTAAGCATTTATTTTAAGCAAAACCGGTAATATTATTCATTTATATGATTTCAAATACTAATTTAGTGTTCTAACAAATTTGACAGATTGGTTCAATTATTTTTTTTTTGAGTTTGAATGATTTTAAATACCTTCTAATAAAACAAAATATATAAAAGGAAACTGCAACACTTTATTCACACATTAAATGTTTCCAACGTTCTTTCTATATCAAAATAGATAATTTTCACATAAAAATGTGTATTTTCAATCATTCAAATCTCTACTAGTGCCACCTATTTCCCCGCTAATTCCAAATGGAAATGGTTCCGCTTATCATCAAAAATAATCACAATAAAGGAGGTGTTGCGAAAATGTGCACTTTTCGATGGACGAGCCTTCTAAAACTGCCTATAAAATACACTAAATGCTTTCTATAGGGCTTCAGCAACTTCTAAACCCATCAAATATATGAGACAATTGTAGATCGTGTCTTGTTACAACTTCGTTTGAAAGACAACGAACCACTATATCCAATCTACAAAGTGCCAGGTTCAAAAAAATGTTTTTTCAAAAGATTTTTATACTTTGACTGTAACTCCTGAAAGTGATGTGATTGACTTTGGCATATTCAACAAACTTATGTATTTTGATCAGATAAAGATCTTTCTCGAAGACATCAAAGCCCTAATTTAAAAACGAAAAAGTTAGTATTTTTTGATATTAGAATGTGCCTCATGTAAAACTGAACGATGTTGCTGAAGACATCAAATGTATATCTCTTCATCCCTGGGCGCTTTTAATTTCGTACAGCTAGATTGATGTTCTGTACCACTGTGCATTGAATTATTGAAAGCTATAGCAGTCTGTCATTTTTGAATACGTTCTCTAATTAAGGTAATCTTGCTTTTTTTAAACTAAATATATGATGAAATGCTTGGTCATTTCATGGGCTTTTCATATTAGAGGTTTGATCACTTTGGATTTGGTGGCCCATAATTCTCCACAATTTTTTAAAATAAAGAAAAACTTTTTTTTAATAAACTGAATTTGAAAATAAAATTTTAAAAAAAATAAATATTATTGCCAAATTATACGTAGGAATCAAAAAAAAATTTACCTTTCTAATTTTTTATTTTTAGCTTATAAAATTAAAAGTTATTCACCCCAAAAAAGTGACCCACGATACCCCACTCTCCCACTTTGAGAACTCCATACCAGCCAATATTGGGAACATAAAGAGTACCGTCTCGTTAAAAAAAAAGCTCGTTCACAAAAATATAATTGCTCATAACAAAGAAGTACAAAAGCATACATATTAAAAAATTTGGCATATATTGTGAATGTTATGGTTGCCGACTTTTTTGTTTTGTATTTGAGAAAAACATTTCATTGAATCTGTTATTTGATTCAAAAAATGCTATGTCATTTTTTATAACATTTTATATGTCTCAAATATCAAAATTTTATTTTATATGTGTGATTCTTTCTAGTTTGAATCTTTTCTTGAATTCTTTCTTTTTTTGAATCTAAGTTCTAGATAACAACACTAGTTTTGAACAGCATTTTTTAACGAAATAAGCTGAAGATCTTTTTTGATGTGAAATCGGACTCTGAATCTGAAAATGAGATTCAATTAATCTCAGTAAAACAGTTTTTAAGTTATGATTCAACTATTAAAATTTGGAAAAATAAAAATAGTACTAATATGTGGCCAAAATACAAACATGGAATAACAATAATCTGTTTCTTTTAAATCCAATCGTGTTGCAGTCTAAAGGTAAAATAATTGTTTGAATTAAGGTTTTAAGAAAACGATTCATAAAACGCAATCAATTAGGCTGAAACAAATATCAATTTCTTCTTTTGTCACATCCCCCCCCCCCCCCCCCCACACCTTCCATCTAAATTTCCAAAATCCCGAAGGGGGGAATAAAAAAAGTTTGAAGTATTTTAAGTAAATTTCAAATAAAAAATTCAAATTCAAATATTCGAAAGATTACAAGACCAAAAACCAAATTTTGGAAGATGGAATTTAATTCACATTTTGTATTCTTGATTTTATTAAATTTTTTTTCGAAAAAAATACTTGATTTATACACAGTATTAAATAATTATGTACACTTACATGTTTTAACCTGCAAATAATTGGAACAAGTTATTCCTTCTAAATTTACATGACTTATGACTTAATGTAAATTCCCGAAAAGAATAAAATGCCATTGTGAATTTACATGACCATAACAATGAAGCCGTTCCGGCTCATTATTCCTTTTTAGTTTTTGAATCATAATTTTATCAACTTCTAGCCATCAGCCTTATAACAAAGAATAACATTGATTAAACAGATATTCAAAATGTTCATGTTAACTCGAAATCCGCGAGCTCCAGATTTGAAACAGCATTTTCTTTGCGCATCAAATCGTACTAGCTGCTCACCGGTCGGCCGTTCGGTGTTGGTTTGTGAAACGATCCTGCTATAGGGTGTATCTGAATTATCATTTTAATTTCGTTAATACATTTTGGATGAATGATGATGAAAAAAATTTTTCATTACTTTTCAAAAAAGGTAGCACTACATTTTTGTTTATATATTTGTTTTTAAATTTTATTGTTGGAGAACTTACGGTTAAAAAAACTCCATCACCTTATGGAAAATAACATTTATCAGTATTAATGCTTGAACCATTTCACTTAGTGGAGTTTGTTTCTCTGTTATTTCACCAGAAATCCCGTAAGATTTCATTTCAACCTTATCGGTTAGAGTTATTCTTATATAAAATATTTAAAATTAGAAACAAAAGGTGAACTGTACCTTAGAACAAAATATCTTTTCTATCCATTCTATAAGTTTTTATCGAGTAATAAACTATTCTTAAGTTTTTTTTTAAAAAGGACCAAAAAAATTTTTTTTTGTGAACAATTTTAAAAGGTTTTTACTTTTTTACATTTATAAATATTGGCAAGCAATAAGACGCACCCTGTGAGCGACAGCAACGTGATTGATTCCAATCATTGTTTCATGCTAAATTCATGTAAAATTACAACAAATTGACCCGAATGAGGAAACGCATGGTTTTTTTTTCAGGGCTGCGTTATACAACACATCTGACCGAATTTTACATGAAATTAAATTTTACATGAAATGTAAAGCTCAGTATTTTTTGCTGTGTAGGTTTTATTCAATGATATTGTATGCAATTTGGCTGCATACAACCTTTCGTGCAATTTATTCGAATTTATTTGTTTTTCGCATTATTTTTTATTGTCCCCCCCTCACGATGTTCCAACTCCGAGTGACAAAAGAAGTATTTGAAATTTGTTCCGGCCTTAATGAAAAATATAAAGTTAATAATGAAAATCAGTAATTTTTGCTACTATAGTGAAAAATACCCGATAATCACATTCATGTTTGAGACTCAAGCAACCCCTTCCCATGGTAAGATCTTACTGAAATTTGCATGTAATCTTTTGGTATGTTATCGATCAATTTAAGCTAGAAGAAAGTGTGATTTATCATGTTTAATTCTTTTTATACACAGAAAAAAATTTTGACTTTCAAGTGTCACTGAAAATTGCAACCTTTAAAATAAATCACCTGTAATTAACAAAACCTGTAATTTCAAATTGTTTTCCTTGAAAGTTAACGAAGATTCATTTATTATTACAGCAAATGTCCTGTAAAAAAGTTGTACACTGAAAACTAAATGTCACGTAGTCATGTTTTCGACCTGTTAAACTACGGTAAATGTCCTGCTCCTTTTTGTTACAGGATATTTGCGTAATTTTACAGGAAATAATTTTTGCTGTGTACTTAGATTAGTAAACTGCGGTTCGTTAAATTATTCAAAAATGCAAATACCTATCATAACTTCTGCAATTTTCAACCGATTTGAATAATTAGCCACTTGAAGTCTTTGTTTTGAATTGACATTTTCGATTCAAACAAAATCAGATTTTTAAAATGCTATTGTAAGGTCTAAAACTGTCGATAAATCTAAATTGTATCTAAGAAAAGTAGTTTTTATTATTTTTTTATCACAACTTCACTCATATCAACAATACTATTGTTCATAAACGAAACTAAAGTTCAGATAATCGATAGGAAATTTTTTCACCTTTAATATGCAAAAAAGAGATTTCAAATGAGTGTTATGCAGTCCGGAATATTTTAATGCGCCCGACTTTACAAATTTGGGACAGTCGATGAAGTTCACGATTTTTTTTTAAATTTTAAACTGGTGTAATTAACTCTTACAAATTTTGAGCAAAGAAGTGAAATTTAGATCGAGATGCTCAACCAGAAATCTTTTATTCGAATTCTGGATTGTTGGCTTGAAATGGGAATTTTTTCTTCTGTTATTTGTTCGAAATTAGACTTCTGAATCGGAAAGAAAATTGCGAATGTTGGAACTATTTCGGATTTTTCAATTCTGGATCACCTTTATGAATCATTCCGTTGATCCATTTCTGCTTAAGAATCAGAAGTAAAAATTTAAAATCTTAAAAATTGTTTGTAATGGTTATTGATTAAATATTTTCTTTTCATGTTCTGAAATGATGATTTTCAAATATAAAAGTTTGAAACTCAATACCGAGATTCAAATCTGGATTTACTCCAAATGGTGATCCTAACTGAAAATCCGTTACAATATACGAATTCTTATCTAAGACATCGAATGTTAATGTTTACAGTGGTTTATCGATTTTATAACGGTCAAAAAAAATTTGGCGTGAATTTAGTGAAAACGTGAATTTAGCGAAACAGTAAAAATATTATTTTGTAATGGTCTGAAATGATGAATCATAAATTCTAATCTACTGGAAATGCCGCATTAGACTGAGTCGATTTGGGGTCATTTTTGAATTTCTCAAACCCTGGGGTCTTGAAAGCTTCGTTTTGGTTCAAAACTCATCCATGATTTTTTGCAGAATTTTTAAGTAACGTATAGATGAGTAAATTTGAACTTTTAGGTTTGTATGGGAAAATTGAATATTTTGTACTGAAAAATCAACATCATTTTTGTTTCTTCTGTAGAACCGAGGTCGCTTATGGTTTTTGTGCCAATTTATAAATTTCTTACAGAAAATTTTCCACTGAACAACTTTGTCGAATATCATAACTTCATATCTTTTTAGACAAAAAAGTTATTAGCTGTTTAACAGGTGTATGTCTTTTGGCATTGATAAATCATGAACTCAATTGACACCAATTCGAGGAAAGTTTTTGAAAAATCAGTCTACTAAACAACTATAAATGCAACATTTATAAACACCTTTCATACTTTTTAAATCATTTCAGACGCTTTTGGATTTTTCGAACTAATCAACAATTTTTGTTAAAGAAAAGCGTGAATCAATTCAATACCAACCGTGATAAAATCGAGTTTGAATTTGGCAGAGAGTTATAAAAACGTTAAGTGATAAAATCGAAAAACTACTGCATAAAAAAATTTGGAATAAAAAATTATTCTTGCCAAAGTATTTCAGATATTTTTCTGTATCTGGGCAGTGCTAAGCCGCGATATTCTCTCTCATACCCACTTATATCAAAGTTATTAATTTAAAATCATGAAGATTAATGCTTGACTTTTGTTTATCGAAACAAATCATTAAATCAGTCAAAAACCAAAATATTTTATTAAAAATTTAATCAAAAAATTTAAACGCAAGACAATATTTTAAATGGCCTAATTTAATTTTTTTTTTATTTTTCAAGAAAAGTGCAAACATTTGTGCAAAATCTGGACAATTTGGCAAGCTTAGTCAAATTTAACTGGAACTCGATATTTAGGACTAAATTTCTATCAGCGAGTTAGAAATATTTTCAAAATTCTGAGTTGAGATTGTATCTTGACATTTTGCATGACATTTTAGACCCTCGTGGGAGGGATTATACCTCCAAAAGCCCCTCGTTCCTATAGTCGGTCAGGACACAGATTCTTTGATGGAAATTTTCTCAAAAATATGTGAAGTTTAAAATATTTCTGTAATTTCGGCAACCTTCAACACGTTTTTTTTCTGCTGCTTGTTAGGAAAATCTTGCTAAATAGTTGCTATGGTCTTACTCAAGAAATTTGATCAGTTTGTATCCTGAGTTTCCTTTCGAATTTTGTTTTTGAAATAACAGTAGGGGAACTGGGTATAAAATGCGCAGCCGGGGCAAGATGCACCACCATCAGTATTTCACGAAACAAACATTTTTTCAACATTTTTGAAAATGCCAGTTAGTTCAATTTACACTTTTATGCGTTTATAAACATTTGTGGACCTTCTTAGTTCCAAGTATTACGTAAATTTGACGAAATACGAAAACAAAATTTTTTAGGAGCTTTTCTTGCAATTTTCCAACTTTTCTCGTAAAAAATTACGGCATCTAAATGCAAAAAAAAACCTGTGATCTATACTAATGATGAACATGGGTTTTTACATTAATCAAAAATCCAAAAAAAAACCTTATTTAATAATTATTTATATTATTTGAGTGATTTTAAATAAAAATGTCAAGGCAGGGCAAAGCGCGCCATGGCCGCTTATTTTTATACATGTTTCATATTTATTTAAATTTATGAACAATTTTCATCACAATACTTTGAAAGGAATTTCTGTGTTAAATTGGAAAACATAACTTAAATATAAACGGAAATATTTAAAATTCCTGAATTTCATAAATATTTAATTATCTTTTCACAAGAATGTCAGTATATCTGGCAACACTGCGCTTAGCAATACATTTTTTAATCTGTGAAGTGAAATATAAGTGTTTTACCTGTCAAACACTTCTGGGGGCACTTAAATCACTAAATAAACGTTTAATGGCGCGTTTGGGTACACACATATGCGCACTTTGCCGCTAACGAAATGGAAATCATACTTCAGAAAGCCTTTCATGATTTAACTATTAAGACTAAAAATTATTGGTTTAAGTGTTCCAGTTTATATATTTATGGTGAAGAATGGTCCTCTTTTCAAAATTTTTGTCGAATTTACTGGATTGCATTCTTCATTTACGAGTTATGAAAGGTTCTTCTTAACGTGGGCGTTTTAATCCCAGTTCCCGAGAAGTAACTTTCCAATTTTTTTATTGTCAAGATAATTTTATTTCACTATTTTCGATGTAATATTTAAAAATCCTTAACTCATTGATAATAATCGCGCAAAATGAAAAAGTTCTGTTTTTCTTTAAGTTGTGAAATTTTTGAATTCCTGTGAATGTTGTATACAGGATTTGTAAGGAATCTTAATATTACATTTAACGATTTATTTAATGAGCTGTATGCAATTGTTGGAATCAATCCCATTCACAGAATTTACATAACGATGCTCGTTTTGACAGCACATGATGAAAAAATCCCTCAACAAGCCTTTCCCGCTAATTGGCGAACGGAAAACATTACGTGATTTTTCCGCTTATTTGCAACAGGTAAAATCACTCCATCACCACATTTTGCCACAAAAGTATGTAAAATGCAGAATGAATAATAATGCAGGCTGGTTTTAGCAACAATATTTTTTTTCCTCTCTTACTCTCGTTTCTTCCTTCCCCCTTTTCGATTCAAAACACTAGAGTGCATTACTTGGGTTGGTGGGTAACTTTTGATCGCATTGCAGCATCCATTGCTGCTTTCGGATGCATAAACATGCACAGACATGTTGTGGCGAAGTGAGCGGTATAACTACATCCCGAAATGTTTCATTGATGATGCTGATGATGATGATGATGGTTGTGTGGTGAAGCAAAGCGCTGTGTGCTGTGTTGACGTTTCTACTGGGAGAGTGCACTTGAACCCTAAAAACTCTCAACCCATTTACTTACCCTTATAGCCGCGTCTCGCCCCGGCTGGATCCAACCCATTCAGAAAGTTCCAATGAATCGTACCAACCAACAACTCAGCCCCGGATGCAGTGGGTTTTGCAAATGGAAAACTTTTCTGCACTATTTCAACAATTCATGTTGGTTCGCTTTTCTCCGACTGCCGCAGTTGTTGTTTCGGGGATTTTTGCGTTCTCTCTCTCTTTCCTTATATTTACTTATTTATTCGATTTCCTCCAATCTTCTTTCTCCTGACGTCTCAGCCACAAAACAGTGAGCCTCCAGGAAGTGAACGGCGGAGTGTGACGGCATCCAAATATTACCGAAAACAGTTCCATTCAAATACTGTGGCGAAATGGGGGTGCAGTTCATGAAATAAGTTTTCTACGGAAAACAGCTTTTGTGTAACTCGCGCTGGATTTTCGTTTTCAAACCCCTTCATTAGCTGCCAAAGTTAAACCAATTACAAAAAGCGCTAGCTCGTCAGCTGTCGAATTCTTAATGTTTTTCCCTGAACGAACATAAAAGTGAACTCGGAACTGATTTACGTTTGTGTTATTTATTTCTGAAACAAAAATTCCCAATACACTTCTTCGAAACTTCGATAAAAATATTCAATTATGTATTCGTTTCGCGTTTGCATATAACATTTCTCTTTATTCTTCGGTATTCGTTTGTGCGGTTACAAAAAAAAAAAAAAAAAAAAAAAACACACTTTAAACCAAAACATATCGAACAAATTGTGAACCCCTTTTTTCATCGCCCATCCCCAAAGGGAACTTTTAACGAACTCAGAACTTCACGTTCGTTCGTTCGTTCGTTACAATCGAAACGTGAAACCAAGCTTTCCGAGTACAAGCCGGTGACCTTGACATTGGCATGGCCCTGGAAGCTATAAAAAAATGCTTCAACCCGATCCATCCACCCACGCTGTATGAAATAAAGTTTCCATTGAAAAATGAAAAGAAAAACGGAAGATGCGTCGTTCTTTTTCCTGGTGCCTTTCGGTGTGTTTATTCATCATTAACAGCGCGAGGTTCGTTTGAAGTTTTGTGAAAGACAAAGAAGTTACTTGGCTAAATTGGAACAAACCAAAGAATTTGTTTTTCATACTGAAGACGGTAAAATGATAAAAATCCAATCATTTTTTTTATAAGTAAACCATTCTTCAAAAAAACTTATTCAATTAGATCCGTGAGCTCTCCGGGGAGTCGAGTACTTACTTACTTAAGGGTCCGGCGCCGATTGACCGACGCATAGGGCTGATATAAAAGATCTCCACTGCTGGCGATCCGGAGCCAGCGTCTTCACTTGCTGCCAACCAAGGTTCTCGTCAACAGTGCGGATTTCAGCGGGGAGTCGAGTGACCTGTTTGAAAGAATATTTTAGAGCTCTTCAGCTTTAACAATGTTTGACTGAAAAGGATATTATACGGACTACCTCCCAAGTAAGAATTTCAGCTTTATTATGGTCAGCACAACTTCGTTAGAGCTAAAGAATCAATCTTCATAAAAAGCTATAGGGCATCATCAAAGCTTTAATAAAGCTAAAATCTGGCTATTTGGCGCTGCTCTACCAAACCACCAAAGCTTTCATAAAGCTTTTATAAAGCATTTTTGTTTATTTTATCGATTCCATGAGCTCTCCAAGTTTTTTTTAAATTTTTCCAGTAACTATATAATGTATATGAAAGAGTATCTTAGAATAAATGCGCCTCGTTAAATCTTTAGAATAAGTAAATTTTTATGAAATAGGGTAAGTGAGCCTTATTTCGCTATATTATGTAAGAGGTTTTTAGCTTTCATATTAGTAGGCCGAACCATTAATTCTTAGATTTTCAATTTTTTGGTAACTAAGTTCCAAATTTTTTTCTGAGCTCTGTTATGATTTAAAATAATCATTTCAAGCTTTAATTTACAGAAAATATCATGTTTTAGAAAGTGTGTCAATGTTCAATGTTATGAGGAAAAATGTATCCGCGTACCCAATATTTGTTCCTGATTTTGCATATGGGTTTTTTTTTTCAATACTTTAATGAGAACAATCTCAAAACTCACCTTTTAATAACTTTTACAACTCATTCCATCCTAGTAGCTCGCACAGTGCGGACGCGTTTTCGTTTACTGCAGTGCCGGGGTGTTTTTTTTATCTCTCGCCAAATAAAGTGAGTTTTTTTCCCGCGGAGTGATTTATTGTTGCTGGTTCGGTCGTTAATGTTAATTGCCGAACTTCCTTACAAGGACAATTGGCAAGTGTTCAATCGCCAAGTTGGAAGCAGCATTTTGTCACCATCACCATCGCCTGGCCATAACCGTCAACAAGTGCGCAAATCCGGGTTTTCAACACCGTCAGGGCGGCAACTTGGTTGTTATTTGCCGTAGCCGAGATCTCAGAGCGGTCAAGCATTCGTTTCCTCCGGTTGACGTCGCCATCTTGTTGGATCAACGGAGGACCACGTGGTTGGTGCAATCCATACACTCAGAAAAAATATCATCTTAAGAAGTGCAAAAAAATAGTGAGTTCTTTTTTCATTCTTTTTCCACATTTTCTTTCTCTATCTTATTTCCCTTTAAATATATATATTTCGATCATTTTGTGCTTCGCTCATATTTTCAACACGGAGAACATTCGTTTTCTCGTTGAGAAATATGAGCGAAGGCGGGGGGTTATGCCCTCCAACTGGGGATGATGCGAATGTAACCTATGAAGATGAGGAGCATCTGGAGGATCCGGTGGATGCTGGTCCTCCAAATGCAAATTGTTCTCGGATGGATGACAATGTTGCATCATCCTCAGTCGAGAGTAGAGTCACTCGGCTCCGACAATATACAGAGGGCTCATCTTCCTCTGGGCCATGGGTGGTTTTCATCCGGCCCAAAGCGAATGGTAAACAGCTCAATGTGGTACAGATCACCAAAGATCTGGCGAGGTGGCCCTCTGTAACCAGTGTTACGAAATTACGTCCGAACAAGTTGTGGCTAACTGGAAAGCCGCAAATGAGATTGTGGCCAGCAAATTCGAAAACCTAGAGTATCACGTCTACATCCCGTCCCGAAACGTAGAGATCGAGGGCGTGATCACTGAGATGAGCCTAGAGGCGGAGTACGTTAAAACCAACGGCGTTGGTAAGTTTAGGAACCTTGATTCGACTTCGGTCGATATCTTGGATTGTCGTCAACTCCAAACTGCCACCGTCGTTAATGGAGTTAAAAAGTACTCCCCTTCGGCCTCATTTCGTGTGACCTTTGCGGGTACCGCCCTCCCTCACTACGTCTTGATTGACGGAGTTTTAAGGCTACCCGTGCGACTCTTTGTGCTCCGCCCAATGGATTGCAAAAATTGCATTAAGTTGGGGCACACTGCGTCGCACTGCTGCAACAAGCGGCGGTGCCCCAAATGCGGGGAGAATCATGGGGATGGAGCGTGCTCAGCAATAGAACAGAAATGTGTCTATTGCGGGGGCTCACCCCATGAAATCTCCTCGTGCGAGGCATTCAAGAGTCGCTGGGATAATCAAAAGCGCTCTTTAAAGGAACGCTCAAAACGGTCCTATGCCGCCATATTAAAGGGCGCGGCGCCTCCGATCCAAACCCATACGAGCAACATTTTTTCTGCGTTGCCAGTTGACAATGTAGACACGGACACAGCTGACGAAGAACCAGTCAAATTTAAAGCTAACTCGCGTAAACGTCCAAAACCAGCACCTAAGATCACCAGAATCCCAAACAAAATTCCTACGTTTAGCCTTCCAGTCGTCGCTAAGCAAAAACCATCAACAGTAGAGAAAGATAAACCAGTCCCTCCTGGATTCCAAATGAGTTTTACACCTCAGAATAAACCCGAAGTAGCGGGAACATCTAATAGCTTCAATCCCAACGTAGTTTCACCTGAATCAACTTCCCATTCGGGACTTTTTAAGTTGTCGGATATCTTGGATGGAGTTTTCAAGTTCTTCAACGTATCGGAATCAATCAGAGGCATTGTACTCTCAATGCTTCCTATTGTGAAGACATTTTTAAAGCAATTGATGCAAACTTGGCCCCTCATTTCAGTGTTTATCTCTCTCGAAGGCTAATTTACGCCCAGAGGTCGGAGATATCACTGTGTTACAGTGGAATTGTCGTAGTATTATCCCTAAACTGGATCCGTTCAAATTTCTTCTCATGAAACTAGTTGCGATATTTTTGCCCTTTCTGAAACATGGCTTTCTTCCGAATCAAACATCTCCTTCCACGATTTTAACATTATCCGTCTGGATCGCAACGATTGTTATGGAGGGGTGCTTTTGGGGATCAATAAGCGCCACTCCTTTTTAAGAATCCACCTCCCTTTATCAGGAGGAATTGAAGCTGTTGCATGTCATACAACTATAAGAGGTAAGGACTTATGCGTTTTCAGTTTGTACTGGCCTCATAGAGTTGCAGTGGATCGAAGTCACCTAGAGGACCTGTGCTCAGTACTTCCTGAGCCAAGGTTGATCCTGGGTGACTTCAATTCACATGGAACTGTCTGGGGAGAACAAATTGACGATAGTCGTTCTACGCTTATTTATGACATTTGCGACAGTTTCAATTTAACAATTTTGAACACGGGTGAAAAAACACGAGTACCTAAACCTCCTGCAAGACCAAGTGCAATTGACCTCTCACTCTGCTCAAATTCACTATCATTGGATTGCCAGTGGAAGGAAATCCCTGATCCCAATGGTAGTGACCACTTACCAATCAAAATCACAATCACCAATGGGGCCAGCTCTTCGAATCAAACAAATATGGCATATGACCTTACAAGACACATCGACTGGAAAAAATATGCGGACACGATTACAACAGCCATCAATTCTATGAATGTTCTACCTCCTTTGGAGGAGTATAACTTTCTCGCATGTTTGATACATGATAGCGCAGTTTGTGCTCAAACGAAACCCATCCCAGATTCATCTGTACGTCGAAGGCCTCCTAACCCATGGTGGGACAACCAGTGTTCCAATCTTTATAAGGACAAATCAAAAGCATTCAAAGATTTTAGAAAACATGGAACCCTCGATCATTTTCAAGCATATCAGTCCCTTGAAAATCAATTCAAAAAATTGATAAAAGGGAAAAAACTAGCACATTGGCGTACATTCGTGGAGGGTTTATCACGAGAAACGTCCTTGAATACCTTGTGGAAAGTAGCACGAAACATGCGTAATCGATCTTCAACAAATGAAAGTGAGGAACATTCACATAGATGGATATTCAACTTCGCACGGAAAGTCTGCCCCGATTCCACACCGAACCAAAAAACTGTCCGGAATGTGTCCTTAGACAGGTGCAATCTGGATTCCAGCTTTCCGATGGTCGAATTCTCACTTGCCCTCCTCTCTTGCAACAATTCAGCTCCGAGAATTGATAAAATCAATTTTAACTTGTTGAAAAACCTACCGGATGCCGCCAAATTTCGCTTGTTAAATTTATTTAATCAATTCTTGGAGCACAACATTGTTCCCCAAGAGTGGAGACAAGTGAGAGTCATTGCTATCCAAAAGCCCGGAAAACCAGCGTCCAATAGCGATGTTGTCTTGTATACGCAAATTGATGGAGAAAATTATCTTGTTTCGTTTGGATAAATGGGTAGAAACAAATGGTCTCCTTTCAGATACTCAATTTGGGTTTCGAAGGGGCAAAGGGTTAAACGATTGTCTTGCTTTGCTGTCTTCAGAGATACAAATGGCGTACGCAAAACGTGAGCAAATGGCTTCAGTGTTTCTAGACATAAAGGGAGCTTTTGATGCAGTCTCAATAGAGGTTTTATCAGACAAGTTGCACTCCCGGGGTCTACCTCCACTATTGAACAACATCTTATACAGCTTGCTTTGTGAGAAACATCTGAACTTTGCTCACGGAGATATAGCAGTTAGAAGAATCTCCTACATGGGCCTCCCGCAGGGTTCATGTTTGAGTCCACTTTTGTACAACTTTTACGTAAGTGATATCGACAGTTGTCTCTCTGAAGGCTGCACTCTAAGACAACTTGCAGATGACGGCGTGGTGTCTGTCACAGGATCTACTGAGTCTCATCTGCACAGACCTTTACAAGATACTTTAGACAGATTGTCTTCCTGGGCATTGGGGCTTGGGATTGAGTTTTCCCCTCAGAAAACGGAGATGGTTGTTTTCTCTAAAAAACATAGACCTGCTCAACCTAAGCTTCAACTCCTAGGCAGAACGATCACTCAATCGAGGTGTTTTAAGTATCTTGGGGTTTGGTTTGATTCCAAATGTACATGGAGAGCCCATATTGAGTATCTGAAAGGAAAATGCCAACAAAGAATCAATTTTCTCCGATCAATCACTGGCACCTGGTGGGGAACCCATCCAGAAGATCTTTTAAAATTGTATCGAACAACCATTCTCTCATTGATGGAATATGGTAGCTTCTGCTTCCAGTCAGCTGCCAAATCTCACCTCATCAAACTCGAGCGTATCCAATACCACTGCCTCCGCATCGCTCTGGGCTGTATGCCCTCTACGCATAACATGAGTCTAGAAGTTTTGGCAGGAATACTTCCTCTTAAAGATCGATTCAATTTACTATCACTCCGGTTTCTCATCAGGTGTGAGGTCATGAACCCTTTGGTGATTGTGAATTTCGAAAGGTTACTTGAGCAAAATCTTCATACTAGATTTATGTCTATATACCATGTCCTCATGTCAATGCAGGTAAACCCTTCTTCGTATTCTCCAACTCGTGTTTGTAGCGCAGACTACGATCATTCTTCTGTCCAGTTTGATTTGTCCATGCAGCAGGAAATTCGTGGAATCCCGGTCTCGCATCGCCCTCTTCTGATTCCAAGAATTTTCGAAGCTAAATATAGACACGTCGATGCTGATAAAATGTACTTTACCGATGGATCTCTTATAGAGGAAACAACAGGATTTGGAGTGTTCAACGAAATATCTAGCGCCTCTCACAGTCTTCAGCCACCATGCTCTGTATATGTAGCGGAGTTAGCAGCTATTCACTGGGCTTTGGACAGTATAGCATCACGGCCAGATGGACACTACTATATTGTAACGGATAGTCTGAGCTCTGTTGAAGCAATCCATTCGATAAAACCGGGAAAGCACTCGCCGTACTTCCTCGAGAAGATACGAAATAATTTGAGTGATTTATCAAAACGTCGCTTTACCATCACCTTTGTTTGGGTTCCCTCTCATTGCTCGATAGTGGGCAATGAGAAGGCAGACTCTCTGGCAAAGGTGGGAGCGATGGAAGGCGACACGTATCAACGTGAAATCGTCTTCAGCGAATTTTACTATTTGGCTCGAAGAAACTCTCTTGTCAACTGGCAGCGCAAATGGGACGAGGATGAGCAGGGTCGGTGGTTCCACTCGATTATCCCATAGGTAAGCCTTAAATCATGGTTTAATAGATTGAACTTGAGTCGGGATTTTATTCGTATATTTTCCCGTCTCATGTCCAATCATTGTTCCTTAGACGCGGTACTCTATCGTTTTGATATTGCTGGCAGCAATCTATGTGGTTGTGGCCAAGGTTACCATGACATCGAGCATATTGTTTGGTCGTGCGAGGTCCATCTTGTCGCCAGAACGAATTTTATAGACTCCCTTAGGGCCCGAGGAAAACCACCCTATGTTCCAGTGAGAGATGTGCTGGCTGTGACAGACTTGGACTCATGCTTGAAAATTTTCATTCATTCATATGGACGGCGAAATTTATTTTGGATCACTATACCCAAGAAAATATGATCAGTCATGGGTCGTGTCATGACAGAAATATTCCTATCATGTGAATGAAAACACCATTCATATTCACGTGAGGTAAATAAATGTCACGTATGAGAAGAGTGAGCAATGAATGAAATTTGGGAACCAAATGGAATCTTTAAGAAAGGCGCAGCATGCACTTATCTCTATTTTCTTGTTTTGAATACTATTGCTAGTTAGCGTTTGTCATACTACAGCATTTTGAAAATTTGCTTGGCAAACGAAGCAGCCAAAAATTGCACTGGTGATCTATGTCATGACCAGTTTTAACCATCATGTCATGACTGAAATATTGGAGATCTCAATGATCAATGACATAATGGAAAAATCTTTCTTTACCAAAATAATCATTCATAGCATGCTTTCATTTAGAAAAAAATCCTAAACTAACGACACGTGAGGAAAAAACTGGGTCACTAGTCGCAATTTTTGGATCATGACTATGACATAATCCCGTCCCTGACTTGAACTACATGTTCGAAATATATCTTTTCCTAAAAGCTATTGATCTTCGTCTATAATACTTTTTATTTTCACATTTCCCTATCTATCTTCTATCTTTTCTTCAAAAAGTGAACTAGATATAAGCACACAATTGTAATCAAACAAAACGAGTTTGGCTCCTTAAAGCCTAAAGGTATGAGCCCTTTTCATTAAAGAAATTACAAAAAAAAACTTTTACAAAGCTTTTCGAATATGAATAGAGAAATAATGACTATTTAAATCCTACACAATATTCCTTTACGCTAGTTTTCAAGAAAATAGTTGATGTTGAGCTTATTAAAATTCAAACTTTTACTTTTCCAATGGATACACTTATGATACTTCAAAAAGTAGAAAATTCATTGTATCTAATGGATACAAAAAAGATACAGTAAAACCGAGCATCATGCAACAGCATGGTTGCATGCAACAGCTGTGTATCACAACACTTATTTAAATTTTATTTCAGTATAACGTAATTAAATTAACATTTAATGAGAACAAAACGATGATGCCATAGTTTCTCACGTCGT
This sequence comes from Uranotaenia lowii, assembly GCF_029784155.1. NCBI lineage: Eukaryota > Metazoa > Arthropoda > Insecta > Diptera > Culicidae > Uranotaenia > Uranotaenia lowii. Next base: position 68,233,439 of record NC_073693.1, on the reverse strand, counting down.
GAGATAGTTTTTTGAAGTTTTTGATACACATAGAAAATTTGAAAAAATCGAAATTTTTATATTTCTTGACACCGTAAAAAACTTTACACAGTATGATGGATTGGCTTATCACCTTAACACCTTATATTGATTTTATTATCCTATATCAACACTGTTGATGTATAAATATTTTTCGGACAATCACTTAATTTTTTTAAAATAAATATTTTTAAAATTCTGATAGCTGTCTGGACTAAAATGCATCGACATGCAAATCAATGAATCACAGTTTAAATCTTGTTTCCATGTGCTGGAATATCGTTTTAAATTTTGTTGTAGTATTTTTTTCACTAAATGTATACAGCATCCTTATGCTTTCTTTTTAAAAAAATCTTTGACCGAAAAAATATCAAATTAAATTCGAACAAAATCAAAAATAATTGCAGATCGTGCTTTATGAGTAACGAAATCACAAATATATCAAAAACTATTTCTTTTCACACTTTTTCATCAAATTTTTCATTCAAAAGAATGGTTTTAACAACTTACCCCTTTTCCTTATTAAGGTGAAAATCGCATGTTTAGAAAATTTAAAAATAACTAGTGAAACCAAATATTTTTCAGACTACGTTAATTTGATGTCCAATTAATCTTTAAACTTTTGATGTACACGCGGAATGATTATCTATGAACATTAGGTTTTTAAAACGCATTTAAAGGAAAAGTGTTGCATGATGCCCCAGGTGGCGGTATACAACGTATTTTATTGAGATTTTTTTTAATTTTTCCTTTCGATTCTGTTCTCGTCAAGAAGCTCTCAGTAACTTGATAGTTTCCTTTTCTGTTGCGTAGGATGTGTTGTTTTCAACCTGCAGAAAATATTTTCTCAATATTAACAGCTCTGAGATACACTGAAGTAAAAAATAAACATGTTTTATTAACTCAAAACAGCTGATTTTAACAGATCGTTGAAAATTAAGTTAAAACAAATTCAACCAACCAAATTTTTTTTAAATACATTCTATGTATTTTAAACGACGAAAAATTTCAAAAAAATCGAATGACAAATTCAGCTTTTATCTTCCATTTCTAAAACGGTGTTTTTTAAGAAATTTGCTAACAAATTCTATTCAATTTGGTCATACTTTGAAACCATCAGGATTTTACGAAAAATCCTGAGAGTTAGAAACATTTTTGTTTGTGAAATGAAAGTTCACATGATCCGTTACATTATCTTTTTTTTTTAATAATTGTGATAAGTGAAAAACAAGGTCGAAAACAGTCAAAATCGAACGGTATGTTAACATTAGGTACACATGCCAAATTAGGAACACTTACCCTACTAATTTTAGGGGGGGGGGGAGGGGGGGGGAAATATCTTCCGAAAAATATTATTGTAATACATGACATAATGACATCGCAAACATGATGAAATTGATTGGAAAAAAGCCTGGAAAAATATTTTCAAATGGCATCATGTTATGTCCTTCGAATTTGAAACCAACATAGCGTTGGTCAATTCAATGCTTAAAAGGTTTATTATGGTCGAATTAATGGCTTATTAGTTTTAAAACGGTTTTATGCGAGCCATAATTTGACGTTTCTCTAGCAAGCAAACCAAATACACGCGAAGGATGAGCTCCTTATTTCTGAGTTGTTAATCATTAGTACAGTAAATAAGAACAGTCTATTGGAATATATTTTTGGATTGGTTTTGAATGAGTGGAAGTCAAATTCAAGATGCCGGCTTCCGCTTAACTTGAAAATGTTCTAAAGGATAAAAAAATCGCCTGAAACCCCCAAGATATAGATATTGGGGAAAGAGCTAAACTAGAAAAAGTCGAATTTCGTTATCTGACGCGATTTCAAAATCCAAGATGGCGGCTTCCGCTGAACTTTAAGCTGCTGTTAATCACGGAAAAAATATAAAAGCCAGAAGTTTTAAATGCTATTATCAACTGTAAATCACATTAAACCCTTACAATATTGGCGGTAGGAGAAAGGGCTAAACTAGAAGAAGTCAAATTTCGCTATCTGACGCCGCCGTCTTGAAATCCAAAATGACGGCTTCTTCTTAATTTTCAAACGTTGTTTATCACTGAAAATCGCATAAAATTTCTCACATGGCTCTTGGATGAAAATCGAAAGAAGTCGCATTTTGCTTTCTGATTCAATCATGAAAACCAAGATGGCCACCTTCCGATAAACTCTAAAATGATGTAAACGACTAAAATTCACATGAAACCTCCAAAATTAGGTATTGAGTGAAAGTGCTAAACGAGTAGAAATCAAATTTTGCTATCTGATGCTGTAGCAGTCCTCATATTTGAAAATTCTATATTAACCCTCCGCCTTTAAGTAGACCCAATTTGTCCGTCACTCGATCGATCTCGAACATAATATCAATTCGCGCGATCGACGGTTTGAGTAATGCATATTGACACGCTGGGGGAGACGTTCATAAATTCTCCCGCGAGATGTGGAATTGTTTCAGCTAGAACCAATTAGCTACAGCGATTCTTATGCATTTGCCGAGATTTGGATCTCCTGAGATAGTCTCTTAGAACTCTCGAGGATTATGAACTTTCGCCGAGGGCGTTCGTAGCAAGGTCGCTTTCCCTGCACTGAGAGCTCAAGGAGGCGATCAAACGTTTCTTGAGCGTGATCAGCAGTGGATGTGCGTATGAGCCGTGATTGATTGGGTCCAATTTGATGTATGTAAAGTGCGGTCAGGGTTTTTATTAAATTAATTGATAATTTTCAGATTTTAGTCTGCAAAGGTAAATCTGGAAGTGCGTGCGTGCTTATTAGAGATAAGCGTGACAATCTAAAAAAGCAAGGTAATTATGCGTGCCTATGATATTCGTGCGTGTTATAATGCTCTCTTGTCAAATGAAGGCAAATATCTTTCTCAGCTGAACCCCGCAGCACTCCACTGCTTCGTATTCCCACCACATTCAAGAACACCCGACATTTCGAGCCGTCGGAAGCGAAACGTTCCGTTACCACAACGTTTCGGGGGAGCAACGGGAGTTCCACGTGGCCAAGCGATTCATCCATTCGTCGCAGCCAGCACTGAAACAACCCAGCAGCCGTTCAAGGTCAGAGCAGTGCGACACAGCGTAGGTCGTTGCCCTTTGACCGCAGATCAAGCCGAACCACGCTGTGAGATAACCGCATGACTTCGGTGATTATGGCCAACCAACACCCAACACCTTCGAGGGACCCCCAAATCAACATCCAGCCTTCGAGAGCGCGTGACTCATCCATTAGGAGTCGCCGAGCGGCCCGTCAGCAGTCTCTTCGGTGTCAGCTAAGAACAGGGACGCAGGATCGGGTGAGTCCATTCCAGTTGGAAAGCTTTATAGCGGCAGGGGGTCATGCCTAGATGATGCCCCAACGGAAATCTTAGTAAATCGAATCCGTTAGCCGATTGCCAGCAAGCTGAAAAGCGTTTCATGAAATTCCAGTGGTGAGGCCGAATTTCCCGGACAACTATTAGGGAAGCCCCACAGTATAACATCAAAGCCCTGGCGCGACAAGCTATGTTGCTATAAGCTTGTCGCATAAAAGGCACGCACAAATGGGGGTATAAGTTTAGGCGTTTCAATGGTTGCACGCAAGAAGAAGCTAGAAATGTAGGATACGTTTGAAAATGCCATAATTAAAAAACTTAACGTTACGAATAAAATTGTTAAACCGTAATTGACCCCTGAGCTTATTAATTGGTTTATTGAGGATTTTGACCACACTGGGGTAGTCCGGGGAAGGACCAAGGGGGTTTCACATGCGCCTAAATTGTTGGTTGTAATTGGGATTCGGGAAGTCGTCAGCTCAGTGATGAGATCTCCAAGTATGGGCGGACTATAACTGAGTTGTTCTGATATTTTATGTTGGTTGATTGCAATTTAGGTATGATGAATTAGTTTCGTCGCGTTTTGGATTAGCTATTCGGAGAGCCCTATCTGTTCCGATCCTTAATCACTTTTAAGGACAATTTATGGACTCGCCCTCAGCGGAGTCTCACCGGGCATATTGAATCGTGGCGTAGGATCTACTAACGGAGTGGCCAGTAAGGGATCGGTCATTGGCGGCTACAATGCCACTCAAGATGGTGATTTCATGTGATTTTTAAGTAATATACAGCATTTTCAAATTAAGCGGAAGTTGCTATCTTCGATTTCAAGATGGCGTCAGTCATTTACAGCTTTGGAAAGTTGGGCCCATTTACTCATAATATACTAATTTCGTAAAGATATTCATACTACTTCCGGTGATTTGAAGTATTTCAATGATTTTTAAATATTTTTCATGTGTATAAAAAACAACACACAGGACTTATAAAAAATGTATAAAAAATAAGGAATCCATTTAAAATATGTGCAATCTAGCCTGAGCGTGTCCTGTTTTGATTTCTTGAGCGAGAACTGTTACCTGATTTTATTAAGGTTTTAAAATCAAGCGATGCGTGCCTTTATAACATGCAAAGGAAGCTTGAAACTAGTTTCTAAGTCAATGTTTTATTGTATTCTAACTTAAACAGCATATTTAGTAAAAGCTTTATTGGCGTATATCAAGAATAAAGCATTTTTCATGACCATAATAAAACAGCTTTTAAACTAACTGCATATAAAATGTCTTAATAAAATCATAATGAAACTTTCAGACGCTAGTTAGCATAATCTGTGATTTTTGGGCTTGTAGCTTTTTAGGTGTGAAGAAAAACTTTGACTCTTTTCAAAATCATAAACAACTTTTGACAAATTCCACGCGCTTGTAACGCTCACAAATGATTTTTACCCGTCCTTGAATCAAAAACATTAAGAATCGTCTATAATTTCGGTTTTTCAAATCACATAAAACCAACGGAGAAAAGAAAAAATATATTTTAAATAACACTCCTTATTCGAAAATAAAACTACATATTTGACTTTTTATCACTCCACCACCATTTTTTCGTAATGACACGATTCCAGATCTAACTTTAAAAGATCATACCCTTTATGGGACCTATTAAAGTGCTTTGTAGAGAAAACGGTCGCGTTTGGAGGTAGTTTTTAGCTCACTATTGGGTCTTCTAGGACTTTTTAAACGATTAGCCATGTGAACTTTGGTCGAATTGTTTACGTCCAGTGGCTTTTGAGTCTCCCACGGGGACTTTTCTGAATTTTCCTATATCCTGCCTAAAAAATTTTATCAAGGAACATCAGTATTGGACGCGATCTCAAAAACCAATAGACAGATTGTCACCGTATTTTGTACACTTTCACATTTCATTACTTTGTAGTTTTCCTGCAAATTTCATCAATTTCCATCTATGCATTAAAATGTTATTCACAAAACAAAGTGTTGCATTTTTTTTCGAATACACTTCTTATGTTTTATATAGTTTTGAATATCGATTTTATTGATAGATATGGTGATATTTAAACTACTTTTACAAAATAACTAACTACAAATATGAGGATAATTTTTTTTTGCAATTTGCAAAACCCTTTTTGAACCAAATAAGTACTCCTTCATTGTGTAGAGAAAATTTTTTCTTTGTTTTAAATGGAGTTGAAACAACTATGCGATGAAAACAGTCGCAAATGATTGAAATCACGTTACAAAAAATCTTTTTGATTTTACGAGGAAATTTTTCCATTTTTTTTAACAGAAAAATATTGAACTTCTTTGAAAGACGAAAGACGTTTCTAAAACACTAAATTTTATGTGTATGTTGGTAATCCACCATGGGTGCACGGATTCACCGCAGTTTCTGCCAAAGTATGGGTTCACATACATTCTTTAGATTATTTGGTTCGTTAAATCTCCAATGCAGCGCGCCACCATACCCGGACCCCATGGCTTCGTATGAACTGTTATGTGGTGAATGTATTGCGTGAGTTGATGTAGGTATATTTTGGAAGAACGAATCAATCAGGTGGGCTAGTTTACTTACAGGTATTCCGGAATCCGTGTATATACCTGGCCAGCTGGCAACTGATTGAACATTCCAATTATATAGTCAGTTATATAATGAAACACATCTTACCTGTCGGCCCGCTTATGGGATTCAAACCCAAAAGTTTTTCTTGCCGATACCGGGAATCGAACCCAGTACACCTGGCGTACCAATACCAGACTCGCGCCAGCCTATCCACTAGACCACATCGGCGCTCTGTTTCTAAAACACTAAATTTTATTGTAAAAAAATGGTCGAAGTCTGCAGAGTAGTGCGTAAATGAATTCACGTCACAAAATTAGAATATTCTCTGAAAGATGTCTTGATCATCCAGAGCATCGGATTTTTAAATTTCCATACCGTTAATCGATTTTGCTGAAACTTACTCAAAAACTTTGATTTTTTTTTATTACTTTGTGAAAATTGTGAAAAAATTCGGGCAATATCCGGACTGGAATATTGCCCGGGCCGGACTGGACTTTCTAGAAATTTTGCATCAAATATCCGGGCAAACCCGGATAAAACCGGGCAATCTAGCAAGCTTATGCTACCTATTTATCCTAAAATAAATGAAACTCAATGGAAAATCCGGAAAATTGGTAAAGGATCCAGAAATAGGCCACGGCGAAACCTATTTTCAAATTTCTGATTAAAACTTTAAGATAACTTCAAATAAGTATCCTGAAAAATATAAACTTCCCGTCCATTTCTGGGAAAAGCATGATAATTTAAAAACCTCTGCTTAAATTGGACCCTTAGTAAGGGCAACTAACCCTATATAGTTAATATTTCCATTTCTCATAAAATGAATTTTATAATCAATGCATAAAATCGGAAATTTAAGCAAATATCAAATTTTTAGATCATTTTGAATTTTGAATTTTTTTTAAACACAGAAGAACAACAATGGTGGCTCCAGAGAGCAATTGAACAAAAACAGTTCTTATCCCCTTATTTCTAAAACCTCTTAATTACATGCTAAAATGTTGTTTGAAGAGAGGTTGTTATATATTGTTTGGAAATCGAAAACAAAAATTATTCGACTTGTCGACGAATTTTATACGTGACGTTTATAATATTACTAACAAAATATAATATTAGGTGTTCTTGCAAAGTATTGATGATGTAAAAATTTTCTATTTTGAAATTACTGTTTGTTTAACACTTCAAAAATTTAAAAAACCTATTGGTATTCCGAAATTGAGAATTTTTGAATCTGTTAATTTGGAATTTATTCACCTTTTTTCAAGCCAAGATTTTTTTTTAAGAATAAGAAATCAACTGCATTAGAAAAAAATTTAGAACTAAGCTGTCCAGTGTCGACTAGTTTTACTATAAAAAAAATAAATTTTACATTTCTAAAATGCTTATTTACTTGAAAATTTAAAGTATAAAAAAAATGGAAATGAAATTTTATTTAATTTGATGTTAATATTTATGTTTAGCATAAGATGAAGTTTTCTTAACTTTTTTTTATTTTATGTGTAATGATTATTCAAAAACAGTTTAATCATAATCTTAAAGAAAAAATGTGGACTCATTGTTCCGCATCAATTGACTGGCTTGGACTTCTAAGGATCTGCTTAATCTATTCGTCATTTTCATTGTAATTCTACATTGTTTCTTTAAGAATTGTTCTGAATTTCCAGAAAAACATAAAATTAAAATATTTCCATCGGTGATCATTCGTTGAAAAAGTTTTTTTATCAACCTTGTTAAAAATTCAAGAAATTCAACATTGTTCAGTAATTATCGTATGCTGCTTTTGATAGAAACTTGCCTTATTACATCATTTGTTGGTTTTCTCTGTAATGTCTCTGTAAAAAGTATTTTAATATAAATCCTCTTCCTTTTCTCTCCCCCTAATATCTTGTTCTGATTAAATGAAGAATCTAAATTTTCAATATTTCGGTTACATTTTGACGATTTACTTGCCATCGAGCTAAAAACTTAATGAAACATGAGTGAGAATTACTTGTGATTTGCACGTTGCACGTTGCATGTCATACACCGTGTTGACAGAAAAACTACTTTCAACAAGCTTCATCCAGCATCAGCGGCAGCTTTTCTTGAATTCAAAGTTTAACGAGTCGTAAAAACACTTTATCTACGGTCTCTCGAGAGCACGTGCTGCTACCAAGTCGGGGGATGGACCTTATTTGCACTTCAAAGCTTTCGGTTTTTGCCTTAGACGTAGGAATGTGTAGACACTCTACACATTCCAGTAGTGTAACAAACACACAGGACACGTGCCAGAATGTGTGATGCAAAGGTGAATGGAATAAAATTCTACGAAAACCGTCGTTGACAAGGAGCAGATTTCCATCGTTGGTTCATTGATGGCTGGACGCTTTTGTGGGACGGAATGGTGTCCGATTTTCCTTTGTCGTGTGCAATGATATGACCCTCAAAGTGACGACACGTCAACACGTCACGTCACATTTGAAGAGCAGATCGTTGTTAGCTAGTGACCTGTTTATGAAGCGTCTCACTAGAATTTTAGCTGTCGGATGGTTTAGTATAAAAGTTCAAAACTTACCAAGCAATCAAAGTTATGCCAAGAGTTAATTCTGCTGACGTTCAGTTTATATTTTGTAACTTAAATAGCTTTATAAATAGTTTAAATTTAAGATAATTATTTAAAATGTTTTGGATTATGGAAATATAATCTTTAAAATTCTTATTTTTTTTTATTAATTCTTTATTTGAGACGGCTCATATTTTAAAGAGCCAAACTCGTTTTGTATGATAACATTTGTGTGATAAGTTCACTTTTTAAAGAAAAAAAGAAAATATGTAGAGAAATATGAAAATAAAAAGAATTATAGACGAAGATCAATAGTTTTAAGGAAAAGGTATATTTCAAACATATAGTCCAAGTCATTCACAGCTAACATATCCCTCACTGGAACGTTGGGTGGCTTTCTTCGAGCCCGAAGGGAATCTATGAAGTTCGCTCTGGCGACAAAGTGGTCCTCACTTAAAATTCTAATGAACTTTATATTATTACTAGCAGACCCGGTAAACTTCGTCTTACTATTTTAAACTTGGCGTCTATTTAAATTTTTTTTTTCGCTGTTTGACTTAAAAAAAAGCATCCAATCTTGAGTTGTTTATCGTTTAGCTTTCTTGAACATGTCCTAGTTTTTAAACATATCCATCTTTTCCGTTTGCTCGAATTGGCCCGCTCAATTATATCGGAATCAAATCTAAGAATTTTAACTCAATTCTACGGGTCTTTTAACTGATTATTCAAAAAATATCTCCAATAAATTTTACATACATCTTACATGAATCCTTTTCATTTACATTTCTTTGATTCGGATGCTTTGAATATTGTTTAATGATATCAGGTATCAGCTTCCCGTTGCAAATTCGATTTTTTCAGCGTAACGTAACGTTGAGTTTACCATCAAACTTGGCAAACCTCATGCTAAAAAAAAATCCACTCTTTATAACTTGTTCCATAAATAACATATGTTGATTATATCTATGTTCCATTTATTGTATACAATTTAGTTGATTGAATCCGCTTTGCTCGAGTTCACTTTAAGGTTTAAATCGAAATCAAAAATTTCTCATTTATTGGAATTTATTGCATATGCAACTTTATGGAAGAAGAATTTTGAATATCGGGACAATTTTCGGAGTGTTTGCTCAATATTCTGCCTAGCGCAGCACTTTTAGCTCCCGAGTAGCTTTTGATGGTATATTTTTTAGAACTGAAGAAAAAAAAACATTAGAGATGATTTCTTTCAAACCATTTTCAAGCAGCTTCACTTTCCTCACATTTGGGAGCAGTGGTTATTTTTATTCATATTTTCATCAAAATCATGTCCAAAAAAAAAGGTTCGCGCTTTTTTTAGCAAAAAATGCTAATTAAATCAAGAAGTCTTGATTTATTGGGTTAATATTCAAAGAAATTTAATTTGGTTTTGAAAAGAGAAAAGATATGATTAAATTTTTTGTTATTCAACCGAATTAAAGCATTTTTGTCTTCTTTTTTATCCTTAAAGACATACCTGCCAATTTAAACCATTGTTGTCTGATTTAAAATTTTCCTAAACAGTGTTGAAGGTGATTTGCGATTCTGTTTAAGATTATGTGATATTTTCAAGATTCAATAAGATTTAATTGGAACACAGGTTTTAACAAATTAAATAAATAAAAAAGAACTAATCTTTCAAGGCTACGATGATTTCATGAGTTCATTCTTTTTTCTGGAAATTTTCATGTAAATTTACCTCGACATTTAAAAATTTTAAATATCCGTTCAGATTTAACACTCGGGATACCCTATTTGACTATTTTAGAGAAAAATTGGAATTTGTTTCATGACTTAAAGGCGCATTGCCACTTGTTTCACCGTGTGAAATGATAGGAGTTAATATTATTTTCAACACTTTTAGGTCATAACAAAAACTTATCAAAAAAAAGCTTCTGCTATCAAAAAAATTATGCTTCTGGAATATCAATCACAAAAAAAAATACAGTGAGCATTCTATACAAGCAACTAATCTGAACCAATTTTTTCAAAAAAGTTTCTTATGTAGAAAAAGTTGCTTATATAGAAAAAAGGAGTATAAATTTTAAGAAAAATCAGTTTTGTGATTTATAGAAAAATAAGGAGTTTTATATTTTATTACATAGTTAAAATAATATAAATAAAGCCTTTTAAGAACTGCTTTTTCTCGAATTCGTCGCAAAAACAAGATCTCATTGCTTGTAACGTTATTTTCCTCTGCCCATTCTACAGCGGTGTTGAAGGAATGCTCTCGTCATTTGCTATTTCATCTTCTGTTTCAAAAAGTTGATACGCTTCTCACGTTGCTACCAGTCGCCCATTCCAATATTTGTCTGTTCAATAAAGTCTGGTGGAAACGGGTCGAAACAAGTAGAAATGGATTGACAGAATCACCTGTCTCTTTCCAATTGACTTCGACCGATTTCTACCAGGTCGAAACTAATCCTGCTTCCGGGCTGGATTGGTTTCGACTAGTTTCTACTTGCTCCATTGAACAACGACCTGACTAGTTTCGACTAAAACATTGGTTCGTTGAACATGCAGTTGAACATACCAGTTGACCGATTTTTACCAACCGTTGAACGAAGCTTATTTCGTTCTCAGTTAAATCATTTTCGATTACCAAATTGTACAGTCTAGCCAGGGGTATATCGTCCTCTTCCACAAAAAGATTTTCCGGTATATTAAATTCTATTGCGTCGATCGATGAAAACAGATGTTTAAATGAACTCATGACAACGGATCGTGGGACATCATTCCAGGCTTCAACTATCAAAAATGCCACGTATTTTAAATTAATATTTTTAAGAGCTGAGACCATGTCGTTATTGCCGTTTACACATAACGCCAAGAGTTTTGACAGAAGGTGCTTTCAAAACCGTTGCTTGAGGGATTTTATGACATTTTGGTCAAGTGTTTGCAACAAGGGTGTATTGTTGGGTGGAAAAAAAATAACCTTAAAGTTTTCATCATGGGAACAAGTGTTTGCAGTCCCATGACAGGTGGCATTATCGACCAATAAAATTGCTTTTACTGGTAAGCCTTTAATCGTTGTACCACTCCTCAAAAAGTGCAGAAGTTTGCCAAGCATTTTTGGATGATTTGTAATGTAATAGTATATTTACATTTTTAAAACACCGAGGATTTTTAGATTTTCCAACCATCATCAAATCGAGTTTATGCGTCCCAGTTGCATTTACACAAGGCATAATGGTGACCCTTTCCTTCATGGATTTCCGTCCTACAGCAGTTTTTTCGAAAACTGTAGCGTTTGTTTTCTTGGGCAAACCTTTGTAAACCAATTGATACTCGCCTTTCTTCTCCATTTTTACGGAAGAATGAAAATTAAAATGAAAAATAAAACCATGGTTGCTTGTACAGAAATTTTGGAATAAAAAAAGTTGCTAGAGCAGAGGTTGCTTCAATAGAATGTTGCTTGTGTAAAGGTTGCTTATAAAGAATGCTCACTGTATCAACAAAAAATCGGATCTAAAGTCTCACCTACGTAACCAAAATATGTTAAACAAAAATACACATTTATGTTAAGTACGTACTTGAATTCTGTGTAAACAAACAGGGAACCTGTAAACAGTTTTTTGGTGTACGATTAAAAAAAAGATAAGTTTATTTAGTCAGATTGTTTATTTGAGCCCAACCATTTATAAATTTAGAAATCATGTATACATTTTTTGTAAATGTTGAACGTTTGCACTTCTTTGCATTCGGCCTTCAAATGAACATCAATCTTATATAATCCATTTTTAAGGACAGGCTCTTGTTCAGTTCATGTGTCTGTTCATTTGCAACGTATTTTGTGGTTGTTCTATAAATTTAATGGCGCATGATACAACTTCTGTGAAGAACATTTGTACATGTTTGAAAAATATTTCTAGCATTTTGGATTATAAACCAAGTCTTTCCACTTTTCTTTTTTAAAATGTCCGCAAAGAGTCATACCATTATTTCATACGCATCAGTACTAAATTCATATTATTCAGACAACAATTCCTTCTTTAAATAACACGAATTAAAGTTTAATTTTGTCAAATCGTTTCAATGGTTTTGATTTGATCGGCAAAATATCAATCTGGATCAAAAGTAGGCGTCATTCATTACTATGTGCTGTACAAATGATCTAGGAATCAAGAAGAAAAAACACATCTAGGCTTCATGTGGTCACCACATGCATCGAAATAATGCTTGGTTGAGAAATGCGCGCCCAAATATTCCCACTAAACAGTATGCTATGCCATAGTTACTAACCTCCTACGACGTTTGCTTGCGACGCCTTGACCATAGAGACGAAAAACAAACCGCCCGGCGCCGAAAAGAAGGAAAATTTCGAGAAAATTGAAGGCCATGACTTTAATTTGATTCAATTTATACAAATTTAATGATTACGGACAATTGATGCGGATTTTTGTTGTTTTTATTCAATATAAACCGATTCGCATGCCCACAGAATATTCTAAAAATAATTTCATTTGAATCGGTTGGTTCATTTCGGAGGAGTAGTACTACAAACACCGTTACAAGAGAATTTTATATAATAGACTAGCTGTCCCGTTGTGCTTTGCTACACCTTCCGGAAATAAATGTAATTTGTAAAAATTTATTAAAATTTAGATTTTAGAGAGCATTTTTTTAAATCAATCCGCATCATACTTCAGAACCAACAACCTTGAAATGAGAGCTGCAGCTGCAATTCTTAATAGCAATTCAAAGATGGTATATATTATTTACTGAAACTTGTTCTCTAAACTCGTTTTTCAAGATCTGAAATTTGTACTCTGTACTCAAAAAAAACCTTTTTAAATATGGTCCCTTCTTTGAAAAGCTCTTTATCTTAAATTTACATGGGAGCTCTCCCATCTTTTTCAATTTTTTCCCCCACTGCTTGAAGATGGTAGGCAAATTTAACCGGCTCGATACCCAAACAGCACTTATCATGGTAATGAAAAATATATTAAATTAGTTTAGTATTAAATACAGTGCAAATTTATTTTTTTTAAATAAATTTACTACGGTAAACATATAAATATTTTAAAAATATCAGTTGCATCACTAAATAAGTTCTCAGCGTTATTTTTATTGCTCTTTGAAAGTCAAATATTCAAAAATGTAGGCAAAAACAAATTTCTAAGTTTACATTTGTCCCGTATATTGGGGCAAGTGTCAATGCAAAGCTTATTTACAGATGCGTCAGAGTAATGGCCTTAAAATGGATTTAATACGAATTCCTGTTTTTTGTTCTATCAAGTTTCACTGATATATCTGCAGTATTCCTGCAATATAAATTTATGTTTGTTACTCCACTTTTAACGAATTCTGTTCAAAGGGAATGACCTTCATTTACAAAGACATTTAAGAATTTTCTCATTTTCATTTCTAAATTCGTTTCAGTTGTGTAGTTGTGGGCCGAAGTAACAATTTCTAGAAAAAAAAACATAATTTTTAATTTTTTTTTAACAGAAAAAGTTGAACGTTTGAACATGTTCTAATGTTCCTTGAATGATAGGTCGAATGCTACCTACATTATCACGAACTAAATATGGAAGTATTTTTGCAAATCTTTCAATTGGTTTTGATTCGATTGATAAAATACCAATCCGTGTCACATCTAGGCGTCATTTATTACCACGTGCTGTGTACGAATCAAATAAGCAAGAAAAAAAGACATCTAGGTTGCATATCGCCCCACGTGTTTGAGAAACAGGCGCCTTATTCTTAAATTTTCCAGCAATCAATGAACAGTGTGCTTTGGTTACTATCCTCTTGCGACGACGTTTGCTCGCCCATGGAGACGAAAAACAAACTCCAGGTTGAGAAATACGCGCCAAAATATTCCTACTGATCAGTATGCTATGCTTGGGTTACTTTCCTTTTGCGACGTTGGCTCTCGACGCCCCGACCATAGAGACGAAAAACAAACCGCCCAAAGGAAAAAAAATCTCAAGAAAATGGATGTCATGACTTTAATTTGTTCCGAAAAACTACAAATTTTGTATGGAAGCCTCTCCTTTCTTAAGTCGGATGGAGTTTTGACTATTACAGAAACCATCCCCGGCCTCAAACACCCTCAGATGCCAGTTTTGACGATGATCGGTTCAGTAGTTTCCGAGTCTATAGGGAACAGACAGACAGACAAACATTCATTTTTATATATATAGATTACCATTTCTGGGTTGGTATACAGGAATAGAGGAAAATATAAACTTTTAGTTTAATTTCATTTTAAAATTGCATGTTTTCACTGTACAATATCTCTGAAAGTTGCAAAGAAATATAAACAAAAAAAAATTCATTAGTAAGGACAATCTTTCAACTTTCAAGGTCATATATTTAGTGTTTTTTTTTTTGTATGCATGAGGTTTTACTACTAAAATTTTTAATCTGAAAGATGCCATTTTTAAGGTTTTAGTATGCCGGATCCAACAATCCAATTTTAATAAAAATTCACCCAAAATGTAACTTTAAACTTTAAAATAGTAACTTGACACATTCAATGAAGTTGTTAAATCTTAGAACTGCCACAACTCTTACATACTTAGTTGGTCTCAAAACTCGCTTCGAAAAAAGTTCAACAAGTTTTTCGTTTTTTGGGGTTAGTTTTTAAAAAAATGTTGTTTCAAAATATAGAACTTTGACGTCTTCAACAAAGTTTAAAAAAAAATTATGATCTACAACTATTTTCAATGCGTCAAAGTGATCGAATGATAAATACAAAAAAAATAGAAAAATCATCTCACTTAAAGATGAATTGATCAGGAAGTAATTTACAATAAAATATGCGTATTTCAAAACAATGAAACATTGTATTTTGTCATTTAAGCCTTCAAAAATTCCATGATCAAGTTTTTCCAGTTAAAAACCACGGTGCAATGTGGAATTTTGCTTTCTGACGCTTTCTTCAAATCCAAGATGGCAGCTTCCGAATGACTTTAAAATGCTTTATATCACAAAGAATCACATGAAATCATCACAATATGGGTATAAGACCGCTACAACTTTTTGTTGATGGTTTTGCTGCCAGAAATTGCAATATGCAACGAGTGATAATTTTGTATGAAAATTTGTATGGAAAAACAAAACTTTTCATTCAAAAATCGCCAGAGATGTACTGAAAGTTTCAAAATATTTAGCTATCGATGAAAATATTCCTTAAATCTTGCAGTACAATTCATGTGAAAAAAGCACAAACCTAACTTAAACCCCTAAAAAATATTAAAGTTTATACAAAAAAAAAATGCAAACTGTTTTTTTCAATTTAAGCGTTTTTGACTGCTTATTTGAAAGCTGTGTGACCGTAGATTCAGAAAAAAAACCTCAAAAAATTACTTTGCATAACCAGGGAATTTATTGATTTATATAAGCTCTATCAAGCAAAGTATGTTATTTTTAAATACTCAACAAAGGATTCAGATTTTTTGTTTTTAAATACAGCTTTGGAATGTTACAGAATGTTTTGAGCATATTGTAAATTTTCATAGATAGATCATCGTGAAAACGTATGAATGTATCGTTGAAACGTTCGATTATATTATTTTATATAACATGTTCCAATTTTAAAGCACTTAATCTATTCATTCCCAAATTTTTTCCTGGAAAAAGTACACTCAATAATTATCGGCTTGAAAAAGTGGGAGTAATCAAACAATATTGCATTTTTTTTTAAACTCACAAATAACACTAGTTTACAGCATTTTTGAACTCAGTAAACTGAAGGTTATTTCTAATGTGAAATCGGGCGCTGAATCCGAAAATGAAATTCAAAAAAATCTCAGTAGAGCCGTTTTTGAGTTATGCTCCAAATATGAAATTTCGGAAAAATTAAAAAAGTTCTTGTACTTAGATTAAAATATCTCGGACGGCATAACAGTAATTTGAAATTCCTCTTTTGCATATTGAAGGTGAATAAATTTTCTATCGATCATCTGAACACAGCTTTTGCGTTTGATCAACAGTATTGTAGATATTAGTGACTTTATGAGAAAAAAATTTATAAAAAACGCATTTTTTTAGAGAAAAATTTATTTCAACGAAAGTTTTAGACTCGATGGTAGCTTTTAAAAAATCTGATTTTCTTTTGCGCTTAAATGTCAATTTAAAACAAAGATTTCAAGTGATTATTTATCGAAATCGGTTGAAAATTGAAGAAGTTATGGCTGCTTTACCATAATAGTATTTTTTGTAGTTTTTCATAATTTAACGAACCGCAGTACACTTATCATAGTATTGGAAGAATGAAACATGATGAATCTCACTCGCTCCAAGTCAAAATTATTTATTAGTTTACCAGAAGGTTACATGGCAAGTTTCAGGAAGATCTGACCATAAGGAGGGGTTGCTTGAGTCTCAAACGTGAATAAAATTTTGAGGTATTTTGCCCGGAAGGAACGAAAAATACTGGTTTTTCATCTATAACTTCTTTCATCACTAGCTGATTGTTTTTTATGGTTGACTTTCTTAAAGCCTAAGTTGAGACAAATATTTCACCCGAAGACTGTAACTCGATTGGATTTGAAACAGTAAAGTTATTGCGGTTCAAAGATTGTGTTTTGGTCGAAAATTCTCGTATAAAACGCAATGAGTAAAAAGTACTCATTGCGTGTTGGACAAAATTTGCGGCCTTTGAACTGCAATAACTTTTCTGTTTCAAATCCAATCGAGTTACAGTCTTCGGGTGAAATATTTGTCTCAACTTAGGCTTTAAGAAAATCAACCATAAAAAAACAATCAGCTAGTGATGAAAGAAGTTATAGAGGAAAAACCAGAATTTTTCGTTCCTTCCGGGCAAAATACCTCAAAATTTTATTCACGTTTGAGACTCAAGCAACCCCTCCTTATGGTCAGATCTTCCTGAAACTTGACATGTGACCTTCTGGTAAACTAATAAATAATTTTGACTTGGAGCGAGTGAGATTCATCATGTTTCATTCTTCCAATACTATGATAAGTGTACTGCGGTTCGTTAAATTATGAAAAACTACATAAAATACTATTATGGCAAAGCAGCCATAACTTCTTCAATTTTCAACCGATTTCGATGAATAACCACTTGAAATCTTTGTTTTAAATTGACATTTAAGCGCAAAAGAAAATCAGATTTTTTAAAAGCTACCATCGAGTCTAAAACTTTCGTTGAAATAAATTTTTCTCTAAAAAAATGCGTTTTTTATAAATTTTTTTCTCATAAAGTCATTAATATCAACAATATTGTTGGTCAAACGCAAAAACTGTGTTCAGATGATCGATAGAAAATTTATTCACCTTCAATATGCAACAGAGGGATTTCAAATTGCTGTTATGTCGTCCGAGATATTTTAATCTAAGTACATGAACTTTTTTAATTTTTCTGAAATTTCATATTTGGAGCGTAACTCAAAAACGGTTCTACTGAGATTTTTTTGAATTTCATTTTCGGATTCAGCGCCCGATTTTACATTAAAAATGTTGGTCAGTTAATCAAGTTCACGATTTTTTTTAAATTTTGTAAACTAGTGTAATTATTAGAGTCACGTTTCGAGAAGGATTATTTTATAATTTTTTCAAAAAAACGAACAATATATTATCGAATAACAAGTTGTAAGTAACATTCTCCGTTCAATTTGAACTGCTTTATGATCTCGATAGAAATGGTCTTGGAATAATAAAATATATAATAAATGTTAAAAATATTAATTTCTAAACAATGTTGCCAAGTAATTTTCAGGCTTTTTCTAGAAATTTTTTGTTTCGAAATTTAATTTTATTGCCAAAATAAATAAAATGTTGTTTCTCAGTTTAAGTTAATTTTTTTAAGAAATACATTTCAAGTAAAATTTTTAAGTTAAAAATTTTTATATGATTTCGTAAAAGTTTTGAGAAATTTCTTATGTATTATTTCCCCAAACATTTTTGTGAATAGTGCGTTGAACAGAGGAGAGTATCCTTTGTAACGAGGAAATTCTCATGGATTCCAATTTTTTTTTATTCAAATGGAGAAGTTTGGTCTCCTTTTACCTTTTTAAAAAATATGTATTTTATAAAACAAATGGATAATGTCTCATTCGAATGAAGATCGATTTTAACAAATAATATAAAAAATTCAAGTGTGCTTCCAACGAATCACGAGTTTGTTTTTAATCAATTTATGATCATGAATGTTTAGCAAATTTTTTCAAAAGATGACATTTTCGGCTAAATCAAATTATCTCAATTTAAAACTTGCAAGGTTTGGAGCGGTTGGTTAAAAGTGAAATTCCTATAGCATATTATAAATTTAGCTAAAACACAATTCTACACAAAAAAAAACATAAAAAGACAAATTGTGTTGTACAAATTTTCTAATTTCTGCTTCCGAAAAGAAATTTTTTGATCAAGTTTTAAAAAAATAATCATGAAAGATTTATTGGAAGCCCTAAATTCGACTTTCAATATGTCGATAAATTTTGATAAAAAAATGTTTTTAAATATTTTTCTGGATTTGTGTTGAGTTATTTCTGGGTTTTGACAAATTTTGCCCGGATACTGCCCGGATTTTTCTCAGTTTTTAAATAAAAGTGCCCGGATTTGCCCGGCCCACAACCTCAATATAATAATTCATAGTTTGTCAAGGTATTTCGATTTTTTTGAATTAACGGTACATATTCATTGCAGGCCTGTGCGAAGAATCTGTTCAAAGAGAAGGAAGGGGCTTGGTTGTTGAAAATTCAAATTTAGGTTAAATTAATAACCATACCAAGATGCAAACTAAAGAAGGATATTTATTTTTAAAACAATTTTCTTACTCATGACTATGGCCATAGGAACAGGGGGGTTTTCTGCTTCATTCTTTTTTAAATAATCATACTTATTCATAGAAAGTTAGGTCTGGATATTGGATTTTTAAATAAATTAAACCCATTTGTGAGAACCTGATTCCATAATTCCCATAACCAAAATTGTATTTCTTTTTTCCATATTTCGGTTTCTGTATCCAGTTCAGGATTCTTGATTTTCAGTTCGCATGTTCAAAAGAAATTAGAAATGAAAAGCTGCTTTGAAATCCTGGTAAAAATTTGGTTTTGCATTTCATATTAAATCTGAATCATAATGATTTCAATATTTTTTTTATAGTTTTCTGAATATAAAAGAAAAAAAATGTTTTTCAATTCAAATCAGAAGTTTCTACACAAATTTCAAACATTTAAGATTTGAAACAGTAGTTTCATCATTTAAAATAAATATTTCAATTCAGATTCAGATTTCAATACAGAATAAAAATAAATAATTAAAATATTTGGTGAATTTAGATGAAACCTAAACTACAAAATTTTAAAAATAAATTCTTGAATGAGGGCTCTAAAACTTGTTTCATGAAGTTTTTTTTTGATATGGAATGAATATTCGGAAATTGTATTTTTTTTTGTGCATTTCAGAAATCGTATAGAAATTTGGATACAGATTCAAAGCTCAATTTTTCGATTCAAGATCAGGATTTCGATAAGCATAACATAAATTGTTGAGGAATTTAAGAAACCATGATCTTAAGATTGCTTGTCAAATGAATTTACAGATTTCAAATTTTTATTCAAAATTAGTTCATTTACAACAACAACAAATAAAAAATAAATCGTAGAATTTGAGAAAATTTCCAAAGTTTTGTTTTATACAAAAAACCCTAAATTTATTTTTAAAAAGATTATCCACAGGATTATCATTATGAAATTGATTCTTTCTGAAAAAAATAGTTGCTGTTAAAGAAACGTGCACCTAATCCTCATCTTAAAAAATCTGCACAAAATTCTAAATTTTTCGATTTATTGTTTAACATTTTAAACATATTAAAGACCGCGAGAAAATCTAAACCGTCAGACACCCAAATTTAGCATTTATATTGCAGAAACCAATAGAAAAAATTCTGTTTATTTAATATATATTTGAGTTGATAATTTGTGTTAAGTTTTTTTTTATGATATTTTGTAACTGGTCCGCATTCTGTTTTTATTGCAGTTTTTTAAACCCAAATTTCTATCTCAAATCATTCAATTGATTCATGTTTGCATCAAGTATATTAAATCGGAAAAAATTGTATCTCTTTTTTTTATTGAAAATTTGATTTATTTTCATCAAAGTTTAAAATCTTTGAATTTGCAAAAGAGTTTGAAAGATTGAGCTTATTTGTTTTCAGTAAATAATAAGTTTTTTAAAGAAATTGAAGTTTGCCCAAGAAAAACCTTATTTATGCTCAAATCAACGCAGTTTGACCAATTTGATTGTGGAACAAATTCAAAGATTTTAACTATCGAAGAAAGTGAATTTAACTCACTTTTATGGATTTGGACCAATTTTCTAAAGTCACGATTTAATACAAAAACTATTAATGCAAAAGTACATAAAAATGAGTAATCATATAGCTACAAACATAATTTGTTTTAATACATTTTTGTATTTGTACATTGTTGGCCAAAAAATCATAGGTAAACATCAGTAATCAACCCCCCCCCCCCCCTCCCCCTCCTCTTCTCCCATGAGTCGATTCTCACTACGGCCCTTCTCATGACGATCACACAAACTCGATAAATAATTCTCTGATACGATTCAAAATAAATCAAAATCAAAATTTCAAACAATTTTTTTTTTGGGAATTTTGAATCAAATTATTCAAAATGATTATCCTTATTTTGAACTATAAATTTAAAGTTAATAATCATAATCGGAAGTGATAAAAATAAAAGTTAATAAATTCCTAGTTTTAATGTCAATATTGAAAACGCAAATCAATTGCTATTGAAGTCAACATTGCGCATTTAAACGAAGCTTTAAAGTTGCTACTTCGAATCATTTTTTTTTTTAACTTTTCATAGATTGAATAAAAAACCATAATCGATTAAAAATAGATGATTTAAAAAAAAATTAAACATTTATAAATTTAAAAGCGCATAAATAAAGCTTAGTGCATTTAGAAATGGGACAGTTACGAATGCGCGTATCTCAAAAACCATTCGTTTGATCGAATTACTTTTTATGAAGTAAATGATGACTATGATTTATGCAAAACATTGAAAATTTTTTTTGTTCTATGTAAGAAAACACTCTACTCTTTTTCGGTCACGATATTGATCAGTTTTTCCCATTTATACTTCGTCAAATCTAAATTTTAGGTGAATGCATCCTCTTCCTTCAATTTCTGCTACTTTTTGGTCCAATATCTCTCTTCTAGAAGAAACTGAGTGGCATTTGGTAAATACAACTGTTTCGAAATGAACAAAACTTTATATGGCTGAAACGCATATAAATTTCTTCTTTTGTCCCCCCCCCCCCTACGAAATTTTCAAAAAAACCCGAAGGGGGAAATAAATGAAGTTTGACATATTTTATGTACATTTCGAAAAAAATTCAAGTATCCGAAAGATTACTAGACCAAAAAACTAAATTTTGGAAAAGTTATTTCACCTTATGTATTCTTGATTTTATTGAATTTTTCGCTAAAAAAATACCTATTTGTAGGTTTTGTGCAATTATATAGTATGCAATTTTGTTGCATACAAGATTTCGAGCAATTTACTCCAATTTATTTGTTTTTCGCATTATTTTTTCTTGTCCCCCTCCCCTCGATTCGAAATTTGTTCCGGCCTTATTATTGATCAACTAAAAAGCGTTTTTAATGGAATATCTGCTGGCAAAGTCTGGCAACAACAAAGTAAAATCATCATGAGATTGAACTTAAATTATATTCTAATAGTTTAAACCGCAGGTTGCGAAATACACATACAAGATAACTCTTTTAAGGATTAAAAAAAAGTGGAAAAAAAGTTTTCGTTTTGAAAATTATTGTTTTTTTTTCACAGGAGCAGAATTTTGTCAAATCTTTCTTTTTTATACCTAACAACCAGCAGATACACACTTTAATATGCTAGGGACCTTACCATGAGCAGACATGTAATAGGATTAAAACGTTGCAGTTGGTTTGAAATACGGATGTTCATAAGTTTTATCATTACGAGCTCTAGAACTAACAAAAGTTTGTTGTTTGAGGCTAGGTTTGAATGAGGCTGAGGTTTGAACTAGGCAGCACTCTCAGCTTATCGGAAATTTTTTTTTTTTGACATTCAAGCGATCTCACTAAGTTTTTCGCTCGGTCAAAATTAAAAATTCTGATATGAGACTTGACTTCCCTGATGGCTCTCAACCGCAGTTGCCGATCATGTGCTTCACTCCAATGCTTGATTTGCATTTTTTGAACATTTTGACAGTGTTTGCTTACTTTTCCACCACTCATTTACAGTAATTTTTTGAATAATGAACGGTTTTGTCAGCTTGCGATTTAATAATGATGGATTTTGAAGGAAACTGTGCAAAATAGAACAGAAGTCAAAATTTCCTGCGGTCTTTGGGAAATATGATAATACCCTTATTTTGATTTTTTTTTCTTAAATGTTTTGAAGTCATGTCAGAAAAGTGCCGAATTTTCCTCCATAATTTTAACCTTTTTTCAAAAGTTTTAGGGCACAAACTCAAAAATTCTTTGCACCTCAGAAAAATGTGAATTTTATGTAATTTATCAAAATCCTTTTGAATGAGTTGTTGAGCATTTCGATGAGCAAGAGACACAAAACAAAAATAAGGCTGAAATTGGTTTCTTGAAGAAAATTTCATATCAGCAATAAATTTGTCCTGATATATCCGATATATTTTACTGTTAAAATAATTAGTAATAAGGATTCGGCTGAACTTGTTAAAATCCACTTTTTAATAAAAACCAATTTAGATTTTGTGCCTTTTAAGATACGACACCATTGTTCAGCGGAAAATTTCCTTTATTGATTTTATAAATTGACAGATAAATCAGGTTCGTTTCCACAGAGGAAACAAACATTATGTTGATTTTTCAGAATTTTCCAAACAAACCTTAAAGATCAAATTGACACATGTAAACGTTACATAAAAATTCTGCAAAAAATCATTGATAAGTTTTAAGCCAAAAGAAAGCAATTAAATAAGACTCCAGGGATTGAGATATTCAAGAATGACATAAAAAAAAATTCAGTTTATTGTGGCATTCGTATTTGAGTTATTTAACACAAAATTACATAAAAATGTTAATTCGGATGCGTTAATATATTCAAACGTACGAACAGTGAATTCATTTCCCGAACGAATGTCTCAAAGGTCAGCCGCCAGACTTATGACCATTTCCATATCCGTTTCCTCTCAACTTTCTGTCGGTCATCTCTCTCGACGACCACTGTCTGTCAACGCAAATGAACTTTCCTAATTGGGGACTAACTTTGGCTGTCATCCGTATTTATTGGTTGATCTTGTTTTACTTTTCTTTTTTTTTTTTCTGTATACGCATATTTGGTCCATCACCGGACGTGCAAATATGAAGATAGAATTACAACTTTGCCGAAACGCCTGTCAACACCCTCGTCAACAAATGCTAAACATTCACGCTGGGGGCGGCCTGGTAGAAATTTTTGTTAGAGTTGTTGCTGAAATGTGACATGTGGCGGAACCAGCATGATTGTTGCTGTGAATAAACACGCCTAAATACAAAACCATGGCGATCTGGGCCGCCGCATTATCCCAATTCACTGAAAGATTTATGTGACTAGGGTCAGGTCAGTTGATAACGTACGGACACGGGAGAAAACTTTCGATGAAGCTGCTGACCCTGAATTCAGTCGAACGTCTGACGGTAATTGTGACATTTCTCGGCAATACTTGTGCGATGGCAAAGTGGAAGGAAAATATTTGATTTGAACATACCTTAACCCCCATCCTTCACTTTTCTCATCTTTCGTGAGGACGAAAATCTCGATGTTAAATTTCATCCAAAATGATTTTCGATTCTAGCGAAGCAGAACTTTGCTTAATAAGTGCTCTCGGACAGCATTTGATGCGGTTCAATCGACTACATATTTTCAATCGGACTCGGTGAGCTCGAAAGCAAAACCTAGCAAACTAAATAACGTAACGATTGCTGCTGATTTAATCCTGAAATAGTTGTACGAAAATTTAATGGATCTGAACAAGGTTAACTTCGTAATGGACTTTCGATGAAAGCATTGATTTAGCATCAGTCGTTTATGATTTCTTTTGAAGGCTGCAAACGTTGCTTATTGATACTCTCTGGAGCCACTCTCTGGAGCCACTTACTAATTTGGCATGGCAAAAAAACAATTGTTCGGAATTGTAGACGAAAAAACTATTTCTTGTAGCAGATCGGTTTTTATGCAGCAGCTCAAACTGTAATTTATTGTATACTAGCTGTTCCCATACGAACTCCGTTTCGCTTTCAACTTGGAACATGTTATTAACAGTTTGTATGAAAGTCAATAGCCAAATATTTTGCTGATGCATTTCGGAATTAATTGTTAAGTTATAATTGCAAAAATATTGAACGAACACCTCTTCTGTCGTCTGCTACTTCATTTGAAATCAGGAATTGATTGCCCGTGCCAAAAAAAACCGTTCAA
Source organism: Uranotaenia lowii (assembly GCF_029784155.1). Lineage (NCBI taxonomy): Eukaryota > Metazoa > Arthropoda > Insecta > Diptera > Culicidae > Uranotaenia > Uranotaenia lowii. Next base: position 68,208,547 of record NC_073693.1, on the reverse strand, counting down.
AACTTTCGAGTTGATCGTCGCATAACAACGCAATTATTGCCAAAAAGTTAAACTCCTTTTGGTGGCCTCTTATACAATCTTTGATATCTGAAGTCGGTTGTCCGTCTCTGAAAACTACCGTGTGCAAATTTTCATCCCAATCCGATGTATAATAACGACGATATTTCAAAAATATTGTAAGATTAATATGGACGACCCCATTGCTGGCCCCTTACGCTGAATTCAATACCTGAAATCGATTGATCGTCCCTCAAAACTCTCGAGTGCCAATTTTCATCTAAATCCAATTTATAATAACGACAATATCGCAAAACAGTGAATAGTTAATATGGACGACCCCTTAGGCCGACCCCTGACTTTAATTTGGATAAATGAATTCAATTTTTTGTCCCAAATAACTCCTTTGTGCCTATTTTCAACCCGATCCGATGTATAAAAACAGCAAGATGACTAAGATATTGAAAACTTAATATAGACAAACATCATTTCTTAGGAAGCTTGAATAAATTTGGCCTAATAGTTTTATCTTCAAAAGATTAAACTGCTTTTTTATCTTTTCCATCCCTTATCTAATGAAAATATCTGTTGAAGATTATCTCACTTTTCAATATGGATGAATTTGTTGAGCATGTTGAAAACTCACTTTGCATGTTTTCAACTGCATGTGTGTATTTTTTTCGCTTTTCAATTTTTACACTGTTTAATTTAGTTTACCTTAAATGTTAGAAGTTCTACTAATAGCTTTTTGAAGTTATCGAAAACAAATCATTTCGAAAACACCATTTCTATATTATGAAAATGGTTTTTTTTTAGTTCTGTTTTTTTTATTCATGGGCACAAACATCTCATTAATAGATGGTAGAATCAACCACATTGGTCATCAATGATAACTAAAAAGTTAGAAATTGGTTAGTGAAATCGAATTGGATAAAACTCAAAACCTCAAATATTATTATCTTATCAATTTTCTAATCCCCCATTAAAATTCCAATTGAAGCGTTAAAATTGCAGCCTCAAACTTATAAACTCTGAATCTAAAAATATTTTCTTTCTTTATGAGGAATTCCGAAAATATAAAAATGGTTAACCTCCAAAGCCCCCAGCAACGGTAAAGAGCACTTTGAAAGCCACTACTATTCTAGTCAATATATTCCCAACAGCCTAGTTGTATTTTTCGATCAAAATGTAGGCTTATAATTGTATCCAAATACCTCGTACCGGTAGCATGTGCTTTGAACAGTAGAAGGTACAAAAAACACCCGCCAAAATTTTCACTTTCAAATTTTTAATGCTCAGCAAGCTTCGATTTGCTATCCAGTACATGTGAGCTCTGGATGGTCGTTTCTAATAGCCTGCCCATGGTGATGGTGAAAATAATCCCGCCAACGAAACGAACGGATACGAAAGTCGGTTCACAAAATGGGTGCCATGACTTTCGGTTCGGGGGAATAAAACCGTTGTTGAATGGCCGACCGCCTTCAAAAGGGGTCATCCGAAAATCTAAAAACATTTTTCATCATTCCTGGTCCTAATGAGCACCCATGCCAAATTTCAGCTCTCTAGCTCTTAAGGCAGCTGAGCCTATTGAAGACAAACATACAAACGAACAAACAAACGGAAATTACTTTTTATATATATAGATAATCAGCTTTTGTAAATATTTTTTAGAATAATTAATACTCACAATTTTAGTTTTCCTTTCCTGTGTACAAATTTTTCTGTGTTCAGTGCGTGTTCGTTACTTTGAGCAGTTTCCTAGTAGTTAATTATACAATTTATTTAATGTAACGGATTGCTACAAAGCGCTTATTAAAAACTTACATATTCCGGGTATCCGGACTCGTTAGATTTCCACTGCTCTAAGTATTTGGAAGGTAGTGACTTGGAGAATAACGTGGTTATGTTTCTAAGTGGCTAGTTAGTTCTAAGTAGGAAAAGTATGAAATTAGGATAACAAATTTTTAGCCTAAGATATGCATGTTAACTCACGGCTTTTCATATAATTGTTCCTCACAATCCTCTAATTAGAACAATATAAGAAATTCACAAAGATAAAGGTAAAAATACCTATTTAACTTTTCGCTCGCGATCAATTAGAGTACAAAACGTGGTTGCCTGTCTTCAAGTTTTACTTGTCAAAATGCATGAGCGTTCGGGAGAAAGAGTTTTAGGTGGGTTCATTTTTATAGCAGAAACCAGGGGTTTCAACACTCCCCGGCCCGTAAAACTTGTCCGGAACCTGCTTCCGAGTCAGATTTACTAGATGAACCTACCTCGATTACTGCTAGTTTCGTTACCGGCCGTCGAAAGACTCCTGAAGACGTGCGAACCAACACCTGGCGCACCTGGTTGTCCTTTCCTGGAATAACGTCCACGATTTGTCCCCGGATCCAACTGTTACGGCATAGGTCATCGGTAACGAAAACCAAGTCATCCTTCTTCAGCGGCTCGTTCAACTCAATCCATTTGCTTCGGACGTTGAGAGACGGCAAGTATTCTTTCAGCCACCTTTTCCAAAGTTCATCGGAAAGCAGCTGCGATCGGCGGTACGTGCTTCTCAAGGCAGCAGCCTCCCCAGTCGGAGGTATAGGTAGATCCAGTTGGCCCGAAGAGCTACCTCGCAGAAAATGGTTCGTGGTCAATGATTCGGGCACATCCGAGTCCTGCGGCAGATAGACTAAGGGACGAGTATTGACGATCTCTTCGGCTTCAGTTATTACTGTGAGCAGAATCTCGTCGGTCATTCGGCTTCCGGATGTCAGCGTGGTCATAGCAGCTTTCGTTGAGCGCACCATGCGCTCCCATATGCCCCCCATGTGTGGGGCGGATGGCGGATTGAAGCTCCAACGGGTCCTCGCATTTGTGAACACATTTGCAGAAGCGGTGTCGATGTGTTTAATTTGCTCTTGCAGTTCCTTACTGGCGGCCTTCAGATTAGTTCCGTTATCGGAGAAAAACGTAACAGGAGGCCCACGGCGCAGGACGAATCTTCGGATTGCCATGATGCAAGAATCAGTGTTCAGTCGATAGGCCACTTCGAGATGGATTGCTCGTACAGAGAGACATGTGAATAACACAATCCAACGTTTTTCTGATCGACGTCCGACAGTCACCTCGATCGGCCCAAAATAGTCCACACCAACATAGCTAAACGGCTTCAAATAAGGTGTGAAACGTTCGACAGGGAGTGGGGCCATTCTTGCTGGTCTCGGTCGGGATTTTCGAACTGCACACCACTGGCACTGCTTCCCCACACGATCGATTACTGGACGAAGTTTAGAGATGTGGAATCGTTGGCGCATTTCGTTAAAAACCGTCTCCTTATTAGCATGGCCGTATCGCTGATGATAGAAGTTGATAAGATGATATGTGACGGCATGCTCTCTTGGCAGAATGATGGGGAAACGGGTGTCAAACGGAATAAAAGTGGCTTCTCTAGTTCTCCCGTCGACGCGAAGTACACCCAAGTCATCGAGAAACGGCAATAAACGATGTAACGGACTTGTTTTCTCGATACTTAGCCACTTTTCTTTCGGCAGTCCCTCGTTCTTTTTCAGAGTTGCTAATTCATCGAAGTAGTGTTGATGTTGAGCCATTTTCCACAACACTGTCTCGGCGCGCTCATACTCGCTTTGCTGCAGCGGAACTACCACTCCAGGCACAAAACGAACCACCAACCTTTTCGTAGAATCTGGAGCTTCAACTGTCTCAATCGGTTCTTTTTTAGCTTTACGTCGACAATTTGAAGCGAAACGAAACACACAGCATATGGTACGCAGGAGAATATTCCACTTCGAAATTCGTGTGACATCAATAAAAGAAAAAGAAGATATCGTAGTATGATGTTGATGGCAAACACGAAGTTCTTCAGTGGTGTTTGGAGAAGGTAAATGTTGCTCAGGCCACTCGCTCTCATCTTTTCGCAAAAAATCTGGGCCTAGAAACCAGGGACTATCAGTTTCCAAGAACAGACTAGCACTCGGTTTCGTCACGATGTCAGCGATGTTGTGTTTGGTTGGAACCCATCGCCATTCGTCGATTTTTGTGTTCTGCAAAATTGTTCCGATAAGAAATCCAACGAACGGTTTATATTTACGTTGGTCGGAGCGAATCCAAGACAGCACTGTCCGGGAATCGGACCAGAACACTCGCTTCGTCACCTTCAGATCGTGTTCGCATTCGATTTTGTTAACAAGTGCAGAGCCGAGAACTGCAGCACACAGTTCCATCCTGGGAATTGACAACTGCTTAAGCGGGCTCACTTTAGTTTTCGCCATGACTAGTGAGCATCGGTAGCTATTTCCCTCGGTAATGCGAAAGAAAGATGTTGCCCCATACGCCTGTTCGGAGGCATCCACAAACGTATGCAATTCTAAAGTGCCGTATGCTTCCGGGGAAAAAGTTTGCAGATAACAGCGTTCGATTTTCACAGACCCAACAGCTGGCATGAAGGAAGTAAATTGTTGCCATTTTGCAAAGCTATCGTCGTCAATCAACTGGTCCCATTCACATCCGGTCCGCCAAAGATCCTGGAGTAGGAGTTTCCCGAGAATAGTGAATGGCGCCAAGAATCCTAGCGGATCAAAAAGGCTCATGATTCCGCTGAGCGCGATGCGTTTCGTTGGTCTGATTTGGTTGTAGAAATATGGTTGTAGATCAGTTCGGACATCGGTAGAAAAAACAAAAACATCTTCTTCCGGTTTCCAAATTATCCCCAAAACACGCTGAGTGCCACTGGTTTTGGGGTCGCTTAACGCCACTTCCGTAGTCGAAGGGGCACCGAGAGCTTGAAGAACAGACTTGCAGTTCGAAACCCAGCCATGGAATTCGAAGCCTGCTTGCTGGTGTATGTATCGCACTTGCTGCGCTCGGGTGATCGCTTGTTCCTCGGTATCGGTACAGTCATAATAGTCGTCGACGTAATGACGCCTGTCAATAACGCCAACGGCTTCGGGAAACTTGTCGACAAATTGAGTAGCATTCAGTTTCTTCACGAACTGAGCCACGGCAGGGGAACACGCCGACCCGAACGTGCAGACATCCATAATGTAAATTTCGGGCTCGACGTTGGGATTACTTCGGAAGAGAAACCGTTGGGCTTGACGGTCCTGCTCCCGCACGCGTATCTGATGATACATTTCGCGGAGGTCCGCTCCGAAAGCAACCTTTCGCTCTCGGAATCGTTGAATTACAGCTGGGAGGGATGTGAGGAGATCGGGCCCCGGCAGTAGTACGGAATTGAGCGATATTCCATGCGCTTGAGCGGCGGCGTCCCACACCAACCTCACTTTACCCGGCTTTTTCGGGTTCTCGACATAATTTAACGGGAGGTACCAAATTCGTCCCGGTTCTGCAGAATCTAATTCTTCAGGCGTAGCTTTATGCGCATAGCGCTTCGATAAGTACGCCTCAACTTGCTGGCGAACAACTTGCTCGATGTGTGGATTCTTTTTCAAACGGCGCTCGAAATGTTTCTCTCGCTGTAAAGCCATAGCAAAACTGTCTGGGAGCTTAATATCGTCCTTTGCCCACAAAAGACCAACCTCGTAGCGTCCATCAACTCGAACGGTAGTGCGGTTCAAGATGGAACGAGCTCGCTTCAAATCGTCGGACTCCGGCAACTCTTTCACCAGAAAACCCGAATCATCGGCTTGGAAATAAGTACGAATCTGATCGTGCAGGTCTAGATTCGTAACACGCATCTCGTCATGGCAGCCAACAAACACAGAGGAACCTTGTGGCTTTCGTGGCCCGTAGATTGTCCACCCCAGATGCGAGCGGACAGCGATCGGCTCCGACGGATCACCGACTCGTGATTCGAGCGGCGCAAACAAGAAAACATTATTCAATCCGATTAATATTCGTGGCTCTTCCCCTGTGTGGGTAGCAGCAAACACACCTCGCAAGTGTGGATACTGGTTCGAAATTTGTTGAAAGTCGATCAGCTGGCGCGGTAGGTGCATCTTCTTAACTGTATGCGCATCACTCAGCTGGAAACGATCACCTCCATCGCCGGAAATTTCTACGCAGACACACTCGGAGAGAGCTTCGTGCCGAACTACGTTTGCGGTCCACTGCAAAGTCAGCGGTTGGGGAATGCCTTTCAATTCTAACTCTCGTGCTAGGTTGTCTTCGATCAATGTGATTGACGAACCCTCGTCAATGTATGCCATCGTTTTTATTGAATGGTTACCGTTGTGTATAGTGACTGGAGTCATTCGGAAAATAACGGGAAATTTCGTGTGATGATGGGCGTTCATTGGCATGGGAGATTGAGCGGGAGAATCATCCATTGATCGCACAGAATGTTGCCTTGCTGGTAGGGGTTCTCGGGAATCACGATGTACTAGTGGATGATGATGTTGACGGCAGGAACCTACGTTGCACGTAATTTTGAATCGGCACCATCCGTCGTGCTCATTCAGACATAGCTCACAAAGCTTCCACTGGGTCATCAGTCTGATTCTTTCCTTCAGGGGACGTGATCGGAAATCATCACAGTTTCGGATTCTGTGATTATCCTTTCTGCAGAATCGACAAATCGATGGTACCGGGAATGGATTCCCCACAGCTCCACTGGAATGCGCCTGAAGGAAACCTTTTTCCTTTGATCTAGGCTTTTCACCGAGTCGAAGGTCAGAAAACTTCTGGTCCACCACCAAAGTTACTTCGCTAGCTTCAGACATGATTTTTGAAGTAAAATCGGCGAATGTTCGGAGGGTAGTCCTCCCCTCGGCGCGTTTGAATTGGACCCACTCTCTCTTGGTGGCTGCTGGCAGCTTCTCGACTAGCTCTTGGATCAGGGTGGGATTCACCAGGTGATCGTGGAGCTCAGCTGCTTCTAGATGGTCGCATAATTCCTGGACAACCATTCCAAACTGGATGAAAGTTTCTAGCCGATCAACCCTCGGTGCAGCGACTCGTTTTACTTTGCTGAGCAGTGAGTGTATAAGCTGCTCCGGCCGGCCGTACACTTCACGGAGCATTTCAATTATTTTCGGTACTGAAGACGGCAGCATCAGTCGGCTTCGGACGGACTCAAGAGCGGGACCTTTGAGGCAGTCTTGAAGCCTCACTAAATTCTCCTGGTTCGACAAACCGCAAGCTTCGGTTGAATTTTTGTAGGAGCTAATAAAAAGCGGCCATTCCTCTGGCTTGCCGCTGAAGGTTGGCAAATTTCTTAGTAAAGCTGAACGCGCAGCGAGCTGTGCCCTTGTTGGCCCTGGCTGCGGCTCGCGATCAACGACGGATTGTACGACACCAGCTCTCGGGGGGTAATCATCAATTCCACTGGCGCTGGACTGTTCGTCAGATATAATTCGTTTCTGTACTTTTTCTGCAAGAGGCTTTGGGTACGTTGGACGTTCGAATTTACAACCCGAATGTGGGTTGACCGCATTGTTGATTTGTTTCGGTTCGTCATCCCGAAGCCACTTTTTCACTTTCTCGATACCAGAAAGATCATCTCGTTCCTTGATCGGATCGTATCCACCGATAGCTTCTTCTTGGCTGACCGATAGCATTTCACTACAAGCGCGCTCGTAATCTTCCCGGAGTGCACGTTGCTGTTGTTGAAATTCCATTTCATCAGCTAATTTCTTCGCTAATATGGATTTCTCCATTTCGAGTTGTTTTTGTTGGAGCTGCTTCTCCTGATTTTGGCACTTTTCGGCATACTGACGCTTGAATTCCAGCTGCTTCTCACGTAGTACCCGTTCCTGTTCCAACTTCCTCTCGTTACGTTCCATTTCGTCCCTCATTTTCTGAAGCTCCTGATCAAAATCGAGTTCCATTAGGCCGGCAGTATGACGACCTTGGGAGATGATCGTGGCTTGATCACAATCGGGTGTTCGGGAATAATTTTCACTCATCACTGGAGGAATTGATAAAACGGGATCCACAAGCACGGCTAAATTACCACAGACTTCTCGGATAGCACCCAGTGATTGAGTGGGCGGAAGATTAGCACTCGAATCACCAACTTTTGTAGGCTTTTTAGTTGTGGTTTTCCGTGTCTTCTTGGAAAGACAAACATCGCACTTAAATTTTCGACCGGTTATTCCTGGGGACTCTCCCACACAGTCACAGTGGAACCGGGCCGAACATGATTCGCAAGCTATCATGTCATCCGTATCGAAACGATCGCACTTCCCACAGCTCGATGATGCCATCTCAAAAAGTGAGGTTAAAATTTTTGAGAAATGTTCGGAATTGTAGACGAAAAAACTATTTCTTGTAGCAGATCGGTTTTTATGCAGCAGCTCAAACTGTAATTTATTGTATATAATCAGCTTTTGTAAATATTTTTTAGAATAATTAATACTCACAATTTTAGTTTTCCTTTCCTGTGTACAAATTTTTCTGTGTTCAGTGCGTGTTCGTTACTTTGAGCAGTTTCCTAGTAGTTAATTATACAATTTATTTAATGTAACGGATTGCTACAAAGCGCTTATTAAAAACTTACATATTCCGGGTATCCGGACTCGTTAGATTTCCACTGCTCTAAGTATTTGGAAGGTAGTGACTTGGAGAATAACGTGGTTATGTTTCTAAGTGGCTAGTTAGTTCTAAGTAGGAAAAGTATGAAATTAGGATAACAAATTTTTAGCCTAAGATATGCATGTTAACTCACGGCTTTTCATATAATTGTTCCTCACAATCCTCTAATTAGAACAATATAAGAAATTCACAAAGATAAAGGTAAAAATACCTATTTAACTTTTCGCTCGCGATCAATTAGAGTACAAAACGTGGTTGCCTGTCTTCAAGTTTTACTTGTCAAAATGCATGAGCGTTCGGGAGAAAGAGTTTTAGGTGGGTTCATTTTTATAGCAGAAACCAGGGGTTTCAACAACAATTTATAAAGACAATCCTTGCAAATAAAAAAAAAATATCAACAAATAAATTTCAAAATGTTGAATTCCAGGTCAAAAATAAATTCAAATTTGAATGGCTGCATTTAGATTAAGAAGCATTAAATAAAATGAGTTTCCATCACTTTTAAAAATTAGAAGATTTGTGACAGAAATTTAAAAAAAAAATAGAATAAGGTTTATTCCTGTAAACTTTATTCTCGAGTCCTGTCGTTAAAGCGTTAACGTTAAAAAGTCCCTTTGCTTTTGAGCTCAAAAGTTGTCATCTATGACAAGCTGCTCTCCTCTATTATAGCGTTGATTTCTGATCCTAGAAATTTGAACACCGTTTTGTGCCACGAAAAATCAAAATTTCATCACCAAAAGCTACACAGTGTTTTTTTTTTCTCAGACCAACACTCAACGAGATTAAAATGCATAAGCTAGATTATACAAAAAAGAAAAATTTCAACCGATATTTTCGTCCAGCTTGGTGAGATCCGTTACAAAGTCCGTATCACTTTATTACAAACCGGAAATTAAATTCGAAACCACTCAAACACGTACCACTTGAATACTTTCATGTATGTGCTGCCTGCCTAGCCTATGCTACCCCACGATTTCAACCAACCAGAGCCAAGCCGTGAATGGAAAATGAGTTGGGCTCAGCATCCCGTCAACAAAAAAAAGCTAGTTGTGTAAACCAGTATCAAATTTTGGCAACCCGTTACCGTTTTTTACCCCTCCTTTTTTTTGATTCCATCATTTGGCCACGGTTTCCGTCAACTGCTCGCTCTCTCGAAGCGCGTCAGAAAATGTTGTTGAGCCGATTTGGTGAATTTTTCATATGATGAAATCATAAAAAATTTAAATTGCCAAAAGGACCCCTCGGGATCTGTTGAACCTGGTCCCTCACCGGGCCTGCCGAAGCTTGACACGTTTAAAAATACATTCGACGTTTGGGTTCAGCAGTCCCCCTATCCTACCCGCATGTTTCTATCCCTTGCTGCTTTACATGATGGGACACGGTGTGATTCAAAGAATTAGTTTTAAAAAAATCAGCTACGCTTATTTCAGCATACTTAGTTCAAGTAAGAATTTATGTTTTATTTGAATTATCACAGCTTGTAAGTAACTAACGCATTGAGCTTCTTCAAAATTTACAGCCCTTCTTTACTTTTGCACAACTTTCAAAAACCAACATTTGGAACAGTTGGCCTACTTACAAAATTTTTACAAAGATGAAGGTTTAGGTTTTCATGAAATCACCGAGAAAATCGATCTAATGAACTGACTGAGCTGAATTAGAATACAACTCAAAGAAATGTGATAAAAATTTGTTTCAACGATCAGAACAATAACTGAGAATTTAAAATTGAAAACGAAACAGCTGTCCTAACTCACTATGTACTGTATACGGGTTGTACTGTATCTAATGAGTATATTCGAAAAAAAATGCAACACTTTGTTTAGTAAATAACTTTTGAATGCATGGATAGAAAAAGATGAAGTTTTCAGCGAATTTTTGAGTTAATTTTTGGGCAACACGTGCGCCATCTTCATACTATTAACCAACTTGTGAAGGCTATTCCTGGTTACATTCTCTGTTTCCTGGAGCTAGGCCAACAAAATAACTCAAAATTTTTTGATTTGGTCGAAATAAAAACGAATTTAGCCGATTTTCCTCCTTCGGCACATAAACAACATATTTGATTCTTTATCACTCCATCACTGTTTTTGCGTAAGGACACGATTCCAAATCCAATCAAAACAGAGTTTAAACTTTGTAGGACCCATTGAAGTGCCTTTCAGAGATAACGGTCGTATTTGGAGGCAGTCCTCATTGTATTTTAAGCCATTTATCGTGGAAATCGATATGAAAGACTGAGTAATTTTCAGTTTCCACAGATCGTTATCCTCCTCAAGTACTAGACATGAAATTTTTCAAATATTTCTCTTTGCTTATCTCCAGAATCCAGCCAGGTGACCGCTAAAGAGTTCGTTTTGCTGTCCATCACGAAATTTTTCAAAATATCTCCCACTAGCAGAACAAATATTTTGCGCACGATGTTAACTCCTTATTTTGTTTATTTGACCGGTGGGCAGCTATTCTACCTTGTAGAAATGAATTCAAGGTTTTCCTTTAGTCAACTTGTCGAATCAGTTAGAAAAAATTATCTTTTTTGTCACTTCCTCTATTATTATAAAAAACCTCTCATCTCATATCGGACTACTTTAAGGAGTGTATATTTGAAATTTGGACGAACAGTTGATTTCCAGCTGATTTTGGGTCTCCCACTGGGAATCTACTCGATTTATCTCGATCCTACCAAAAAAAATTTGTCAATGCACTTCAGTATTGGATGCAACCTCAAAAACCACTTGACTGATTGTCACCGAATCTTGTTCACGAACACATTACATTACTAGGTAGCTTCACTGACTATTTCATCATTTTCCATCCATGCATTCAAAAGTTATTTTTTGGCATTTCGGCGTGTTATGAAATTCAAAAGTAAAATTATTAGACAAAAATGAAAACAATGATAAAATTTTGCTAGCATTCTACTTTGAGTTTACTAGTAGCTGAAATGCCAAAAATGAAATCAGAGGATTTTTTTTTTACAGAAAACTTGCAGGTTTTTGATCTTGAAATATAAATACATGTTATTTTTGTTTACTTGCAGAAGAATGCAAAATTAATTTTGTTTGTTCCTGAAAAACTACATTTTGACTCCACTTATCTTTTCTCAAAAATATCATTCCAAGCACTCTTGAAACGAAACAAACAATCTTATTTTTCTTAAAAGCAAAACCAAAACTACTTTAAAAGTAAGTTATGGGTAAAATTCTAAATACATACATTCAAAACTGCACAGTAAGCAACAAAATGTATGAACCTTGAAAAAAAAATATGGCGATGTTTTAAACTATGTTTAATTGATTTGCTAGATATTTTTAATAACGAAAAGTATTTATTTATAGAGTTTGTTTTTTGTAGAAGAGAAAGTATTGAATTTCTTCGAGGTTTATACAACTTTTTTCTCTGGATAAAATTCTTTCAATTTAGTTATTATGTGATAATGAGTAACCGAAAGTGAAAGTGTGTGGTGTTAAATTTTGTCAAACATAGTTTCATCAATAAATTTAGATAATTTGAATCTTCGTCTTAAAGTGTCACATTAGCGGAGAGCGAAAAACGGGATATCTCTCATTTTGTACGCATTATGTATACTAGTGTTTTGGCATTTCTGAAACATCTTCCGTTTATTTCCGGCATACCTACACTATTACTTTTAAAACTTATTTCAGCGTGATTTAAAATAGAGTTTAGAAAGATATCCATTTTTTTTAACTGAGTGGTTTATTTACTACACTGCAAAAAACTCTGAATTCCCATCTATCCTTAGTGGAATCCGATGCTGAGTTCATAAATAAAGTTTGAACAACTTAAGTTTCTGGCCTATTTTAAAAGTGTGCTCATGATAAGGAATTTCACTTATAGAAAAACGTTGTTATGTTAAGCACATTTGAAAATATTGGGATAATAATTTCAATTTTCAACCTGTTTTCAAAACATAAAAGGTGAATAAATTTGCATGCAGATATTTAAACATTTGCGTATGGTGAGTAGATTTATCAACTAAATAGGTATGAAATCATTAAAATAAACCTCTTTTCTTGATAGCCTAAGACTAGATGATCCCTTTTTAATTTATTTGGATTCAGCACCCGATATTTCGTTCAAATAATTTTAAGTGTACTTAGTTCAAAAATGCTGTTCACAAGTTCTTTTTTAGAGTTTTTTATTAGGCCAAGTTCATCTACGCAGCAAAGAAACCCTTACTAAAATTACTTTTTTTTTTGTATTTTGTATTTTGTATTCAACTTTCTGTTTTATGAAATGGAGTATGTACAAATATATATAACTTATCATATTTCGAGGAATATCTCTTAGCTCATTTTATCATTATACTCAAAACATTAACTGCCTCGATTTCACAGAAGAAAAAAATATGATGTTGATTTTTCAGCTCAAAATATTCAATTTTCCCAAACAAACATTCAATACACAATTTAGAAAAACAGCCTGGATTTTTTCTCGGATTTATTGTGTTGTAAGTTATTTTTATTTATGTTTCCAAATCGACTTTTTTAGCAAGTTAAAAATAAAAATAATCATGAAAGGTTTTATGAAAGCCTAAATACGATTTAAAATCTGCTGATATATTTTGATGGATTTTTTTTAAAAGTAGTTTTTATTAATTTTTGTTGATTAATTCCTGGGTACTCAAATTTGCCCGGATAATGCCCGTATATGTGGCCAACAATTGTTAAATCAAATGCCCGAATTTTGCCAGATTAGGATAAAAAAGTTAAGATATTTCCGGCCCGGATACGTGTGGAAAAAAAATTCTGGCAACCTTACTCTAGTGCCCTACTCCGCCCTTTTGGCGGGGTGTACTAAAATATTCATAAAACCGCAATAAAAAGTTTTTTTTACAAAAATAATCTCTAAATTATTTTAAATATTGTTTTTAAAGATTCCGTAATGGTAACAGCTGTTTGACAAGCACGAGGCATTCGCTATAGTAAGAGAAGCTTAAAAACCAAATATGTAGCCTTAAAGGTAGGGTGGTCTAACCGGTTTTACCGAAACCGGTAAAACCGGTAAAACCGTCCATTTTCCAATACCGGAAATACCGGCTAATGCGACGGTAAAAAACTGGTATTTCCGGTAAATTTTTCATTATTCTTTTGCATTAAAATATAATTGACACAGCTAAAGGTTTTTTTTTACCAAATATGTATGAGTGCAAATACTCAAACTTTGTTGAATGAGCTTCAAAGACTAAGCACAATAAACCTTACTGCAGGGTTTATGTACGATTTGATTATTGCTAAAACTTGTCGATGTAACTTTTTGGATTGAAGCTATAGTGGCGTTCAAAAGAGCATTGACAAGCTGCCATCTCTCTCTTAGAAGATATTTTGTCATGAAACTTTCAGTTCAGCTATCAAACTAACGCTCCACAACATTCAAAGAAGTTCAAGACTGAAGAAAAGATACAGCTACAAGAAATTAAAGATTGCTTCACAATAATCACTGTATTTTTCATTGAAAAACTGGAATTTGGTCAAAAGATGCAAAAATGATTCATCTATAAAAATGCCAAGTTTATCAAAATCTTTCTAAGCAGTGCCGGGCTTTCACAAATTTAAAATTTTAAACCAAAAATGTTGAAAGCTGATTAGAAACTTCCTACTTTGTTTTAAAACATTCAATTTTTCAACAGAGTTAGCAGTTAAACACATGGTCAAATGTTTGTGAGAAATTTATCTATCAATATTTTCAAGGTAATTGATGGAATTTTGTTATTTTTTATTTTTAACGCTGTTGAAGCATTTTCTTTTTCCAAACAAAGCAGTAATACAGTTTTTATAAATTTGCAACAGTATTATAATAAAACACGTATGGATCAGATCCAAACAACTCTTTTAATTGCTGAATTTTGATTGGATTTTGAATAGATTTAGGAAATAGGAATATTCAGAATAGGAAGTTCGTTTTAATGTTAGAAGAACAAACTGAACGCGATCACGACCTTAGTTGCGGGGAAAACATTCGTATTTTGGACAACAAAAATCTGAAATTCTGTGAGTCAACCAGAAACTTTGTCACAGTGTTTTCTGTTTTGCCTAATTTGTTTACCGTAAAATCGTTTTGTAATATCAAAATATATATATTTTGGATATCATTTTTATGAAAGACGTTTTAAAACATTTACTAAATCTGTAAAATCTGTTCTTAAATCTAAATACTGCATTACAGAGTTCAGGGCAACTATTCGTTGAAAATAATATAAAACTTCTATAATTTTTGCAACCTCATAGCGAAATTATTTATAAGAATGAAATGAAGATGATAAATATTATGATTATCATGAGGATGATGATAGATTTATGATAAAGGGATAATTTAAAGACACAATACCATATTTTTCAATCGAAAATGTTGCTAAATCTATTGCGTTATAAATTTTGAGCATTTTATGCCATTTCTTCGCAATTAGACGAAACTTTTTCATAAATTTGATATGCTTTGAAAAATACCGGTTTTACCGGTTTTATCGGTTTTATAAATTACGAATACCGAAATACCGGATTTGAAAAAAACCGGTAAATCCGACCACCCTACTTAAAGGTAACAAAGATGGAAAAATGGATTGATTAAAAAAAATCACTGACAACTTGCCTGAATGTATTTTGTTTGATAAATCGAATATTTTCAATCAATATGGTTTTTTGGAGATCAAAAGTTGTTTGTTCTAATTGTTTTCTCGCTGAAAAAATCTTAGAAGTTTACTTTGATTATTTAAAAAAAAATTTTTTTTTGACAAAAAGCATAAATTTTTCTTCCCATTTGAGGTCCCACCACCCCGCTTTTTTCTCAAAATGTCCAGCTTTAACTGAAGAAACTTTTGTAGTAGACTCAACCTTCTCCGTTTTTACCCATTCAAAATAGTTGGTCCGTGCTTGGTACAAAACGCTTGGTATAAAATCTCTACTCGATCATTTTCAACTCCTGTCATTTTTTTCTAATCTTCTTTTATCCATTTACGATTTTCTAAACTAGATATGTTCTCACTTAAAGAATATGACATTCAATGATAAAGCTGTATAAACTTAATAGGTACCACTTTTATGAAGTTTCACTGACTTACATTGCAAAAACCTAAATATAGCCACAGTTAAATTTCATTGATTCAACACTGAAAATCATTCAACAGTAATGATTTTTGGTGTTGGTTTTTTCTAAAGTTAACAGATTATTTTTAAAGTTTATATAAGGCAAGAATAAATAACTCGTTTAAGGCTATGATCATTAAGAATCCTGGCAGTTATAAACGTGTGTATTTTAAAAACTATTCATTTGATCGAAAAACTTTCTATGGAGGAAATGCAGGTGTTAATATGACATTTAATGTAAAAATATATTAAAAATATATTTATCAATAATTTCAAAAAATACTCTAAGTTTTTCATTAAATCTCTTTTTTATCTTTGCACACTTTTTCAGTCATGTATTGATTTATTTTTTTACCACAGAAGCAAAACCTTTGCAAAATCAGGATTTTTCACACAAACTCATCTGGAAGAAGCAATTGGAATCTGGTTGGAACCTTTTCATGAGTAGGCATCTCTCAACCATTTGGTCCGAAAAAATCAGAAAAAATCAACAGTTCATGAGCTTTCAAGTTCAACAATGAAGAATTTTTAGGCGCAAAATGCGTAAAAGGAGCAAATTTGTGCAAACATATATTTAACATGTCTTTTTGCATCGTAAATATCTCAAACACACGTCAACTTATAAATCTATCAAAAATAGGCAAGATAGTTCTTTTCATAACCAACACTAACGCTTTTAAAGTTTTGCATATTCAAGCTCTATTAACGTAGCTATCACCGAAATAAAGTGCCCGGATACTAAATGATAGCCTTAGTTCTTAGCATTTGAGGTTGTCAGAATATTTTCCAGATATATGAAACCAGATATATTGAAAACCAGGAAAAATCCGGGCAACTGATATCAAAATTTTCAACCAAAAATCCGGACAATATCCGAGCAAACTTGGTCAAAACCACGGATTTATTTAATAAGAATCAAAAAGAATACACTTGAAAATAACTGTTTCCATCAAAACACACCAGCAGATTTTAAATCGTATTTTAGGCTCCCGAAAAACTGTTCATAATTGTTTAAATAAAACTTGCTCTTAAAATCGTTATCGGACGCAAAAATGAAAAAAAATTTTTAACGATATCAGTCAATGAAAAATTATAAAAACTTGATTTAATTTTTTGTTCAATTTTTTTCCACGAAAACCGGACAATCGGGTTGAAACGACCTTTTCCTAAATTTTGTTTCAAATGTCTGGGCTAGTCCGGGTAAGACAGGGAAATCTGGCAAACTAACAGCCAATACGATCTTCAGCTAGCTTGTAAGACAAAAAAGCTGTGGTCAAAACAAATTTGGATTTTTTTTAACGGTCGAACTTTTTGGTGAAAATCTTCAGGAAATGACGAAACTTTGGCTAAATTTCTAAAGAAGTTAGTTTAAAAAAGTATTTCTACTAAATATCCATAAAGAAAGTTCAACGTGTGAAATAAAAGTGCATGTTTTAGAAGACTGATCCCAAACTTTTGGCCGTTACACCTTACTACGGGGTGATCCCAAACTTATGGACGATTATTTAAGTAGCTATTTTATATACATTAGGAACATTGCAAATTTTTCGCACAAATTAAATACAAATTTATTTTAATAAGTATGAAATAAGGATTCGAATGCCACTTGAATTTCTAAATTTGGTTCACCCTACCCTGAGATGATTGAGTTTGAATTTTAAGTTTGGTTTTTGAAAAATGTCCCAACTTTAAGTTAAATTTAAGTCATATAAACTCAATATAAACATTTTGTAAAATACATAAAAGGAAGATTTTGCTCACGATCTCTTGAATGAGATTGAAATAATTCTAATATGTTAAAAGATGGCTGATATACGGTCGATCAAAATTTTGATGTTTTTGAGGGGGTGATCCCGAACTTTTGGCCGGCAGTGTAAAATTACTATGAATTTCAAAATTTTCGACTGAAGGTTGCGCAGTTTACAAAGAAGGAAGTTTTCTTGAGATTATCCATCCATCCATATTTTTCACACTTCAACCATTTTTTTTCTTTAATTTTAAAACATATAATGACTGAATAAAATATTTTGATGAAAGAGATGTACATTAGACCGCTGCAAACTTTATATCGAATTTTCATATTCTATAATTTTAACACCTCCCATAATTTGTTTTGGTTATTTTTGCTACTAGAAATAGCAATAAAAATTTTGGAAACTATCCATCCAGTCCTGAATCAGCGCAATGAGTTTTAATTTTGTATGGAAATTCGTTTGAGAAAACAAAATTTTTCATTCAAAAATCGCCAAAGATGTACTGAAAGATCCAAAAAATGTATCTTTGGATGTTCCTTGATTCTTGCAAATTCATGTGAACAAAGCATACAAGCATACAAGTATAACCCCAGTATTCTACCCCAGAAAAGTTATTCGATGTTATTCAAAATTTTTGTTTTCTAAGTGAATTTTTTAATTTTAGCGTTTTTGAAATCTTCTATGCATGGCTAGGGAATTTATTGATTTGTATAACCTTTGCAAAATCTTTTAATGAAAAAATTAAAAGCTCTAGCAATCAAAGTCTGCCATTTTTTAAAACTTTTTAATGGATTTAAATTTTTTATTTTGAAATGGTTATAACTTTTTTCATGAATAACTTAGCTGCTTGACTTGTTAGTAAAAATAGTCAATACCAAAAATCAAAGACTAACTTCATTTCAAGCTTTTTTGAATATTCTGGATGATTAAAAGTGCAAAAATTTCTTCTCCTTTTCTGATATCCATACAATCCATCACATTTCCATTCCAATCAACCAAATCATACAAAATTTTACTCTGATGCTTGGTGGCTGAAAAACCATCGAAAAAACATATGGGAGCAAAATTCATTTTTTGTCAGCGGTTTAACGTATGTACATGTTATTTTAAGCTCACCTGAACTTTTATGTTGAATATGTACTTATGTAAACATATCTGTTTTAATGCAAATTTTCAATAAAAAATCATCCTCGTTGCGCCCATTCAGGAATCTCATAATAATTACAATTTACAAATCCTCCCCTATCTTTATACAAAGATGCTCGGGGATCAAATATCTATATGAAAAAAGTTTCAGCAACCAGCATTTTAAGTTTTTAACAAAAAAAAAATCAAAAAGGAATTTTTTTATCAAAACTTTTTCGAAAAACTAAAAAAACTGTTTTTGATGCATTCAATCCCCAGCTAACACACCGTGAGGCCATCCACTTTCGGCGGAGCCACTGTTGAATCAGTGAAAGATAAGCCAGAGATCCGACGAAATAAAAGAGCAAAATGGCACCCTTCTCTTGCCCTAGAATCCCTGTGTCCCGTAGGGGAGCGAAAATATGTATGCTGATGATAGTTTTTCGCTGATGGATGGAACTGTTTTCAGCGGATTAAATATGGATGGGCTTCGCTCGAGCGAAGGCCGGTCGGTTGAAGGACTGCTCACGGGGTTCCATTTTCATTTTGTGATGTGCCGCGGCCAACCGGATGTGTTCCAAAGTTTCCGAACGAATCAAGTGGAGTTGTAGTTGGCCTCGGAAAGTTTCCCGCTGTGGGCTGGAAACTTTTTATTTCAACTTCCTGTGAAACCTGATAACATCGTAAAGTGGTGTCCCTTTATTTTTAAATATTTTTGAAATATTTGTTTTTAGTTAAATTTGTTTTCGAAGAATAACTTAAATCATGAGATATCACACCAGGAATTGAATCCTGTATCCCTAGTAGAACATTCAATCAGGAACATGAACCTCCGAATCATAGCGGTGTCGACGCGTTTTGTTTGGGGAATTTGACGGTCAAAAGATTAACTTTTGCTGCTGCAGCTCGATTGGAGGCTCTTTTCAGCTGCGGTGAGCTTGTTAATGATTTATTTTTAAGTTTTATAATGAAAATCGTGGGCTTAAGTGGGTACAATATGCATACACAGGAAATGGTCCCGCGGTGCATTTTTCATCAGTTAATGAAGGCTGTGTTTGGAAATTTATTGCCATTTTTTTGTTCATTTCCTTTAACCCAGAAAACAATAATTTTGTGGAAAAATTATCAACCGATTTCGTATTAATTCGATCCCCATCGAACAATACCCTTTCGAGGCTCAAAAAGATTGCATGTTTGTTATGAATTATTTATCACATGGTCGTATGCAATTTAGTTTGACCACGAATATTGATGACAATTTATGACAAATGTTGAGGCTTAAAAATTAGTCTAAGTTTCTATGCATAGACACGTACGAGGTAACAGTGGATAATTTAAAAGTTTTATTAAAGATTTAATGAAATGGTTTGATCGTTGAAATGTTAATATTTTTAATAAATAAGGCTTCTTCATGAAAAAAAATCAATAAGATATTTTTCTATCAGTGCTATGAGTAAGAAAAAACTTGGAAGACTATCTTCATTAATTATAAGAGGAACAACACATTTAAAATGCTAAACCAAACCTTCAATTATAACCTCAAAAACTTGTATAATTTATATTTGCAACTTGTTCTACAGTCAGAAAATGACAGAACTAAAATTGCTGATACTTGTAATTGGAGAAAAAATTAATCTAAAACAACCCTAAGGTGTTAACCGTCCCTGACCGGTTTTTTATCATCACTTATTTACCATCAAAATAACCGCATAGTTAGCTTATATTAGATCCCTTTTTTCTCTAAACCGAGGGAACACCCAAACATACACGAGCACCCATCACCACAAAGAATCTTTCAAAATGGCGCCATTTCCGTAAACGACCAAAATTGGCCGAAATTTGTTGAATGGCCAATCGAGCGCGAGCCAGGGAAAATCTGACGTGCTGATGCTTCGAGGTGTGAAATGTTCAATCGGTTTTGCTGCCTGCCGCAGCAAATCTTTTCCCATATTTTTTTTTTGCACTGTCAATTTCTGCCGCTCCTTCTTCATTCAAAACTGGGGTGGGCCCATTCGACGGGAAAGTGATTTGAATAATAGCCTATTGATAAAAATCGGTGGCCCGTAAAACCGACCGATAGAGAAAGACTTGCAAATTTTTGGCAGATGTTCGGGAAATTGTGTGGGCTATTCGGCAACATGGCTTGACCAGGCAGGGGTGGGGCGGGAAAAAAAACAAGACAATCTGAAGGTGTCAGTCTGTATGAATCGGACAATTCACAATAGTTCAAAAAGGAAATATAATTTTAGATAAAAAGTTATCAATCGAATTTTATTCATAAATAATCTGAAGGGAAAGAAGATCATTTTCTGAAAGTGACAATGGAATATTTATTCCAGAATTAGTTATTGGCTGATATGAATAAAGCTCTAGTAATTGCTTTTGCTATTTTCGAGCAGCTTTGTGAGTCCAATACTTCGAATGGCATGCATATTTTTTATCCGGAGCTCGTTGAAAGTAAATGTTCTACTCTGCTTCTTCTTATCGAGTTGAGCAAATGCTTTCAAATTCTGCCATTCTTAAGTTCGAGCTAAGTAAAAGCTATCGAAGCAAATGCTATTTTCTTATTCATATCACCTATTGTGAATTCAAATGCGTAGAACTGAGTTTTTTTGAGGACAAACTATGTTCTCTGAAAATAATAATTAAATAAACGAAAAAAAAACTAAAATTAGGAATCGAGCAATTGCAAATCGAGTAATTGAAAAATTAAATTAAACAAAAAACCAAAAATTATTTGTCTTTTTGAAGTCAATTTTTTTTCGTCAAAACTTTCATTGCCCTTACATTTTTTAACAAACAGCAAAGTTGTCAGTAATTTAATTTGTTGAATAATATTTTTATAATATTTTTGACACCAAAATAAGTTTCCTACACAATAACAAAATCTGTTACCATTTTGACCAGGAAAACTGCTATTAATTACAGGTCAAATATCCTCGAAACAGATATTTTGCGAACAGTTTTGGAAGGAAAAACTGTACAACTCATAGATCTGGCAACGCTGCTGCTAAGAGATGGTGGTACAGTATCGAGTCTGATTTTTGGGCTGGTCGTAATGGAATTCTACTACAGATGAACAGATGTACAAGCTCGAACAAAGAAGCCTTAAAAAACTGACGAAAAACAGTGCCATCTATTGCTTCTTTATTAATTTTTCAACGGTGCAATAGATAATTTTTCTAAAGGGTGCAACCCAAGTAACAATTTAAGTTTTATACCTACATTCACAGCTCGCTTAAAGCATGGATCTGCAACGCAACGCAAAATCTGAACGCACTGTTTATTATATCATAGCGCTCCTAGTTGTCGGATCTGGAATGTTTTGACAGTACTTTGTTCGGAAATGTTTCCTCTATCAGTTTTGAAAATTTCATAACGATTCGTTCTGTTCCAATAGAGTTACACGTAATGGAAGCCGCGAAGCGAACTTTAATTTTGGACTCTCAAGTCAAAAACCTGACGTTCAAAAATCATGAAATCTGATTTTAGGCGGCTTCCTGGCCAAAAATTTTACAAAGCCACTGGTCGGGGTGATGTCTTCACTAAGTTCAAATTAGTTTTTGCCGATAAGTTAACAAGAAAGTGTTTGATCTGGCAAGGTATTTGCAGATGCGGACCAGTAAAGTTTTCGCCAGATTTGGCAAGCTGTCACTACAGCTAAGGGGCTGTCCATTAATGATGTCACGCAAAATTTGGAAAAAATTTACCCCCCCTCCCCCCTCCGTCACATATTGTCACAAATTCCGTAACCTCCCTTTTGTATTACGTCACGTTTTCCTAACCCCCCCCCCCCCCTGGAGTAAAATTTTCAACTCATAGAAATTTGATTAAAAATGTTGCTTTTTTAAATTCATCAGTTTTATTCAAAGAATTGAAAAAAGGTTAACAACTTTTAACAAGCCTTCAGTCATTGCTTAAAACACATTTCAATCATGAGTCCAAAGATTATGTTGATGACTTTCCATATCAATGATCAAATTTCTATCCAACCATCCAAATCTAGTTCCTCTTCTTCAATCCATTCGCAATCCAAATCTTCTCCACAGGTTCAACCAGAGAAAACTTGGATTTTAAAACAAAACAAAATTGACTTTGATTCAAAAAATTCATTTTTTCGATTCAATCTCCTGTTTTCTTCGAATCAATGAATTATGGTTTTGTTTCAAATATATAATTTCTGAAAGAAAAAATTAATTTTCAGAATCGAATAATTTTGGACTTTAATTTAAAACAAATTCTTTGATTCAAAAGACATTTGTTCAATTGCATATTTATTTAGAAACAAAGTAAATTCTCTTTCAACCAAAGAAAAATGTATTCAATGCAATGGAATAATTTCTTAAAATAAAAACTTCAAATTTAGAAGGTTTTTTTTTGCATTGAGTAAGAAGAATTTAAAACGAAAAATCGGTTTGGCTGGTCGTGTGAAAATGTGGATCAGAATTAGCTTAGTTAGAAGGATTCAGGATAAAGTATGGTAAGTTTATGTTAATTAAAGAATGATGATTTTCAATAAGTGCTTGAAATTTTACAGGACCACGGCCGATAGATGGTTTTCCAAGTCCCTGGATACCTCAACCTAGGTTACACCGCTCCAATCCAGCGATCAGGTCCACGAAAATTTAAACCGGATGATTCGATTAATGTGAACCAGTGCGTGACCCAGTGTTTCATTTATTTGTGAATAAAAAAAAAATTTAAATTTGAAATCCTTTCCTTTTATTATTTGAAATTCCTAATAGGAATTTCAAAACAACAGAAAATAATGCTTCCAATTGGAATAAATAGAAAATTGTTCAATGAATAAATGATTTTAAATCTAAATTAAATTACCTTGTGGCAAAAGAAAGCAACTTTGAATCAAAAGAAACTGTTTTTTGTTTCAAAGTATCAATATTTTGAATCAAAGATTTTTCAAAAGAAAAATTCTTTGAAACAAACGAAAATGCATTTGAAACAAAGAAATTTTAATTTATCCCAAAATCAAAGGAAATTTTCCTTTGTTTTCGCTGCACTTTCCTTTGAAATAAAAAATCTTTTCGCTGCGTGTTAGAATAGCCAACCAATCCTGTTCAAGTTTTTTTTTTTGTAATGATAAGTGATGTCACGCTCAAGCTGACCCCCATTCCCCCTCGTGTCACAAATTGTCACAAAAATCAAAACCCCCCCTCCCCCCCTAACGCGTGACATCATTTATGGACGGCCCCTAAGAGGTATGTACAGTGGTATCAAGCCAACGGGTGGACCCAACTGCCCTCAATTCTGACCTATCGAAAAATTTTGGACAATTGTCAAGCAGAATATGAAGCAAAATGGCTGTTGTGGGCAGTGAATAGGGTGACCAAACTATGATGAGTGGTTCTCGACGAAATGTTCAAAATTTCGTCAAAACAACATCGGATTTATTATTTTATTATTTTTCCTTTGAAGTGCAATAAAAACCCTACATTTTGATTACAAAACATTTTTATTTCGTTTATATAGCTCCGAGATAGACCCTTTTTAATGCATCCAGATTTTGCGTGATCCATGCTTTAAGACTATTTCCTAAAGCTACTTTATAAGCCAAAATGCATTCTATGCTTTACCACAACTACTTTAAACCTAACATGTGGACTAGTTTTATTCGACCTTATAACCAACTGTGGCTTTAAAAACCCTCCAGAGCTCTCTTAAGACCCACAGCTCTTTTAAAACTAAATCATGGAATCTGATAGGAATTGTATTGTGGGAGCTTTCTGTTCCGTGTTTTTTTTTTCGTGTTATCACTTACTCTCCAAGCATTTGGTGATTGGTGTAGAGTCCATTGATATTATTTTAAAAATAATTACATTTTCATTTTCAATATATCTTAGCATGAAACTTCCTGCAACCTCAGATTTTTGGTAATATATATACGGAATATCATCAACACATAAGCGCGTCTTAAAAAAAAAATGGTTGACCACATTTTAAGAAATTTTTGAATAAAAAAAATAATTTAAGGAACATATGAATTTGCTCAAATGATGCAATTTTCGTTTTGCAATGAAATTCATTGCCTATACAACAAATGTAGCGCAAACATTGTCAAATGAAAATGTCCAGCTTTTAGTATTATAGTATTATTTCTAGCAAGATGGCTTCAGTAATTTCGATTGAATTTCACAACCAACATGGCGTTGAGTAAGTTAATTTTAAAAATCATAAAGCAGTTGTAAAACAGTTTTAAAATAGTTTTATGCTAATTAACAAAAATGTTGTAATAAAAAAAATTCAATAAACAGCTTTCAAATAGTTTTAAAAGAGCTTCAATCATAGCTTCGTTTTACATTTCTCTAAATGGAATACATGCTCATGATGGATTTATCCATTATTGAGTTAGAAATGTTTGTCGCAATAAATAAGAACATTTTGATTTGTTGCCTGGTAAAAAGGCAGTTATGTAATTCCCGCATAAATGAAGAATATAAACAAACGATTTCTTTAATCGTCAAACGACGATTTGATGAAGCGTAAAAACGTTCAGCAAACGATTATAGAAATTGTAAAATACATTGCCTGAATCATGAATTCCGAAATGATAGTATTTTGAATATGTTATTAGGTAATTAGGATTAAAATCCTTTCACACTGGGTTCAATTTCAATTGTTCGCCTGTGGATACTGTCGTTATATGAACTACAAATACTCTTTTTTATTGAACTGAACGATCATTCTTAGAAATATTTACTTATAAATATTATTCAATCAAAAACAAATTAATTGTCTAGTACAATTATTCTTATCGAATCACAAAAAACGTTTATTCACAGTGTGTTTTTATTCGAACCCTAGAAATTGAGCAATAAATAATGTGGATTGATCTACAGTTCTTTTCAAATTTGAATGCAGATGTAACAAAGCTGTTTTTATTTTTCAAATGATTTAAGCTGTGTTAATTAACATCATTTTGAGAGCCCGTTTTTCTCAAAGCCATCATTCAAAATCCTTTCAAATCAGGTTATGCTATCTCAAAAAGAGGTTTAAAAATTTTAAGCATGTATACGTTCTACTCGATTGTCAAATCATCTGTCAATTAGTTTTATCATGCATCCACCGTTCCAATAAACCAGTTTTTTAACTTGTCTTGAACGCTAGTTTTATAAGCGCATTGAGTGTTTTATTAAAACAGGCAGAAAGCCCTTAAAAATAGGAAAGTATGTGTTTTATTGAAACATTAGCAACTTTTGAAAAACACTCTCAAGATAGTGTTTCATTCCAGTTTTATCAAAACTTTCAGGGCTCTTTAAAAACACACGAGAATGAAGCATATCCCATGTTACAATAAAACCATTTTCAAATGGATGTTATGAAAAAGTATTCATAAAACAATAGTGAAATTCAAAAAGCCAAATGGCTTAATCTGTGTTATTTGAGAATCGGTAATAAATTTTTATTCACTTCAATAGATTGGATAACTTTAAATTATTGAATTGTTCTATATAATAAGAATTATTTTAGGCAGAAAAAAAATTGCATCATCAGTTTTTTCACCACAGGGATGGCTGAAATCACTAACAGCCTTGAAAAATTTTAACACTTTTTCAACCGTCATTGGCGTCAGAAGAATCTTATCTTTACCAATTTATTAGAAACATTACTGACGTACAGTCTCATTTAGCAGTAAAAATAATGCATGATGTACTTTCATGTGTGACTTCTGTGTTGCTTTTTGTAAATACAGCATTAAGTAGGTACTTTACACAATGAAAAAAAATCAGGAGTTTTCAGGACACCTCTAGATATATGGAAGGTTTATGTAGCTATGCTTTAATTGCATAAATAAAGGTAAGATAAAGGTGCTCTAAACGCCTTAATTTATGCCGCAGAAATAAATTGCTTCTTGGATGGCCTACAGTTCGTTTCAAAAAACACCATTGGTTAACTAGTTTTCACTATTTCATTACAGATTTTCTCGATATTCTCATAATTTAACTACGAATTTGGTAGTAGTTGAGATATTGTTTTTTTTTTTATTTTGACTATTCAGGACATTTTACAACCAATTTTCGAAAATCAGGCTGGTCTCTTGAAATATGGCCAAATCCTGCAAAATCAGGGAACCAGGCACCTTTGCACAGAATCATCTTTTGGCTCAACCGAATGACCGAAAAATTGATTCAAAACGGTTGTTGGAGCTTTACACACTTTTCATGGCTTAGCTTGTACATCTGTTCATTTGTGATTATACAGAGTAAAAAAATGTAAGAAAACATAAAATTAAAAATGATTGTTTGTCCTCGGCTACTTCCTTAATTCCACGTCAATGTGTTTATAACACAAACACAAACGATTTGTTTTTCAAACTCTCCATCACCTCCCGATAAAACATAATTTTTAGTTTTCGAGAGTATTTGCAAATCGAAACAAAACGACCATTCAGTTGAGTAGAACTGGAATCAAAAATTGGATAGAAAATATAAGAAACTAAATGAAAAAAGGCAGTATTTTTGAAAATCAACGAAAAAATTAAATCCTTTTAAAAAATTAACCACTTTTTGTTCAACAAAATAAAAAAAAAGTGCATTATATTCATTTATTGTTCGTAGGTTATCAAGAACCATAACTTTTTTCACAAAATTTCAGAGATTTTCCAATTTTGACTTTTTTGTTTTCGATTCCAGTAACGCCTGCAAGCTTAGCCCAATTGATCGGGGTTAACTCGATTTGTTTACATTTGCAGTTTTGCCCTTTTGAAATGTTACGCTAGAAATGTTTTTCTCGATTCGAGCCAACTGCTGGTTTCGAGCTTATGAAATGTTATGGAAATAAGTTATCTGGTTGTGAGGTTTGACACCTCTGCGCGCTAGTGGTGACATCTCTCTGTTAAAACGCTTTTTTTATCGATCTATTAAAATGTTTCGTTTAGTAATTGAATGATTAGCATAATTATTCTGAGATTAAAAGTTCGACATATTTCACTTCCAAGTATTTCAGTTGATAAAAAAAATGAGGCATTTTGAACAGAAGGAATTGATCACGACTTTTTTAATCTTACTGTATGTGGCTTATAGTTGAAATTAAAATTCAAAATGAACGTTATTAACACGTTAACTAACATGCTCATTTTGGTAGTTTTACTGGCCAGGCGTAAAGACATTCTCGGATCGAGACATTGAAAAGGGCGAACTTCAAGATATGCGTTGTGTGGCTAAAATGAGCGGCTTGCTTGAATAAGGGAGCATCACCCGTTTTGATGGGATGGGGCCTCCCAGGAAATACACCCGTCACCCGAATATGGATCCTCTGGCGAGGAAAGTGTTAAAACTCATATCCTTTATTTATGCGATAAGTAAGCCTGATCTGTCATTTAAAGGCGATGCTTGAGGTCAAATTGCTTACACATTCAAGAAAATTGGATCAATACTTGTTAGGTTGATTAATATTAAATCGAAATTGACCCTAATAGTGTTGATTTCAAAAAAGAGAAAATAATTCTTGTTATTTTTTGGTAAGTTTGATGATTAGAAAGCTAATTAAAATATAATTTTCTTGATCAGACACATTTAAGCTAAGCAGACAAAATTTTTTTAACTACTGTAATTTTCTCAACACCACAAATTTGATTTTTATCAGTTCGTAGATTTATAATGTCACTTATTGAAGTCAAAAAACATTTAATAAATTTTTGTAAAGAATATTTTTTTCAAATTATGTATAATCAAATTTTCGATTTTTGAAGTATTTTGAAGTACAGAACAACAGACAAATTATGCATTTTACTGTGTGGATTCAACCCGTCGATTCGGCTAGTTATTTGTATTGAAGATTTATTATTCCGATTTAAATCTATAAAACAATTATCATAATGATTAGAGCTAAGGAAAAGATAGTGATTGGTGGAGCAAAATTTGTGGTCAAAGTAGCCATCTTGGTGAAAAGTTTTGCTCGGCATGCGCCATAGTACTTTGAAATAGACAAGGTAGGCTATTCCGCCCTCTTCAACTGTGTTGGTGAAAGGCTCCAAAAAATAGTTATGAGAATTGTTAGCAAATGTATGGAATTCATCTAAAAATCTATTTTTTTGAAGAACTGGTTAGCAATAAAATTATGAAAAAAATATGAGCTTATGCTTTTTAATACCATCAACTATGTTTGGTTCTTTGAATAAGTAAAAAGTTTTATTTGGTAGGTTTTTTGGCGACTGGAATACAAAAATTTGGTTGATTTTCGTTATGTGATAGTCAGTTCTTGTGAAAATTTCCAAAGCCATCTCACAAAATGACTTATAGTCATCGAAATATTATGTACACTGCTTATTTCATAAAATTTTTGCTAAGAACGCAGGAATTTTTTTCGTTGATTTCATCATACATTCGGGGACGACAACAAATTTCTCTTTTAAATGTTCACAATTTATGTGCAATACTAGGAAATTTAATGCAAACTTTCCGTTTTATACGATCTCTGAGAATCAATCTTTGATTTAAAGCAGTTTTTAGAAGAAACAAACGGCTAATAAAGACAAAATTTACGATTTTGATTTCCATTCCATAGAAAACCAGTAATATTTCATAACTTTTTTTGTTTGTAGTAGGAATGCTGTGTACATTAGACTGAGTCGATATGGGGTCTTTTTTGAACTTCTCAAACCCTGGGGTCTTAAATGCTTCGCTCTGGTCCAAAACTCATCCGTGATTTTTTGCAGAATTTTTAAGTAACGTTTACATGAGTAAATTTGAACTTTAATGTTTGTATGGGAAAATTGAATATTTTGTACTGAAAAATCAACATCATTTTTGTTTCTTCTGTGGAACCGAGCCTGCTAATGGTTTTTGTGCCAATTTATAAATTTCTTACAGGAAATTTTCCGCTGAACAACTTTGTCGAATATCATAACCTCGTATCTTTTTAGACAAACAAGTTATTAACTGTTTAACAGGTGTATGTTTTGTTGGATTGATAAAAGAGAAATTCAATTGACATTACTGCTGGGTGCCTAGCGAAGTATTGCAAGACCACTTTTCATGCCATACTTCGTGGGGCACAAGCAGTGGTGTCAATTGAATTTATGGTTTATCAATCCAAAAAGACATACACCTGTTAAAGAGCTAATAACTTTTTTGTCTAAAAAGATACGAAGTTATGATGTTCGACAAAGTTGTTAAGCGGAAAATTTTCTGTAAGAAATTTATAAATTGGCACAAAAACCATTAGCAGGCTCGGTTCCACAGAAGAAACAAAAATGATGTTGATTTTTCAGTACAAAATATTCAATTTTCCCATACAAACCTTAAAGTTCAAATTTACTCATGTAAACGTTACTTAAAAATTCTGCAAAAAATCATGGATGAGTTTTGGACCAGAGCGAAGCTTTTAAGACCCCAGGGTTTGAGAAATTCAAAAATGACCCCAAATCGACTCAGTCTAGTGTACATACACGGAGCTGCCAAATGAGGTTAAGCGCAATGGCCTACCTGTTATATTTCAAAGTACTATGAGCATGCGCGAGGGAAATGGGGGAAAAGTGATAAAGCTTAGTACTTTTAGAAATGGGACAGTTACGAATGCGTGTATCTCAAAAACCTCCCGTTTGATCTAAAAACTTTCTATGAAAGAAATGAAGATAATCTTATGATTATTCATGAAAAAATTAGAAAAAAAATATTTATCGTTTTTTTGTAAGAATAAATCCTACTTTATTCTTGGTACCTCCCATCGGCTAGCGCACACTATTTTTAGTCATGATATTGATCAGTTTTTAAAACTAATACTTCGTCTGATCTGTATTTTAGGTAGCTACATCCTCTTCCTTCAATTGCCGCTACTTTTCGGACCAATACTTCTCTTTTAAAAGAAACTGAGGGCAATTTAGTGGATACAGATGTTTCGAAATTAACAAATTTGATTATTTTTGAGCCACTTTTTTAGCGTGTTTTGCAGAATTTCTGCTGGAAAAATCTGGCAATACTGAAGTAAACCCATCATGAGATTAAACTTAAAGTATAATCGGTTAGTATAGATCGTAGTTTGCGAAGGGTACATAATAGATTACTCTTTTTTGGCTTTTAAAAACAGCGAAAACCATAGTTTTCGTTTTGAATATTGTTAATTCTTTACACAGGAGCAGAATTTTGGCAAATCATAATATTTTATACAAAATAACCAGTAAATACATACTTTAATATACTCGGGACCTTGCCACGAGTAGACATGGTATTGGATTCAAACGCTGGAATGTGTTTAAAAAAGGGTATTTCATAAGTTTTTTCGTTCATCAGAAATCATCTGTCCCATAGCCTCGGAACCGGCTATACAGCTTACGAGCTATGGAACTAGCAAAAATTTAGTGTTTGAGGTGTGGTTTGAATGACTCATTACCAGGCAACACTTTCAGCTTATCGGAGATAATTTTTTTTTTTTGGAAATTTCAGCGATCTACCCTTAGTTTTTCGCTTTTTGAAAATTAAAAATGCTGGTATGAGACTTGATTCCCTGATGACCCTTAGCCGGAGTTGCCGATCATATGCTTCACTCCAATGCTTGATTTGAACTTTGTGGACATTTTTGACAGTATTTGCATACTTTTACACCACTCACATACAGTAATACTTCGAATAATTAACGGTTTTGTCAACTGTCAATTTGATTATGATGGATTTTGAATGAAACTGTGCAAAATTATTTTTTCCTTTTTCTCTTGCATCGTAAATATCGACGCGTTATTTTTAAATTTTGAAAAAAATAGGTCGGATAGTACTTTTTACAGGCAACAAAATGCTGCCAAAATTTTGAATGTCCAATTACTAGTAAACAAGCTATTAGCAAAGAAAAGTGTCCCATTTCTAAAAGAACTAAGCTTTAGTGAAGAAAAAATACATTTCACAAATTGGAATGCAAGCTGCCAGTGGCTAGTGGAAAATGGCGGGAGGGGGGAAAAGAAAATCAGGCCTTGTGCAAAATTTCAGCAGTGAAATATGGTAAGAAACAAGGTGAGTATATATACAGGAGGTGTTACCGAATATCGAATTCCCGATTCAGCCATTTTGGCTATTTAGGCTATGCAACTATGCGGAACTCATGCAGTTTGTTTACCAACAAACCACAGAAAAGCTGCGCAAAAAATAAACAAACTCATTGAGAGCCCCGCTCACTCCTCGCCTACTTACTGTGAAAGTCGGAGAACCTCATGTATCTAAGAATGGTAATAAAGACATTGGACGCAGAGGGTATGTTTAATTAAAAAAAAAAAAGAATGATACAGAGAAATAGGCCAGCATATTCAAAGTGTGATAAGTGAATCTGTTGCTTTCGTCTGAATAAGCCAAGAGTAATAGTCAAATAAATAATAATCTTGGACTGCTTTTTAGAGTTAAACGAAGATTGCCAAAAAAGTCACAAAATTATTTTGAGTTATCGAAAATTTTATCATTTTTTGACTAGTCTTGAAGATGATTGAAATATTTATCCAGAAAAACACAAACATCAACACGAAGTACATGCACCCACAACAGATAACACGAAGTCATGGTGCCGGGTTTGAAAAATTCTGCATAGAAGATAGGCCATATAGAAATTCAAATAGAATGCAGAGGTTTTCATACTTTAGTAAAACTGCGGTGAATCGGTGCACCCATGGTGGATTACCAACATATGTACATACAAACATAACATACAGAACAACAGACAAAATATGCATTTTATTTAAATCTCAACTATCCTTTTATCCATTCTCCCATTTATTGCAGAGGTAACCTCGGTTCCAAAGCACAAATTCATTTCTTTCATTCCTTTCACATTTGTTTAACTAAATATTGAATACTAGGACGTGGCCGGTGTCGTTATTGATGTTCAAAGAGAGAGCATCAGTTTTGTACATTGAGATTGAGCTGCTAGTCCCAAGCGCCTTTCTTTTAACCTCTGTGTAAAATTGGTGACTTAGGTCAATCACAGTTCTACCGAATCAAACCAAGTAGTTTTCGAAAAGTCTTTTGCGTTGCAAATTTATAAATAAAAATCTTTATTGATATTAATTTGAAACTTAAGAACAGTTTTCAAGCATTTTGGATTTTACTATTCGAGATGGATGTTAATATTCAAATAAGCTAAGCTAAGAAGCACTGAATGTGTTTGTGATTTTTTGGGGAAAATTCTCAAGTTTCACTGTTTCAGAAGTGGTGAGTCTACGTTCAGTTTCAAAAATCAAATGTATGTAGCTCTCCAGAATACAATTTGTTCATTTACTTTCTCTGCAAGCTATTCAAAATTCCATCTGGTGAACAATCAATTGAATCAAAAAAAATCTATGAACGTAAGTATATCATGATTTTGGTTTGATGGAAACTGGCTTTGATATGCTGATTTCTGCTAGAAACAAATATTTTTAAACTAGTATTCCCAAGCAACCAAAGGGCACATAAAGGGCACAAAAGTGCTCAAATCGGGATTTGGTGAGTCACAAAAAGTGCATTGATGTGCTTTCAAAATCAAATCACCACTACGAGTTCTAGTTTTTGTTAGAACAACATCTAGGCGTGGTCTAGTGGTAGCGTGTTCGATTCTCACCACGAAGGTCGGGGTTCGATCCCTTAGCCGGGCAAGTTTTTTAGTAATTTAGTAATTGAGTGACCATGATACATGTAGGAAATGGAGGAAAGAAGCAATTGAGCAATTTGTCGAGTTTGGAATTCGGCGCGTGGCATCATGGCGGCACCGGTACAGAACACAGTAAATAATCAAGATAAGGTGATATGAACCGAAAACAAGGGTTCAGTTGAGATAGAGAGAGATTTTTTGCTCATTTTGCGATTTTTTGGAAGCTGAATTAAGAGGCCGCTGGAAGCTGAATAGAAGATCATTAAGACTTGTTTTAGAACTTGAAAGTATCAATAAGAACTTAAATTTTGAGCTGCATAGAACGTACTTCATATCAATGATGGGGCTGAGTAAGCGTTTTTGTACCTGTTTTATGGGACTTTTGGTTGCTTGGGTTATCAATCACATTTCATTTTATGCTACAAAATAATTTGAAAGATACCAATTATTTCCCACTCTTTGTATAATCTGTCGCCATCAGATATACCTCTATATCTTGTGCTCAGGTAGGTGGGATCTTTATCAAAACAAAAATGTGTTTGATTATATGAGCTACGTTCTTTCAACCATACGACTTTATTGTCATTGGCATCTTCATTTTATGTCCGTCCAATGCGAGAGACGACGACAAAGGAGGGAGGCAGATGAATGGCATTTTCCGGTCCAGGAAAGCTCGGAGGGGCGGCCGAATGATGAAATTCCTGACTTTACGTGTTTCTATTCATTGTTGATTGTGTGCTGAATTCGGGCAGGTAAAGGTACAGGTTTCGAATCAGCTTTCGATTAATGACACTCACGTCCGCTTTGAAATTCTTTTCCTCTTCTTTTATTTGGCCATTCACCTGGCCCCAGCGCAGTGTCAGATGCTCACCACAAGTCGTCGCAGCCAGGAAGAATCAGCCGAAAACCATTTCACTTTTCCTTTTTTTGGACACCACATCAACTGTGAGGTATGAAAAAAAAGGTGCGACGCTTCGAATTTCTGCGAGACGATTTCCATTTTCCACTGTACCGGAAGATTTCATTCTTCGCAATTTCTACCTTCATTTTTTTTGCTTTCTACAGAGATCTCGTTTCCAAGAATGTACGGTTCGCATAGTCGTCAATTTTGTCGGAGCACATTTTTATCGCAAACTCCTCTCCCGAAATTTGCTGGAATTTCTTGATTCAATTGTGTGCATCGTTGATGGCGGATCGATGAGGATGATGATGATGATGGAGGAAAAATACTTTCCACGCCGCTGGCTAGGAATTCATTTCTGTTTTGTGATGTTTCCTCGATATTTTACGCGCTTTGCCCCTCTTAAATGCGACCTAGGAAGACTTCTGATGGCGATGCTGCGCTGTTCATCATCATCTGACCGGCAACAGTTGATTTATAAGTAATTCGGCGAAATTTGCACCCAGCCTTGATTGAATTGTTTTGAACTGTATCGCATCGACGAGTAAGAGCGTGGGTGGGGCGAAAGGTGATGAATCCATAATTTTGGCATGTAAATCATACCGCTCGCGCCGGCTGATGGAAATGAGTGAATGCAATCACTTCAAAACAATTTCCGCTGAACTGATGAACATAATTCGCGAGATGTTCCAAATTGGAAACCTTCAACTTGCCATTCAAATTTCACACCGGTAATGAGCTTACAGATCATTGATGGGAGAGCTTTAGAGGGTGTTTTTTTCTTCTAACTTGATTTGAGAGAATGCTTCTTAGGAATTTCTAGCTTCAATTTCAGTCCTTTATTAAGGGGGGGGGGGGGGGGTAGGGTCTAACACTTTCAAAAAATCGATTTTTTTATTTTTTTATTTTCTTATTGTAAAACATTTCAAGAATGTTGTGTCAAATTTTCAAGTCAATTGAAGCAAAACTGCAAAAATTATAGGCCTTTATCTCCTCCTATCTAATACTGCAAGAAAGCAAGAGCAGAAACTTCAAACGCGTTTTTCTCGAAAGCACATTTTTAAAGTCCGTGGACATCGTCATTTGAAAACTACTTATCCGATTCTTTTCAAATTTGGAACATAGTTTCTACATATAAAATACCAGACCCCAACGTTTTTGTTTTTTGTTTTTTTTACTTTGGGAAGATTTTACAGATGAAAAATGGCGGATTTTTTCGTGAAAAATCGTAGTTTTTACTTTAAACAGCCACAAAAATTTCATAAAAAATTTTTTAAGTTAAATAAAAACGTTGGGGTCCAGAAAAACATGTATTTAAAATATTTCGCTCTGATTTTTTGACATCAGATGATTCTGTGCTGAGATACAGTGTCCACCGCAAATCCTGTTTTCTAAAAGGCATCCTCGAAAATGCTCCGTTACCGGCTCATTTTTCAATATTTTTCTACGAAAAAATTACTAAATGTTCTTTTAACAATGCTCAGTATAATGCAAAAAAATTTGAATACATTTGTTTGAACGATAGCTCTACAAAAAAAAACGTGAAAAATGGTGTTTTTTTATACCCGTTAGACCCTACCCCCTCCCCCCCCCCCCCCCTTAACATAATTAGTCTTCGATTGGGTAGTGATTGAATATTCACGTTTCTTTCACTTCTCTTATCGGGCTTTCCTTTTTTTAAATTCGATGTTTTAAGAAATAATGAGAGCAGAAGCACAATTATTAGGCATTTTGGAGAAAGTCTATGCATACATTTTTACCCTCATCCGCATTAGATTTCATTACCCTAATCAGCACTTGTGGTGTCAATTTGACACCATAAGCTCAAATCGTTATAACTTTGGCATGTTAGACCGATTTAAACAAAACTTACATCAAAAGAAACCTTTGTAATGTCAGTAAAATATGTTTCGAACATTATATACAGCTAAAGTTACAAGTTTTCTCATTATTCAGCATGAAAGAAAAAAAATCCGAAAAAAACATGCCTCACGAAAAACTGCTGTAGTTCATATGTTACACGTCCAAAAAAATGTTTGCCTTATGCATATGAAAGCTGAAGTTAATGCCTACATCATGGATACAAGAAATATTTTTTTAAATTTTTTTTAATGAAATGGTCACAAAAAAGTTTAAAAAAAGTGGTCTAAAAAACCTACTTTTCATTCGATTGCTAGTAAATACTGTTTGAGCGATGGTAGAGTTTTGAAAAAAAATGACTACAAAATGTATTAAAATTCCAACATTTTGCTGTCTTTAGATTTTTGATGCAACAAAATTGAATTAACTGGAATTTTTCAAAGTTCACTACTTTGCGCGATTTTTTTACAAATTGAAATTTCATCTGTTTTTGTGGTCCACTGTCAGGTTGTACCCAGATTATCAGTCCTTTTACTTTGTTTGGACCAAGTCAAGAGTATATTCATTGGAAAGCACATTTAATCTACATTCTAGTGAGGTGCTACAATTCACGCTGTGAGATTTCACAAAAATATGAAAATTATAAACGTAAATCATTCCTGAATTTCTA